>NC_141990.1:186857719-187218552 GCF_049901715.1 Pseudonaja textilis
TGCACTCAACATTTGCAATGTGATTATCATGTTTCTAGGTTCACCTTTAAGGGCGGAAGCTGATTGGGTGTTAGGACTTTCCAGGAATTCTCATCTATGATCATAAGAGACATAGGAAATATTAGTATTCCAATTGATTGATTGATTGATTGATTTGATGAGATGTGGGTCGATCTGGAAATGTATGTTGATGTTTAAAATGTGTTGTAAATTGTAGATGGAATGAATCTACAATCTACTGAGGTCTTCTCATCTACCAGACCTACTAATCCTATCAAGTCACAGTTGCTCTCTGTTCATTCGTCATCTTTTCAACCCCATCAAATCATCTGAGGAAACTGCACTTTAAAAAAATGAAATTAGAAATTACTAATGTGGGCACAGGGGGAGGTAAAATGACAATAAGATTAATAAAATTAAATATATAAATATCTCAGGAAAGAAGACAGCCTCATCAAGCTTTTTGATAGACACCTACCTTCATTGGTTTAGAGAAATGAAATGGAGAGGCACAAAATTCAGATCAAGCCAGAACCGGTATAGCTGTTGCAGTTGCACTAGAGCTTAATTCTAAAAGTAGATTTAGCTTGTTGTAAATACATTATTCTGATAGTCTCCCATGCTAAAGAGAGAGAGAGAGAGAGTTTGGAAGTATTTCCATTCCATTTTAGTTAACTATGTAGTACTGTTATCTGACTTGGGGATTCTGATTTAAAGCTAACTTGGTTTTGACTAACTTAATTTAAAAGTTAATTACGAGTATTTCCAAATTATAGCAAATTTCTATTTTTTATAGCATTTAAAGTATGTCACACTTTACATACAGTATACAGAAGAAATGTAAATTAGCTAATGCAATAACAGTTTGGGTCTCCGTTCAATGGACCTTGTATGCCACAGACATTTTATTTTGGATTTCACCCCAAACAATGGACAAAACCCATTGTTTCTAAAGCAGCCTGGACAATTGATGTAATTTACATCATTGCATAATTATGTAATTGGGTGAATAAGATAAATTGACACAAATGACATTAACATGTCAATTATGTAATTAGGCAAATGACACAAATTACATCACTTACGTACATTCAGATTTAACAGACACCCACCCCCGTTTCTCCCAAATGGCCCATTAAATCAAGGTTTTAGTGTATTATCATCATCGTTAGTATTACTTTATATTCCCCGACAATTGAGCTGGAGCGGTGGTAGCGTTCTGCAGTCACAATGGCCCATGAAAAGTAGTTCATTTTGGTAGATTGTGGCCACATATATCCAGCTACAGCTCACCATTCAAAGGCTTACCAAATCAGGTAAAAGCAGGATAACTACCGCTGATGAGTGCACGGTAAGTCCTCGACTTACCACAGTTCATTTAGTGGCCATTCAAAGTTGCAACAGCACTGAAAAAAGTGACTTATGACCATTTTTCAATGTTACGACCTTTGCAGCATCCCCATGGTCATGTGATCAAAATTCGGAGGGCTCAAATTTATGACCGTTGCTGTGTCCGGAGGTCATATGATCCCCTGTTGCAACCTCTTGACAAGCAAAGTCAATGAGGTAGCCAGATTCACTTAACAACCAGGTTGGTAACTTATCAATGGCAGTGATTCACTTAACAATTGTGGCAAGGAAGATCGCAAAACTCACTTAACAAATGTCTCGCTTAACAACCCAAAGTTTAGGCTCAATTGTAGTCGTGAGATGAGGACTATGTTGGAAGTTTGGCAAATGAAGTTAGACAGTTTTAAATCTCTCAAATCTCAAGTTCAGCACGCTGAAACAAATATGGGCAGGCTCTCAGAAAGAGAGAGAAAGATAATATTTATAATGTTATCTATCTTGCTAATATAAAGTATGTGGCTGTGCATGTTGTTAGAAGTGGGAAAGCACTACTTAAAAAAGGAAAAATGAAGCTGCAGGCTCGGGATGAGATCAATGTGACATGGTGAGGCTTTGTTCTAGAACAAGGGTATCAAACTCACGTCGTCATGGTGGCGTCACATGACTTATCGTGACTTTTTCCCCTTTGCTAAACTGGGCATGGGCATAGCCAGCACATGACGCATCTGGCCCATGGGCCAGAAATTTGACAGCCCTGTCCTAGAAGAACGTTTACTGGATGATATTTGGCTGCAGAAGGAGAGACATGAGAACAAGTCCATAAAGAGATGTAAGGCACTCAAGAGCACAACCTTCCAGGTGCTTGTGCACAACTCATCACAGCAAACTCCACGCAACTTGCCACAGTCAACTTGCCGTGGTCAACTTGCCGTGGTCAACTAGTCACAGAACAACTCACCATCGGATAAGAGTGACACTAATATCAAAGAAATGGTGGAACAGAACCGTTAAAGAAAGGATGCAAAGGGAGGGACAAAACGAAATGTGAATGACAGAAATTAAAATATTTTTTTAATTATTTTAAATAATGAAATTGAATTGTTGAATTGTCCTGTGGCAAATAGGCCATAGCAAGTTGGCTGCAGTGGGTTGTTCTATTCCATGCTTCACTCCCCTGCTCTGTGAGATGTCTTTAGTCCTCATTATGGTAATTAGATGGATATCTGGATGGATGGATGGACAGACGGATGGATGGATCATCTTGTTTGTCTCTTTAAGATGATTCTGGATCCAAAGAATCTTTTCATAGCAGATTAAAACTGGAAAAAGAATTATTTGAAAATTTTTACTCTGTTCAGATATTCAGTGTTTGCCAGGGGTGGATTCAAATTTCTTAACGACCAGTTCTGTGGGCATGGCCTAATTTGTGGGTGTGGCTTGGTGGTCATGTGACTGGCTGGGCATGGTTTGTATGTAAATATTGTGAATATTTATGTAAATATTGATTTTTTAAATAAAAAAGAGAAACTTTTACCCAAAATCAGGCAAAGCAGGCAGGCAGATTGAGTTGCTCACAGAATCACAGATTCACTTAGAGATCTATCTATCTGCAATCTGCTACCTGAGTCTGCACTGAAAAATAGAGGCTTCAGTCCTAAGGAAGGTTCAGCTCTGCTTTTAGATTAGCTAGAAAGCAAAAAAAATCAATGATTTCCTGCTTTCTAGCTAATCTAAATGTCCTGGCACAGCAGAACAACTGATGGGAGGGGGAGGAAAAATAGCAGACAAGTTTGATGGCGTGCATAACAGGTAAGGAGTGGGTGGGCGGGGAAGGGAGGGACCAGCCAGTGGCACAATTTGCTGGTTCTCCGAACTGGGTAGAATCATAACAACTAGTTCTATAGAACCGGTCCGACCAGGTAGAATCCCACCCCTGGTGTTTGCTGCTCATAAAAAATGTATACTTGGTACTTCTCGTTCTTTTTCAATCCTTCTCTCCCTCTGCCTTCAAATGTTCCTTCTAAGCACATGGAAGCACATGTTAAAAAATGGCATTTCCCATGCTCATGCTAAATGGAGATGAAACAAAAACATCAATGATGCTGAATTTCTAGAGAGAAAGGGGGAAAAAAATCATAAATCCTTGCAAAACATTCCTGTGATGTTTCTTTAAATGAGATCTAAATAGCTTGGTTCCAAACTTTTAAGGGCACCAGGTTAGAACCCAGCAGTCTATGAATTCTAGTCCCACTTTAGAAATAAAAGCTGGCTTGGTAACCTTGAGCCAGTCACTGTTGCTCAGTCCAGCAATCCCTCATAGGGTTGTTGTGAGGAAAATCGGAGGAGGAAATAGTATTATGGAAGTTCACCACCTTGAGTTATTTATAAAAAATAACAAAAGCAGAATAAAATAAATAAATTAAAAATTAAAGCACTCAATCAAAATTTGAAGCGTGGGCTTCCTCCCATATAGATAGCATAGATCCATCTATGATTTATATTGTTATCCTGATATAGTAGAATAGTGTAAACTTGGGTCTCTGTATAAAGATAGTCATTAACCAGATTTTTTTTTCATATATATATATTTGTAAAGCGTATATTTCTTATCAGCTACATTTGTTCCAACCGACACTGAGATCAGTGTCTATTGATACTTGTATGTTGCTTTCCCCTTTTCTTTTGCTGAAGGACTTCTGGGCCTGTGATTCTTGAAACTATAGAGATATATCTTCCCTTTGCTCACCCCGGAGAAAGGTCTGGGCACCAGTTTATCATCTCAAAGATCCGCTGCTTCTGCTTTTTACTCGCTTTCTCTTTGACTCTGGCAAATTCCACTCTCTGAATAAGATTTAGATACTGAGATTTCTATTTATACAAATATCTACGTTGCTAAATTAGGTCTAACCTGCAATCTCCTTCGTTTCAGTAGATCTATTTTAAGGACGACGGTATTCAGAGCTAATGATTGACCCTGTTTAGGTTGGCGATAGAGGAGAAAAAGCAAAATGTTTTCATCACTGCATTTTCTGTGTTTCCCAGCAAAGATGAAACTCTTGGGCTGCAATTTGGCTGTCTGAACAGCAATCCTGCTTTCCCTTTCTGAACAACTCTACCATGGAGCCAACTGATACTGTTTATTTAACAGTTGTCGCATGGCAAATAAACAAACAGGAAAATACAAATAAAGCTTTCGTTACAAATATTGGGTAGGTTCGCCGCTACCCACACTTTAGGCCCAGCCTGTATTTGATAGTTGTATTTGCTGCAGTGTAAAAACTTGTGTATCTGACAGGGGGATATAGAACAGCTTTTAGCTGCAAGAGTTTGGGGTGCGTTGCTGTAAGGCAGGGGTTTCAAATTGGATTTCTTCGAGAGCCAGATCAGCATTGTGGTTCTCCTCCATGGGCCAGCCAGGGGGAGGAGGATGGATGCCTCCTGCAGCACCCTGCTGCCAAAAAATGCACAGGCAGGCCTCACATGCCCCATTTTGGCTGCCAGAGGCACCATGGGCCAGCCCTTTGCTATTTCCAGGCCAGCCCCATGGGCCAGATTTAGGCACCCTGCAGGCCTTGAGTCTGACACCCCTGCTCTCAAAGGAGTCATCCAGCAGGAGGAGGACAGTTTGGGCAGCTTTGTCTTAGTTTTTGTGGTTTTTACATCATAGAGGTGGCCAGCCGGGTATAATTGTTTGGAATGTGATGTCTTTCACTGACTAGAGCAGTAAAACTATCTGCTGATTCTGATCCAGCAAAGAGCACATGATTGGCCAAGTGACAATTTGCAGCAAGGTAGCCAATCAATCAGATTGTGTTTTATTGCAAAGCCCTGGCTCCTTTTTGTCACAATTCCCTGGGTTTGGGTTTGTTTGTTTTTTTGACCCTTCACCGTGGGGTTTCCTTATAGTAGTCATGCAAATAGCTACCTACACTACAGAGCACATGAGGAATGCTCTCTCTTTAGCTTTACAGAGTTTTTTTTTTCTTCTCTAAATGGTTTAGAGCCTCTTCAGGTCCCATTTCAGGAAGAGATGGAATAGAGCTATTGATGGCTGGCTAGGATACCTTTGTGAGAAACTTTGAGGGCAAAATGGGTCAAATTTGTTTTGATTAAGATGCCACCATATTGGCAGTTCAATCTGTGACAATGTCTGAGCCTGTAGATTCAACTCCAGCAGTCATTTCATCAAGGAGTTGATATGAACGTTGAGCAAAACAGGACACGGATACTGTACCTCCTTGCCACACACAGCTGTCATTGGATTCCACACATGATTGACACAATTCCATCTAACTCTAAAACTGATTTACAAAATAAAAAGGCAAAGTTTCCTCTAAGAACAGCAAACATGTGTCACTGGTAAAGTTTTTAAGTGTATTCCCTAGCAGGGCTTAAGAAATTGAATCGAAGGCTGTTCTAAAATCAACCAAAGCTAAGCACGGTTGTGAGTTGGTGCTGTTGTGCATAGCCATCTGAAAAATGCTTTAGAGTCAAGTATCAATTTGTTGTGGATCATCCTTCCTTAAACCTCCTGTACACCATTTAAGATGTTTCCTGTCCCATCCCATTGTAATTGATTAAATACAGGCTATCAAGTCATTATTGGCCCCCAGGGGCTACACAGATTTCCTCCATGACAATCTGTCCCTTACTTGGCCCTTCAGCTCTTTCAACATTCCACTCACTGAATGTCTGTGGAGATTCTCAGTCATCCAGATCGTGGTTTTCCCAAGTACCTTCGGGATTCCACTCACTGCTACTATAACTGGGTAATGCACAGTTTGCACTGTTAAATTGCCATACGTCATTCTAGATGTGGTGTTCTATATGCAGAATATATAAATAAATGCTTTTTCCCCCAGTAGGGTCTATTTTTACACTTAGCCTAGGTTCATTTTTTAATATAATCTTTATTTATTTGACCTTTTAGTACACAGATGGAGTTCCTTTATATTTGTTTAGAGCTGTGGTGGCACAGTGGTTAGAATGCAGTATTGCAAGCAAACTCTGCCCTCAGCTAGCAGTTCGATTCTGAATGGCTCAAGGTTGACTCAGCCTTCCATCCTTCCAAGATCGGTACAATGAGGACCCAGATTTTGGGGGGCAATATGCTGATTTTGTAAATGCTTAGAGACAGTTGTGAAGCATTATGAAGTGGTATATAAGTCTAAATGCTATTGCTATTAGATTTATGTCTTACTTACTTAAGAACAAGGTAGTATATGCATGCCAATCTCTTTTCCTTTTTCCTCCAACAATCACCTCGTGAGGGAGGTTGGGTTGAGCCCCAAGTGAACTTCTGTGACTAAGAATCTGGGGCTCCCCAGTGCCATGTCACATCTTGATCATTTTCCCCCAGACAATATCACTTGAAATTGATTTGATAGTTTGTGGGTACTTCTTCCTGTCTCCAAGCCCTCAGAAAGAGTTTGAAACCGCTCTGTGTTTTTTTCACCAAAGCTGACTTTGAAATGCTAAGAAAAATGGTCTTTCTCGAGCTCTGCAGACCTACAGAGTTGTGCTCGTAAGCAGACTCCAGAGAAGTTTCCTTTATTCTATAAATCATTTACTATTTCTGCCAAACTGTCAGGTGGAAAAGACCAGGTCCACACACGAAGGTCCAATTAAACTGATTTATTGCTGTAGCTTAGGCACAAGAATCTTTTCAACTAACAGACAGCACCTGCTTAGAGTTAGTTAATGACCAGCAGCATTCAAAGGCAGTTGGGCTTACTTTGCTTGCGGTTATCTAGGGATTCTAGGCTGATCCCTCTTTTCACCCCACCCCCAGTTTCTGCCACACCTTTTCCCATATCAGCAGAGACAACAGCAAAAATTCAGAAGGCCACAGGGATCATCTGAAGGTGGCCCAAGTGCCCATCTGTGGGAGTACCCATAGTTTTACATAATTTGTCCCAATTCCTCAGCTTAGGCTTACCCTTGGATATTTGGACCTTCTGTTCCGTAAAAACAGATATTAAAAGATGCCACATGACATGTGAGATAACTAAATCAGGAGATTGTGGTCAGGAACTATAGTGGTCCAGTGGTTAGAATGGAGTGTTGCAGGAGTTCAATTCTCACTGGCTCAAGGTTGGCTCAGCCTTCCATCTTTCCAAGGTTGGTAAAATGAGGACCCAGATTGTTGGGGGCAGTGTACTAACTCCGTAAACCACTTAGAGGAGGCTGTAAAAGCACTGTGAAGTGCTGCTGCTATATAAGTCTAAGTGCTGTTGTTGCTATTACTAATAGCCAAAGGATTCCGTGGTGAGCAGAGCTGTTCTTTTCATAATATCCTTTGTTTCTCAGGAAATAATCCTGAGCTTTTCTGCATACGAAAAGCTACACTCACCGTATAAACTTTGCTCTTGTAAAAATGCTCGATAACAATTTAAAAAATGAAGTTAAGAAGATGGCTGTGTTGAAATTGGCACGTCAGTCTGCACTGCCTAGTGGTAAGCAAGGGGCTGAGCCCTCTGACATTAGGAGTTGAAGTTTTCTTTGGAAATGCTACATGACAAAAATACATACAATTTATTATCTATGGAACACAAGTGGGCAACTCCAGCCAATTTTAGTGTGTCTGTGTTGTGGCTAAAATGTATGCATTGTATCATGCTTCTGTAATGAAAAGATGTTTCAGAGTGGAAAGAAGTGTTGGTAAGAAATTGTGCGGTCTGAGGAATGAAAGGAAGAGTAGGGGTCAATACAGAAGAGTCTTACGCCTAAGGTTATTTAACCATGTAGTAGGACTGTATTATTACTGTTATGCTTCTCATCTTTCCTATTACTACTACTATTGGTATCTTGTAGCTATCACTTGTTGGTTCTATCTTATGATTTATGATTGTATCTTATGATTTATCATTTTGTTGCTTATATGTATACTGAGAGCTTATGCACTGGAATCAAATTCCTTGTGTCTCCAAGCACACTTGGCCAACAAAGAATATTCTATATTCTATTCTTTTTAAGCTGGAAAGGAAATCTATTGGCAACTGTTCAGAGGTGGTATTCAGCAGGTTCTGACCAGTTCTGGAGAGCCAGTAGTGGAAATTTTGAGTAGTTTGGAGAACCGGCAAATCCCACCTCTGGCTGGAGATTTTACAGCACCCTTCCCCTGCCACACCCACCGAGCCACGCCCACAGAACCGGTAGTAAAAAAAATTGAATCCCACCACTGCGAACTGTTCTCTTAAAGGGCAACTCAGCCAAACCTAGGTAAATACTATCAAGCCATCTATTTCAAGTTGACTTCACCTTCACGGACTTCCTCTATACACAGCTGGGAAATTCTTAGTTTTTAATATTGTCTACAGTATATGTTACATATGGTGCTCTTGCTTCCATGATCTTCCTCAGCAAATGAGAGGTGACACTGGGTTGGTTTCATTTCTACTCCATAGTCCCTACTTCTTTAGGTTTGGGTCATCTGCTTCGGAAAGCCTATTTGGCTTTTTTCACTCATTCAGGGAAACATCCCAACATATTTTTGGACAAAAGCTGTCGCTATGATGTGGTAGGGATAGCAGGATCCAAAGAAACCCAATAGGTTTTATAGCAAGTAAGCCTCAATCATTTTATTACAGCGATTTCATGCTGGTCATAACAGTTTAATGTGTGCCATGCACAGATGATGCCTTCTCTCGTGGGGACTTCCAAAAAAAAAGAGAGAGAGAGAGATGGAGGCACATTTCTTCAACTCCAGTTCTGTAGCCCTGTGTGCAATTTTACTTTACTACTACTGCTTTTCAGAGTTCACTGAAATCCTTGCTGAAACACTTGCACTCTGGTATATTAATTTATTATCTTTAAAAAAAAACCTCCTTCAGCAAACCGAAGAAAGTATTGTGACTCTTTATGATCAGATGAATAGATAGCCACAGCTATCATTATGTGATACATTGTGCTAAACAGATTTGTGTGTGTGTGTTTTCCTTCTCCCCTTCAAATACCATGCAACATCAAACAGCTTCCTTTGACCCATAGCAATAAAATATTTCAGATCAATAGCTCACTAGGATGCCTTATTTTTCTCTCCGGTCTAGAATCGGTATTCATTGTTTTGCCAAGGGGCTTATCATGTTAACGACATTACTGAAGAACCACATTGAGGGTAATACTAGGTTTTGTGAATGTTTCTACCCTGAACATGCTATTAAAATAGCCACTGAGTCACCAACAGGGATGCTGGCTAATATCTCTACCGCAATGGATAATTTTGCTGCAATGGGTAATTTTGACCAGGCAAGTAAACAATTGCTTGGAAAGATCAGCTATAAGATGATTACAAATGTTGTTCTAGCATTAAATAATATCATTTTATCTGAGCAACTATTATTAAATGGGCTGACAAGAACTGGAATGCTTCATTCATAATGTTGCCAACTGAGGTCAGACAAATAACCATTGCAAAATTCTTGTATGTTTAAATGTATGCATAGTTTCACTGTGGTGAAAATAGAGATGGGTTGTGATATACAATTAATTGTTCTCATTGGCCTGAGGTAAGTTCACTGTTTTTGGAAAACGAGGCTTTGTAAAGGGAATAGGGAGGGTCAGGATTGTTTGCAAAATACAGGAATACATATGACCAGACTTCTTTTCAATAAGGCAAAACCTGGCACTGCTTTGAATTAGAATAGAAGAATGCTTTGAATTAGCAGCAAAAAATCTTGTTCATAGTATCAAATCATAAAAACAGTGTGAAAATGAAAATCTTCACGTGATCGACATTCTAGGCTCCCGGTTTTTGAGAAAATCATTTAAAGAAACTTCCCTTTCCTCCAGCATTTAAAGATATATGAGGCAACAATGTTACACATAGTTATCACCGCTTCAACAGCTTTTAATTCAGAACGTTCACTTGGAAGAACCGACTAAACTTTTTGCTATGATTTTAGCAATTGCTGTTTTTATTGGCATTGCATTATTATTAATAATAATAGCAATGAAAGAGTTACTGGTGGAAAGCGAATGTTTGGATGTGCTTCGTCCTCTCTTGCTTAAAGCTCACTTTAAAAGCGTTGCTGTCTGTATGAAGAATGTGACAGAGAGAATGCCAGACAATAGATGATGTATAGATGACAAGTATACCATCCTTGTGTTCTACCTAAGTTCTCCCTTGACTTTTGATTGTAAAAATACGTTGACTAAATGTTAACCGAGGACTGGTCTCAGAAGATGAAATGTGGGTGGGTAGGATTTTCTTTCATTAGAATATCTAAGATCAGTATATTTAGGAATAGGAATTTCAGGCTGTTTTTCACTCAGCTTTTTCTGTGCCTGTGTGGCTGAATGATGGGGAAAACAGGACTTCTGGATCGGGAAGCATCTGTGCAGAATTGGGGGCTTTACCATGGCAATCTCTATTCTTTAGAGTTACCTGGGATCGAGGTCACAGGTAAGTTGGCATGCTGTAACTATTTCTATGCCTGTCTATGCCGCTTGTAGCAAATGTGCTTTCATTGTCTTTTTCCTATAATGGGACCAAGTTCTTCCTATGTCATAGGATCATTTTTAAAACCAGTTAGCACCGCGACTCAGAGGTGATTTTGTACAGCATAGGCAGAACCTACCCATGCTAGCAGTATTGTTCTGAATGCTATGGCAGAGGGAAACATATCTCACACTTCAGTAAAGAATGGGACCATTCTATTCAGTTTTGTTATATGCCCATAAATGTATGTAAAATATCCTAGGAATTGGGAGGGGACTTGTTTTTGTTTTAATACATTTGGGGATTTCCGATACCTGGGAAGATCTTTGGTCCCTTATCTGCTGAGATTAGGAACGGTAGTCCTTTTGCAGATGATTAGGACAGGAGATTTTGCAATGCTCCCTTGAAAATATTACTGTACAGTATATATCCAATCCAGTCAGCTATTAAATAAGCTTCACCAAGTTTATGGTGTGTTCCCTGAGTTAGAGCTCCCCCTACTGGAAGCCTTTGTTATTGGTGTCGAAGCATCCCTTAAATTTATGATGGATGGCGAACGTGCGAAGATGATTGTGTGTGCAAAGTGAAAATAGCTGGCATTTACATTAGCATAGAAATAAAATAATTCTGTAATACTGTTTGCTTTCATATTAATATGTGACAAATAGCATGACTTTCACACATGCTGCTTCCTTCTGGAGTAGCTTTGCATGTGGGACCATGTCTTTGATGGATTATCAATGGGTAAAAACTTTATATCCCCCTCCTGAGACAACCCCCACACACTGCTCCCAGGACAGTACAAGAAGCTGATACACCTATTCTATCCCTATTGTTTGAATACCTACCTGCAAACGATAGGCTAATAGTTTGGGAGTGAATGCAGAAACACATTATTTCATTATGCCGAAGCAGGATATATGAAGCGATACTATCATTATTAATTATCATCTCAACTGATCATATGAATTAGTTCTTAGCTTGAAACTCCAAATCAAAAGATCGGTGCTCTAAAGCTCAAAAAGAAAATCAATTAGTTCGCTAGAAGTTCTTAGAATCAAGTCTGCCTTCAAATTAGCAGCCTCATTTTTATCCACGGTGGCTTCAAATAACAGGAGGTTTGTAGAACGACCCTTGTTCCCTTACACTGAATTACCGAGAATTGGTAAAAATTGGAGTCCTGAGGAATCAGTGCCTTTCCTCCATTCCTTCCCTCCTGGACATGGAAAAGAGAAGGGATATTTTTATTTTATTATATAACATGTTTTACTTTTTGTAAACAAAATGTTCTGGGATCATTTTATTAATTTGATGAAATGTCACTAGGGTGGCCATCTTACTACAATAATATATCAAAAGACCCTCTGTATGTGGGAGGGAGGGAGAGAGGGGGAGGAAGAGAGAGATTCATGGACTTACTCCAGAATTCATGTACCTACTTCACTGTTAGCAATATTGTGCAGGACTGCTCAGTGTGGTATTCAATCAGTATGTGCCTTTTTTTTATTTGTCAATTGCTTACAAGATAATAGGTATAAGTAAAAACATAGTTATGAATACATGGAATACATATAAGAAAAATAAATATATATATATATAAAAGAAACAATAGGACAGGGATGGTAGGTATGTTGGTGTACTTATGCACGCCCCCTACAGACCTCTTAGGAACGGGGTGAGGTCAATAGTAGACAGTCTAAGGTTAAAGTTTTTGGGGGTTTGGGGAGAAAACCACAGAGTCAGGTAGAGTATTCCAGACATTGACCACTCTGTTGCTGAAGTCGTATTTCCTGCAATCAAGTTTGGTGCGATTAACCTTGAGTTTGTATCTATTGTTTGCTCTTGTGTTGTTATAGTTGAAGCTGAAGTATTCATTGACTGGTAGGACGTTACAGTGTATGATTTTATGTGCTATACTTAGATCGGACTGAAGGCAGCATAGTTCTAAGTTTTCTAGGTCTAGAATTTCGAGTCTGGTGGCATAAGGTATTCTGCAACGAGTAGAGGAATGGAGAACTCTTCTTGTGAAATATTTCTGGACTTTCTCAACTGTGTTAATATCAGACACGTAATGTGGGTTCCAGACTGATGAGCTGTATTCGAGTATTGGTCTAGCAAATGTTTTGTATGCTCTAGTTAGTAGTGTAATATTACCAGAGAAAAAGCTACGTAAGATTAGGTTAACAACTCTTAACGCCTTTTTGGCTATGTAGTTACAGTGGGCTCTAGCACTTAGGTCATTTGAGATGAGTACTCCAAGATCCTTGACAGAGTTTGGATCGTCAACAAGGTCTTGACTATTCAGCCTGTATTTCATTTTCTGATATATATTTTTTTGCCAATATGTAGGACAGAGCATTTATTTGTTGAGATTTGAAATTGCCATTTGTTTGACCATTCTGATACATAGTCAAGTGGGAGGGAGGGAGGAAGGGGGAGGGAGAGAGAGAGAGAGAGAGAGAGAAAGAGAGAGAGAGATTCATGGACTTACTCCAGAATTCATGTACCTACTTTACTTTTAGCAATATTGTGCAGGGCTGCTCAGTGTGGTATTCAAATGCCTTTTCTAACCTTCTTTAGTGGACCAAGCCCCATTAGATCAGCTGGCTCTTACTGCTTATTTCATGATGCTATAAAGTATTTATTGCTCATTCATAGCCTGCATCAGAGTCAATATATTATTCAGGCAAGGAATAACCTTACCATGCCAAAAATGTGAAATTGTTTCATAAAAACAATTACACTTCTAGAGCAATCCAGTGACCTATTTGCTTATATTTACCTAACAATTTGCCAGCCCATAGTCAGAAGTTATTTGAATCTTCACAACTGCCCACAACCTACAAAACCCCATAATCAAATATGGTCAAATTCTGGTTTGAGAATTTGAAAATTAGACCAGATTTGACCAGGTGGAAATACCTCTGGATTTCATGCTGCGGTTCATTTTTACAACGTTCATATCAGGTTGTGATTCTTTCTCATATACAATTAATATCCAGCATTTTCTTGAATGTACTTTTTGGCATGCCATTTTGCTCATCGTATGTGGCTTTTTTTTTATTTTTACAAGCACTTTGAATTCTTTTCTTGAGTTGCCAACTGCTTTGCAAATCTCAAGCAGACTTGCCTATCATCATATGTATATACATTCAGGAAAGTTCACATTAAAATGCAAAAGGATTGCATTTCTCCTTTAAGCCCAGATTTGACTTTAGTGATGCATGAATGTGGTTCTGACCTTGTGGTTGCTACTTGTTAAAAACGAGGGCATGGAGAGGAATGACTTGGCGGCAGGGGAGAGGTTCCCTCAGTATCTGCCTGCTCTAATTTTCTCTAGTGGACCAAACCCCACGAGGCTCACCTTGGTCTTTTGCTTATTAAGCCTCTCCCCTATCCAAATCAGTGCTCTTTGCAACTTTTGAGAGAACAATGAGGAAATAGAAGGGGGACACATAATATTGCATATATAGGAACCAGGATTCCTGGTTAGTGCTCTCTATAATATTTGCTTCCTAGCTTAACTGGTCCATGGATTGATAGGTAGGAGCCATTCTTCCTTCAGATCAATATTAATACTGATAATGTATGAATTGTTCTTTGTAAAGCTGTAACACACCAGTTGTATGCTTCTTTGTAGTCTCTGAGACAGCATCTTTGTCTTTCAGATATGCCCCAAACCTGCACAAGATGTTATATTAATAAGTTTTGTCTCTTCTTTTGTTATCTGTGGTCCATAATAATCCTTCAGTTCTAGCCAAAGGCTCTTCATTGTTGGTTTGCTGCCACAAGAGTGAGACCCAAGTTTACTTAAGAAAGGCAGCTGGTCTATTGTGGTAGACTTTGGTAAACGTTCAATTTAAACTGGCCTGACTTGAACATTATTAGTAGTGGCATATTCTAAAATGGAAGGAGACCTGATTCTTACTGATTTGTTTTTAGAGCATTACAAACCTGAGGATAAAAATCATGGAAATACCTCTGTATTAAGCCAGACTACTCACTGTAGTGCAAGCAAGTTTCTTTATCTTCCATTGTGTATCTAGTCATCGAATGGCTTCAGTTATGTGGTCAACGCTGGGACTGGGTCCCCTAACGGGACCTATAACCTACATTCCTTAAGGTTTTATGCAAATCACATTCCCAGGCAGTTGGTGGGATTCACAAAATTTTACTACCAGTTCTGTGGGCATGGCTTGGTGGGCATGGCAGAGGAAGGTTACTGCAAAATCCCCATTCCCTCCCCACCCCACTAACCTGCTTTCCAGCTCCGTTCTCCTGTGCAGGGCAACAAAGGAAGACCCAGCCAATCAGCTGGGAGTCAGGAGGCAGAGAGTAGATAGGGGCAGGGCCAGTCAGAGGTGGTATTTGCTGGTTCTCCAAACTACTCAAAATTTCTGCTACCGGTTCTCCAGAACTGGCCAGAACCTACTGAATATCACCTCTGCTCCGAGGGCTGCTTAAAAAAAAAGTGAGCTCTAAAGAGGCTTTCATTTCATGCCCTCTAGAAGTCCATGGGCCTGGATGAAGATATGGGCAGGGCCAGGACTAAAACTAAATCTGATTTAATTTAATGGAATCTAATGGATTTTAATGCAGCTCAGTTCTCCCAAAGCGGGTAACAGCTTTTGCCTCCTGGCCAATTAACAATTCCCATTCAGCGGCCTCTTTTAGAATAGCTCCAGGGGCCACATTCAAGGTTTGGAGGAAGACTATGGAGCCTCACACTTGTGCGTTCCTGATCTGGAGCTTGAGACGGGGCAGTCTGAATCCTTCTTCCAGTGTTACCGTGATTTTCATGGCAGTTGTGCCCTTCCCTGTCCCATGAATGCTGCTCCAACCAGCAACACAGCTCTGTTGTTTCCATCCTCAACAACTGGTACCGGGAACTGCTCCCTTCATGCATATACTATGTGGGTGACAGGCTTGTCTAATTAGTATGCCTGCGGTTAAGCAGCCAACATTAGTTTCATCCCACATAAAGCTGAAACTGCCTCATTTTCTGGCTTTTAGGTAGATTCCGTTTGAAACACTGAATCATAAAACAAAGGTTAGAGAAAATAGTATTTAGCTTTCAGCAGCGAGCCCCCCATTATTTTATGGTTCCAGCATTTAACCACGGCTATTATTATGATTACTGCTGTTGTTATTATTGTTATTATTAGCCTGATTGTTGTGTTGTTTTGGCAGGTTGATCGGTGTTTTAGAATTGTTGGAACTCAGCGGTAATTTAACATCATACTGCACCACTTCAAAATGATCAAAGAGCTTTGTGAACATCAATACTCTCTCGCATGCCTCCCTTTCAACCCGAATTGGGGCGAAATATTTGCTTAGCAGATTCTGAAATGCAGCTGAAGTACAACTCGCAAAGCTACAGCGGTGCATTTAATAAATGCCATGCCATTCTGGAAAACACCCTGTTTGGCTTTCAGCAAGCTGTTTCAAATGAGAATCATGATTATGAAACGGCAGCTGAGTTTTATTTTATCTGACCGTATTTGATTGTTAAAGAGGCAATGCCTGTATTTTGGTAATAGCGTAAAGGAAGACATCTTGCCTGTTTTATTTTAAAATCCCTACATCAATTGCTTCACTTTCATTTCAATAAAAGATGGCATTTTTCTGAGATGCTACTGTAAATGGCTTCATTTAACAAAATTGCCACATGGAATAATAACGTTATGCCAGAGAGCAGCACTTTGTAATTTGAGAGAAATAACATTTTCTTTCTTTTCTTTTTTTTAATCCATTTCTTTACCCATAAATGAAAATTACCTTTCTGTTATTTGCTAACAGAAGAATAATCTGTGCTTCAACACATTGGAATCAAGAAAAGGAATTGCAAAATATAAAAGAGCTAATTAAAATAATGAGCAAACGAGATCATTTATAGATATAAAATGTTTTTAAAAGTCTTGTCATTCCTTCAAAGGGTTCCATAAACAGGGCAATTTGATTTATATCTATGGCAACCCTGGATTCTTGATAGCTGAGAGTCATAATATTGGAGATTTCCAATTGGCAGATCTTTTTAAAAATTTTTGATGGGATACTTGTTCCTCTCCTTGGGGTTCTTTCAAACCTGGATTCTCAAAGGGATCAAGAATAAATTAAGGAAATATTCCCTTCCCAAAGCTGGTGCAATGGAAAAGCTGAATCCCTGATAGTGATTTCTATTTCTTCTGTACAGTATCTCAGCTGTAGTCCCAAGAATCTATTAATAGGGTTATGATAGGAAAAGGGTGAGTTTTAAAGAATGACTCATCAGACTCTCCTTTTAAGAAATATATCAGGACAAGTGTGGGGGGAATAGGTATGGTAAACATCATTATTCATAGCCTTGTCATAAAATTAGATTTTAATTAGGGTTTTGTTGACAGGGACACCTCCTCCTTAGAATAATAAGTCATCAGCCTAGAACATGCAAGTCTATGGAGTTGTGGGTGCTCCATCACTGGAGGTTTTTAAGAAGAGACTGGACAGCCATTTGTCTGGAATTGTATAGGGTCATGATGGCGAACCTCTGGCATGAGAGCCATTTGTACTGGCACACGAGCTGCAGGCAAACTTACCTCATTGGACATGCGCGTGCCTCACAGCTGATTTTCGGCCTGTTTGAGGCCTTTTCTGGCCTCCCATAGGCTTGAGGAAGGCGTCTGCAGGCTTTGCAGGCCGAAAACTAGCCCCGTTTCATCACTTCCTGTTTTTCCTAAAATACTGGAAGTGACGAAACAGGGCTAGTTTTCGGCCTCCAAAGCCTGCAGAAGCCTTCCTCAAGCCTTTGGGAGGCTGAAAAAGGCCTCAAACTGGACGAAAATCAGCTGTGAGGTGCAGTGCAGATAAGAGGGGTGCATGGGTAGGTGGGTGGGTATTACACACGCATGAGTAGGGGTCGTGGTAGTGTGTGCATTGCCTTCTGGTTGCTGGCACGCAAATGCGAGCATGCAAGTGCACGCACAATTTTTGTCACAGGAGCCCAAAAAGGTTAGCCACCACTGGTATAGGGTCTCCTGCTTGGGCAGAGGGTGGACTAGAAGACCTCCAAGGCCCCTTCCAACTATGTTATTCTGTTCAAACTCATTGCGAGCTCCTTCTCCCTTCTGTTTTGTGACTCTCATCTCCCCAGATTGCTATAAAGAGGAGCCTGACACTGAAGTGAGAATAACCCTGAATCATCCCCTGTTCTGCCTCTCTTTATGAAATGCCAGTTTCATCTTACAGCTTGCCTGCTCTATAATTATCTAAAATGGAGTTATCAATGTATTTTAGGAATTATTATTTATTGTTCTATATGATTGGGACATCATTTTTTAAAAAGATCTAGGAGAAAAAAAAAGAAGAAGGGTATTTTGCTCAAAATGAGGAGATGATCTTTCAACCCCGCAGATCACGTAACTAGGAAGCAATCTATCAGTGATATCAACATCCTTTTGAGTTATTTTTGGTTGGTACAAAAATAAGATAAATAGTTTCACAAGCTATTCATAGAGTTCCACAATTTGAAATCATAACTATTCACTGAATTGGAACTCCATGCTGAGGGCAGAGAGGAGACGTGAATAACAGGCCTATGTTTTCAGTGAAAGCTTTCCTTCCCAACCCTTGTAAACTTTGCCTCCATCATAAAAGGTTCTTAGGTTCATCTCCGATACATGGTTGAATATCTTTGTTGATTGATTGATTCAATAACATTTGTTTGCTCTCTCACATTTCAGTTCTATGATCAGCTTAGAATAAATGATATTCATTCAGAAAGTAATGACTGCAGAACTACCAGTGTTTTTGTACAGGAATGGTTCTTCTTCGGAGGCCCAGAAATCTAACCTAATGGCAAACTATAAACAATTCTTCTTTGAGTTTGAACTTAAGTCCCAGATACTTCATGGACATGACTAGAGTGTTTTCTTCAAAGTAGTACATTTGTCTTCACCTTCTTCTGGATTTGTTCTCCAGTTTTACTGGGCTAGCCTGCAGCTCTGGGATTTTCTTTGAATTGCCTGTTCAAGAATTAACCAAATGCAACACGAATTAGTAGCTTTTTGAGACCTGCCAAGGTTGGGTAGCTGCTGCCCTCAACTGGGCTTATTTATAGTGCTGTGTTTTGCAAAATGTGAAACTAAGCTTAATCTTGTTTGCTTTAACACTGATGTGGGTTACTATGGTTACTGCTTTACAGTTTCAGAATTGTAATATGGTCTGTCCTTGATGATCCCAGGGGTATGTATATATGGGAATGCCCCACAATGAAATGAACAGGTGCTCACTGAAGTACATGGAAGAAACTTGGCATGAAACTAAAGGGAGAGACACACATAGAATACCAGCTAAAAATACAACTCAGAAGATTGAAAATACCTCACATAAGTTTCAATCAACTCCTCTGGGAGATCTGGACATGTTCTCTCTCTAACAAAGATTATAGCAATAGCACTTCGACTTATATACCGCCTCACAGTGCCTTATAGCCCTCTCTAAGCAGTTTACAGTCAGTATATTTCCCTCAACAATCTGGGTCCTCATCTTACCAACCTTGGAAGGAGGGAAGGCTGAGTCAACTTTGAGCCAGTCAAGATCAAACTCCTGGCAGTGGAACGCAGAGTTAGCCTGCAATACTGCATTCTAACCACTGCACCACCATGGCTCTTCCATTACAGAATGAAATGCAATATTTCACTGAAGGATCTTCCTTCACACAGTGGGACTATCCTGCTCCTCTCCGCTTCCACAGTCCAACATTCCATAATTGGAATTAGAATTTAAGTCCAGACTTTTTTTTTTAAATTTAGTCCATTCTGTCATATATGGAACGTCTGCTCTTCCATGAATGCCTGAAGATGGAAAGTATGGAACAGGTCCTGGAGAATTGGCATTGATACAAATTGCTATATAGTTAGTCCTCGACTTATAGCAGTTCAGTTAACATTTAAAGACACAACACTGAAAAAAGTGACTTATGACCATTTTTCACACTTATGACCATTGCAGCATCCCCATGGTCACGTGATTTTACCTTTGGATGCTTGACGAGTGATTCACATGTATGATGGGGTCACGTGATCCCCTTTTGTGACCTTCTTACAAGCAAAGTCACTGGGGAAACCAGATTCACTTAACAACCTTGTTACTAATTTAACAACTGCAGTGATTCACTTAACAAATGTGGCAAGGAAGATCGTGAAATGGGACAAAAAGTACGTAACAAAAGTCTCTCTTAGCAACATAAATTTTGGGCTCCATTGTGGTTGTTAGTCGAGGACTACCTGTATTGTATCACTTCTATTTCTCTGAACTGAAGAGGAAATGGAATATTTTCTAGATAGTGTGCAGTGGTGGTATGCTACCGGTTCGAACCGGTTTGCCTGAACCAGTAATAAAATAAGCCTCCCGTGATCAGCTGAGATGAGGGGGGAAAAGCCTCTGACAATCAGCTGAGAGGAGAAAGAAGAGAAAAGCGCAGGATCGGCCCTCGCCACCCGCCCCTGCGCTGTTCTCTTCTTGGCACTGCAAGCCTCCGCTGGTGTGGGGAAAACTGCGCACGCGATCACCAAACCGGTAGTGGAACAGGTAGGGTCCCATTGCTGATAGTGTGGCTTGTTTCACCTGATCAAGCGGGATGTCTTCCACAAGATTTCTTTTTGAAACTTTGTTATCTGATACCTGTGTTTGAAAAACTGGAAACAGATGGGAAATGGTTCCTTATTTCTCTTCAGTCAGCTCAATATGTGAATACTTAAAATACCATCTTTTCTTTTAAACAAGAATACATGTTGGGAATGTAAGTGAATGAATGTACTAAAATGTGAGAAAAGAAATTTGATCTAAATCTTAAAGTCAGGATATATTGCATCTTTAATTGTGGAAAATCCTGAGAGAAATGGATATTTATGGGTGGAATTTAGGACAGAATCAAAGCTAAGAATAGGAAGAAAGCCACTAAGTTACTAACGACTAACTTAAATCACTGCTTCCTTAATTTCATTGCCTTCTTAAGTGGGGCTAAGTCTTGGTCTCTCCTACACAGTCAAAACCCATACTTCTTTCTATTTCTGGTAGCATCCTTTTCATCTTAATGTCTCTCTGCGGTGATAAATAGTTGTATTCTGCTACAATAGAGTTTAACATTATGAGTAAAAGAAACAACTGTCACTGCATTCCATTGAAAAGAAAACAATATGGTATTCATTCCGATGGGGATTTGAAACTCCCTTCCTCCAAGACTTTTCCAAGTTTGTACAGTTTTGCTGAGGAACTAACAGCAAATATTTGGTAACGTCTTGTGTTTCTCAACCCCAATTCCTTGACACCCACACAATTCACTACAATTTGCAATACCTTTCAATCCTTGCAAACTATCGGTTATTATTTCTATACATGCGTTGTCTCTTATTCTTTGAACTTTTCACACCTCTCTCTCTCTCCTTCTTTCTTTTTAGGATCTCATCACCTTTATCCTACAATTAACCTCAGCCCATTCACTATTCCTTTGTAGATTTGTTTTGCAACTTGATGGTTATTTATTCTCTCTGGAGGACCAAACCACTTCAACTGGCTTCTTTTGTGCTAGCTACTTGCCTTTGTATTCACTGAGGGCCCATTCATTCCTGACCCTCTCTCTCTTTTTGTTTCATGGGACACACTTCTCAAGTACTCCATGCCCATTGCTTTCAATTTATTTTATCTTTCTCTGGACATCCCCAGCTCTCAGATTATAAAGCAAAGTGAGCAGAAGCATGCTCTTGTACACAGCTATTTTCACTTAGCTTAACAAACACAAAGTCTTCACAATATACCACCTAGTAGCCACTATCTTTCTACCAGCACTTGCACCTCTTCTCTCTTTGTTTAGTCAACGAAGATGCACCTATTCGTCTACATGGTCTACATTATTCATTGTTTGCTATAGTTTCCATCTAAACATAGTACAGTTTATCTATTATTTGTCTTAAATTATTATAGCAGCCAACACCATAGCACTACCTGCATACAAAAGGACAAACCATGCCTTTTGTTATGCAATAAGACCCTAGTAAGTCATCTCTGGTATCGCCTCCACTTGGACACCCTTTCACAAGACCATGAAGACCTGGTTTTGCTAATGGGCTGGGGAACCCAGAGTGGGATGAAGCCCATCAAGTGGCTTGTCTGATTGCTTGCTGTTGCCAGGAAGGTATGGGGCTATTGCTTTTACTCTTTTATATGCTTTTTTTTTTTGGTAAGCCACTTAGAATCACTGAAAGTGAATGGGTGGCTATATAAATTATATATATGAATGAACAAGCAAATGAATGAACGAACGAACCAACAAACAAATGAACGAATGAATGAATCTGTCTCTGTTTTCTGGCCTCAAGAAATGCTTCTTCCCTTTTTGTAACACTTTCTGAATATTTCCCTCAAGGCCATCTCTATGACTTTCTACAGAGTTCTACCAGACATCTTCCCAAGCACACTTAATAAATCGATTCCCTGTTGCTTTTGCATTCGCACTTACTACTTTCCTAGCAAAATCAGCATTTTTCCAGTCACCAGGAATAGATGCGATCTTCATACAGTGCAAAAACAAAGGATGAATAGAAACAAGCCTTCACACTCAAATCTGGAAGCCAAGTAATCCTTTACCTAGGGCAGGGAGGAAATCAAAATGCAAGATGATTTGAACACTGTTTCAAGGGCTTGTTCTTGAACCATAGCAGTTTTCATTGTTGGATTATGACTTCTGGCTTCCTTCAATAAACATTATTTAACTACAATTCTTGCATTATCTAAATGGCTCATTCCTTTTCTCTGGAACGAAACCCAATGATTCTGCTACTCTGCTGGAAACTCCTTGTTTATCTAACTTCACTAGCTCCCTTTAAAAAAAAAAAAAAAAAGCAGCCATCGTATTCGACTTCTTCAATTTCTTCCCCTTTTAAAGTTAACCCTTCTGTCTGCTGTTTAATTCTTAATTCTTTCAACTATCTTTTTTCTCTTCTTGCACAGTAAGCAGTATCTCAAGGAAGATTCTCAGTCATCCAGGTGGACTTGTCTGAAAGTTGAGCCACAGCAACTGCACTTCTTTTCCTTTTTTGTTCAAAATGTTACACTGTTTATCCAAGCGGCTTCTTCAGTCTGAGCAAGTTGTTTAGGGGGACCCCATGTATGTCTAGGGTGGTTTCATGTCTTGCCTAATCCAAATAGGCTTGTTGGGTGAGTAGGCAGAGAAGAGTGGTAGCTCCTAATTCTTTTCTCCTAGGTGAGTCATTGGCCTCCCTGGTGAACCAGTGACGTGGTCTTGATTTTCCTGAGGACTGAGGCAAGAGCAGCATAAAAAAATGGGGGATAGAGGCCTCACCTCTATTGAGGGAAGGATTTTCCAGATAAATGGATTCCTTCACTCCTGTCTCAAACCGACTACCTCTCCTGTCCAAAATGTGAACAGCGTTGTCCTCAAAAGAGTGTCCTTTTTCTTTTAAATGATGGTTTACTGCTGATTTTGGTCCTGAGGTTTTGCTTCTCCTGTGCTGGGCCCTCCTCTTGTGTAAAGGTTGCTGGGTTTCTCCAGTGTAGAGCTCTGAACACTCCTCATTGCACTGGGCTGCGTATGCTTCATTACTCTTCTTGTCTTTTGGCTCTGATCTTAGGGTAGATAAGCCTCCATCTCAGTCATATTGGTGGGTTCGAAGAACACAGGTATGTGATATTTTCCAAATATCAGTTTTAGCTTCTCTGTTGCTCTGGCCATGTAAGGAATGACCAGATATTGGCTCTGAGTCTCATATCTATCTGCCATCCTTTGGGTTGGATCCAGATGCTGATTTAATAAGGCCTGTGGCAGAGGTGGTATTCAGCAGGTTCTGACCAGTTCTGGAGAACCAGTAGCGGAAATTTTGAGCAGCAAGTACCACCTCTGACTGGAGATTTTACAGTAACCTTCCCCTGCCACACCCACCAAGCCACGCCCACAGAACCAGTAGTAAAAAAAATTGAATCCCACTACTGGCCTGTGGGGTATCCAAATTGGTCCTTTATATCCAGTACAAAAGTGGTTTGCCATTGTCATCTTTTGGGATGATATTTTCAGCTTCTCCATCTAGCTTACAATGCTGAGATTTTTTGATAGTCTCTCATCCAAATACTAATCAGCTTTTGTTGATACCAATCAAGGTCAGCTCAATATGCATTATGAGTAACTTTAATAATTGACAAAGTCTACTGGGGATTTGCAAATGGCCAAAGCAGCTCAAGTTAATAGGCTTGTTTGCTCACTCAATTATTCACAGTTATACTTAGGAAATATTATGTTGATTATTTGGCCTTCTGAATATTTTATTACATAATTACAGAGTAGGACTCTCTTTAGATCTGACAGTAGTTTAAGAAATAGGGAGGAAATTTAAATTGGTGATCCTGCTTGCCTGATCATTTTACCCTTATTAATAATAGCATCACCATGTTTTTAAGAGCCAACATGTTCTTTATACAAATACCTTGTGCATTTTTACTATAGGAACAAAGGACATCCCATCATTTGTCAACACGACAATCTTTTAATGAGACATTAGCAGTGCATTAATATTTTGCATTGTTGCGATGAGTTGACAATCTCTGTTAGGATGGCACAACTGTAGACAGCTCTTCTTTAAAAAATATAAATTTCCTGACAGTTAGATGGAACTGACTTGTCCATAGCATAATCTTTTCTCAAAGATAAGTCCTATATCCAAAGATCAGTTCATCTTCTTCCTTCATCATCAAAAGCAAAAGATAGAGAGAAGAATTATAAACTCTTCAAAAACCAGCCTTTGTCCAGTAAATACAGTTCATTGAAATAAGGTAGAGTTTCATAATTCCTGACATTCATAACATGCTAAAAAAAAATTGAGTTCTACTTCACTGATACACCATAAATATATTCTAAGATCCTTATTAGAATTGGATCCATACTATAATTTGTGGAAGCCGAATTCTGTTCGTGAGACACTTTCCATGGAGGAAGAGAATTATTGTTAAGCCTTCTTCATCACTGTCCTAATTCCTCTAGTGGAACAGATTTGGTGGGAATAGGATCCAGTGAGGACTCATCACTGGGAATCAGTAGGAATCAGAGGATCTGACTGTTGGAGGATCAATTTTTCAGTTGCAGAGAAGAAAAAGAGAAAGTCTTTAATGGAACCCAGGGGTCCTTCCCCTGATTACCTCAAATTACATTTCTCCTTCCTTCCGAAATAGATAGCATGGAGGTTGGCAATGATTATGTATTCCCTATAACTGAAGCAACAGGCCAATTGTAACAGGGTGTCATTGAAAGGAATTATTGCACATTTCTCAGATGCATCTGTAAAGTGCTGTGGGAACAGAAGGCTGGCCTAGATGGACCAGTCTCTTAATCCTGTGGCTTCTTTCCTCTTGTCCCTGACTTTTAATGGTTACATAGTTCTCTGTCTGCACCTGCATAGCAAGTGGGAGGAAAGCTTTATTTTCATCAGGAATACTATAATGTAGCTATTGAGTAGCACGGTGGCTTAGAGGTGAAGATACTTGCCTCCTGCTTGGAAGGTTGAGAGTTCAATCCTAGGCAGTGGCAGATGTTTCTAGCAGGCGCAAATATCTGCTCCGAACTCCACATAAGCATCAGGAAGGGCTTCTGGCCAATCAATGCTCAGCTCAGTTTCCCCGATTCCACCTTGAAACACAGGATTAAAGGGGTCCTAAAAAGAAAGAAAAAATGTATCTATTGTACCTCATCTTCTCTTTCTCCTGAAATTCCATGCTAAAGCTCTGCCTTCAGACAGGTCTTCTATATATTCACTTGCTCAGTTAAAAAAACAACCAAGCATTATTCTTCCTTTAATTATTTAATATCATCTACCCTCCATTAGCACCTCAGTTTTTTCAAAGGGATCTAGACAATTTGGGTGGTGTCGCTAAGGAAAATCTTATTCTGAGCTTCGGAATAAGACTAGCAAATATATAAGGAAGAACAGACAGATTTTACTTTAACACAAGTCCCCCTTGGTTTAGTAATAAACGCTTGGTTGACTAAAGGCTTGGTTTAGTAATAAATGCACTTTCCAATGACCCAAGAAAGCTATATGTTTAGTTAAAATGTCACATCTGCACCAGGTTCTGCCCACAGTCACAGGACTAGCAGTGATAATGAAAGGAAGCCAAAGGTGCAATAGGCAATTGGTTAGCATTTGAGACCAGTGTTTATTAGAGAGTCTGGATTTCCATAAACAAGGCAGGAAATCGCAGGAACTTATTTTTGTATTTTATCTGCTTCCAATATTGCTTGTTATCACTCCAGGCACCTTAGGGACTGCTCAGGAGTGTCTGCTTTAACTAGATAGCTGTCTCCTGCTCTGAGATGAGGCTCTGTTGCCTCTGAATGCATCATGGGACAGGACAGTTCTCCCCTCAGGATTCCCACTAGGAAATCTCCTTTTCTGGAAAAAAAAAAAGGAGATTCACTTAGGCAGCATCTTTTACAAAAGGAAAACAAATCCATGGTGTTTTCCTTAACCACAATACACAAAGCTCTCACAGGCTGAATCTGCTGCAATCCTATTTTACTCTTTTGTGTATTATATATTCCTTAATTTGGTGCCTGTGTGATATATATATATCACACATATATATATTCGTAGATTTGCACGGGTACAGGTATGCAGGTCTTGGCGTGTTCGGGTCTTTTCCCGTGTAAGATTGAGAGTATCTTGGCAACGTTTCGACGAGGTCCCACTCGCCATTTTCAGGCTGGTGCTTTCGGCTTTGAAGATGGCGAATGAACACAATACAGACGAACACTATACAGAAGCCTGATGATGGCAGATGAGATTCTGCTGAAACGTTGCTACAACTTTTATGTGGTTGCCCCCATGAGTTTGTTTTCCTGAGATATTCTACCTAAATCAGCTAATAGCTCCTCCTATGTTGATAGGATACACTTTTGGGCTCTAATCAAGGCTGAAGCAAAATGCTTTGTTAAAATGGTTAAAAACATTTGAAAACAAGAAATACAAAAACACAAAAAAAACCCACAAAACAAAGGATCATAAATGGCAGAGGGAAAAAAATCTCAGATAGGAACAAGGGACAGGAAGGAAGGGCGTTGGCCATCCTACCGATGATCTAGGCCAGGGGTCTCCAATCATGGCAACTTTACGCCTGGAGGACTTCAACTCCCAGAGTTCCACAACCAGCTAGCTGAGGAATTCTGGGAGTTGAAGTCTGCCAGGGTTAAAGTTGCCAAGGTTGGAGAGCCCAGATCTAGGCAAAGAGCCAGGCATTCAGAGCCTTTTGAAATACCTACATGAGGGAACCTTTTGAAATCTGGGCTGGGATGTCCAAGTTAAACAGGAAATGTATAAACGAGGAAGAGAAAAAAATGTAATCAAATGTGTTTTAACCAAACTGTTTTTTTTTAAAGAAATTCCAGGGAGCAGATAACCTTAAATAGGTATGCTCAAGGCTTATTTTAGAAGCTAGCTAGCATTCGTTCACTGCAGCTCAACTAAATGCAGCTCAGCAACGGTCCCTGCTCCCAAAGCAGGAGAAAGGAGGGGACCCTTCCCTGATCAAAGCAGCTCTCCTCTGTCATTTAGTGGTACAGCTGCTTTTCCACCACCACCCCTTCTGCCTGCAAGGAACAGATTTTCAGAAATCCAATGCAGGTTTGCCAGAAGATTGGATCCTCTGCTGAAAGAGGATATTGTGCTTCAAAACAAAAGCAAAGCTGTCTTTCTTGGGCTTTCAACTACAGCTTTCTGCAATCCACTATTGTTCTGCCGAGCAGGATTTTTATATTAGGAGAGACCATATCAGGGGTGGGATTCTCACCGGTTCGGTGAGAGTGCGTTTTGCCGGACCGAACCAGTAGCATCCCCACCCCTGGACCAGATTATGGAGGAATGTTTTAGAAAAAGACCCATAGAAGGGTGCCATTTGTACAACATGCTAAAACAATCCCTGAGTATCAGTCTATGCTTACTTAGGCTCAAATTACTAAAAGGGTTTCTTGACAGGAAATGCTGATAAAGAAACTTACTATACCTGCAGGAATCTTACATAGCCTTTTTTTGTAATAAAACATGGTTGAACAAGAACCAGGCAGTTGAAGACTTTTGACTGTAGAATGCATCTTCCTTTGTTTAAAACGAAGATCTCTAATTGTAAACTAAACCCTTTGTGGCAGCACCATGTCAGAGCATCATGACAAAATTGAGCATAGTGATTTTTTAAAATTGCCATTAGCGTAGATAACCAGGTCCTCTAGCAAGCTGAACAGCACCTGTTTGTCTTTATGAAAGTCCTGCATGAAACAATTTAAATCAGGGGTCGCCAAACTCATAATTTTAAATCCCCCCAAATCCCCCCAAAAAGTCTGCAGGAAAATTCCCCACCCCATTTCCCTACCGATCGATCATTCTTTATTTGGGATCACAGGATACCGTCTCCAGCTCTGTTCTCAGCGGGAGAGAGAGAGAGAGAAAGAGACTTTTGGCTTCGTGCAAGGAAAGCAGAAGCAGCAGTTTTTCTTTCTCTCTCCCAAACTCTGCCAGAAATGAGTCTTTGTGAGACTTGTCATGCCAGCACAGTCTCTTGGAGCAGGATGCCTTGCGGGGTCCCAAAGATTCGTTTCTGACAGAGTTTGGGGGAGAGAAAGACTTTTGCTGTTTTCCTTGCATTCAGCCAAAAGCAGAAGCGAAAAGAAGCAGCCCAGTGGCCAGGCCAGGCGCGTGGGGCAAGTTCCCCGCTCCATCCTTTCCCCGCTCCCCTCACTACATGTTGTTTGCAATGCAAGAGACACAAGCCTTGTGTTCATGCAGGGCATGTGGGTGGCACAGCCTTGTATGTAGCCTGGATTAATTGCTTTGGGGGGTGCTTTGGGGGCGATATTTCTCTGCAAACCACCAACGTTTTCTTCTGGACCAGCAGTGGACCCAGCCCACTGGTTGGCGACCACTGACTTAAATGGTCCAAGTTTCAGCTATTACTTTTATGTTGTTATATTGGTTGTTCATGTTTGTGATGTACAGTTCTACACTACAGAGTACTTGAGGTGGTGATTTGGGGTAGAAAGGCAGTCAATAAGTACTGTATTGTATGGGATGGAGGGAAGGTATGTATACTCATTAACAGATTTTACTAATGACCTCTTGAGATAAGAGGCTAATTCATGGATAGATTGAGCCACTTAAAAATCACCACATTCCTCTCCCATTTCTCTTTTCTCCCACTTTGATCCTCTGCAGACTCCTAGGTAACATGCTAAATCATGGGTTGTCAAACTCACGGCGTCATGTTGCCGTCATGTGACATTTTACTTTTTTCCCCATTGTGGAGCTGGGGGTGGGCATGGCCTATGCGCGATGCATCCAGCCTGTGGGCCACCAGTTTGATACCCCTGTGCTAAATGCAAAGGCAGGATGTAGAGATGATGTCAGTCAAGCCATTCACAGATGCAAGAGTACTATTTCTTGGCACTCTGTAGACCACCACAACTAAGAGCCATGGTGGCACAGTGGTTAGAATGCAGTATTGCAGGCTAATTCTGGTGACTGCAGCAGTTTGATTCTCACCAGTTCAAGGTTGACTCAGCCTTTCATCCTTCAGAGGTTCGTCAAATGAAGACCCAGATTGTTGGGGGCAATATGCTGTAAACTGCTTAGAGGACTGTAAGGCAGTGTGAAGCGGTATATACGTCTAAGTGCTATGGCTATCAGCTATGAGCCCAAAAGCTGCTTCTTGGATGGAATTCTTTCCTGGGGGGGAAAACAGCTACTGAACTATTGATGGATGCATCTCGACTGATTTTAGAAAACCCTTCTCTTTTTAATCATGCCAAATGGCGATTTGATCATCCCTTGGCAATATTTTGATTTACAGACAGCAGCTAAGTGCACCCTCAAAAATGCCACCAAGGTCCACGCCCCTTGACTCCAAACAGCTTACTTTGGCCGTGCCCAAATGTTTTCCATGCAACTGTGCCCACTTGGCCAGAAAAGGTGAACAGGTATGAATGAGAAAGCATCCAGCAAGTTTGCATTTTGAGAAATTTGGGCTGCAGCACCAGTTGTATTCCCATGGCAGTCTTTTTGTGAATGAACAAACCGCCCATACCTTTAGCAAACACCTTGCAAGAATGAGGAAATCCAATCACGTTTAGCTTTTCAATGCATTCATCAGTCCCAAATGAACATGCATTTTATTCTTGTTTTAAGGGCTTCTCATATTTTATGTACATTTTACAAACATTAGAATTTGAAGTTTTTGTAATCCAAAATGCCAGCATTTTCACCCAGGTGGAGTTGGCTTCTTCCCTGGGTACAGCTCCACAGACTGGAGAAACAGAGTCACCAGCTCCACAGGTGCAACAGACTGGCAAAGGAGATTTTAAGTTCTGCCTCCATGTTAGTTTGTTCATTTCTGACAAGTCTTCTGGATGGAGTAGGGAAGTACTGAGCTGGCTACTACATGTGCTAGTCTCACACAGCATGCACTCATCACATCGATGCCCATCCGCCAGAAAAATAAAGCATGCAATTACAACCACAGCACACATTAAAAGAAATAAGTTGAAAAGCACTGTAAACGAATTGGCCGGCAGGCTTTCTAATCATAGGACTTCAACATTGTTTTGCAATGAATCATGTAGGGGTCTTTTCCATTGTAGGGGATCTTGAGACCATAGATAAAAGTGCTAGCACTTGAATTCTTTCTTTTCAACACAATCCTATTTCTCTGATCAATTTAAGAAGTATACAGTACAGTTAACCAGGGAAATAGGATTGTTAGAAGCAGGGCCACTGCAACGCAGTGCAGAAACAGGGCAGGGGTTATCAGTTTCAAATTCAAAAGCCGTGCAATGCAGTTATACAGAGACTACACGGAAAAGAAGAGATGCAGTATTCTGAATATTGAACAATTGTCTTGGGAGGGTGTTAAGTGGAATTCTGCACAAGGACACGCTGGATGCCAGCAAGCCGTCCTCCTTTTACGCCTGCCTTTCCTTGCCGGGGACATGCATACTCCGTTTGATTTTAAAATTACAATTTGCACAGCCTGATAACATAAAAGGCTGGTGCATAGCTATGACTTCAACAAGGAGTATCTTATCTTTTTTTTTTATTTTTTGCTTTATTGAGGCTTTCTCCCCAAAATCTATCCCAATCATTAACAGATATAAGCAATATTTACCTCCGGTATTTTCACCTAAGTTCTACCAATTCCAACCACCATCCCAATCCTTCTTTCAGCCTTCCCATTTTGCATCTACACTTCTGCGTCTTCTCCAGGACTGCCATGAAGTTGATTTCTACACTCAAGAGCAAATCCTCCCCAAGAGCTGTTTGGATATCAGGCTTTTTCAACAGCCAGTCCTTCCTCACAGGTAGGAAGCACATCACAACTCATTAGTAATTTACTGCTACAGTAATTTTTATAATTACTGCCAGGAGGCTTCATTAAATTTGATCTAATGAATAAATATTGTATTTTCAGTGTGATTACCAGCACAGCTTAAGCTGTGTGCCATAAACAATTATTTTCTTCCATACACAGTGCCAGCTACTACTGATTTTTTTTTAAATTTCAGGGTTTAATGTCGGGTGTCAAGGGTTACAGGGCCATCTATATCTCTTGATATAAAGATAAAAGATAGCAAATGGGGTGGGGGGAGATAAAACCATAGGTGCAATGTATATTTAATACAACACGGGGAAAATACAATAAATTTTGATGTTGCTTATATAGGCAGGGATCTAAAAAGCTACTTTAATTCAACCTGAGGATTTGAGCAGGCAGATCAGCAAATTTAATTCCCTTCTCCATTTCAGCAGTGCAGTATTATGCCCCCTCCCTGCCCCCCAAAATGCCGTTATTTTATAATAAAGGCAGTTTCCTATATACCATTGGTTTGGATTGAAAGCCGCTCATGAAAAATAAGGTACAAATGATTAATTACATATGCTCCTAGGAAATGGGGTAAAGTTGTGGATATAGATCTTTCTGGTTTAAAGCAAGACTCATTCACAACGGCTGGGCGTTTGCTTTGTGATGCAAAATAGTACAGCCTTCACACACACTGGCGGATTTCCTGGCATCTCTAATCAGTATCAGTTTTCAATTTAGGGATTATCCCAAGTGCAGGATATAAAACGTAGCTCATTCAACAGAACCTGCTTTCAAAAGTGAAGATCCAACTAGGTTCTTCAGTTCAGAATAGGAGAACTAAGGTTCACTTTAACTAAAAAAAATAAAAAATCTTGTCTATGAGAGACAAAGGTACCTAGCAAAACTTTCCATTCTAATCTGGATTTTCCTCCTCCCTGGTATAAAATCTTGTCCATGCCAGTTAGCTCCACTGCTAGGCATGACATACATGCTGTTGCTCGGAAAAACTTATATGACTTTTAATAATCTGTTTTAATCTGAAGACTGCTGAGTTTTGGCTACCACAGACTAACACCACCTTTGCCAATCTAATGCAGCTATCTGCATATGCCATCTAGATACATCAGATCAGGGGTGTCAAGCGTGCAGCCCACAGGCTGAATGCATCCCATGCTGGTCCCCGCCCGATTTAGTGAAGGGGTGGAATCCCGATAGGTCACGTGATGCTGCCCCCAACAACGCGAGTTTGACACCCCTGCATTAGATTAACTGTGGCCATACTCTGGATGGTGAAGATTGTCTGTAGAACAAGACAAAGATCAGAGCTTGGATTATTAAAGGCAACTTTGCTGCTTAAAAAAGGATGAGGAAAGGGAGGGAGAGAATATTTACTTTAAATTTATTTCTCTGCTACAATTGTGTTTTTTCCCCTTGCTGTTAATATCTTGATACGATCACAAATAAATATGGAAAATCCAAATATGCACTTCAAGCAGTTTTCATACAGGATCAGAGGCATGCATGTTTTATCCTATACCCAAAATGTCAGTGCTGACTGGGACTTTGGCACACACAGAAGCACAAGAAACATGGCCTTTTCAGCCCACTGCTAAGCAAACTTTAATATCAAAATTACATTTCATACATAAAAAGTATCAGGTTACAGTATTGTTCGAACTACTCTAGGGAAAATACTTGAGTAGAGTTACTGTCTTTTGCTGTATTTAAACGAATGTAGAAAATAATAGCCACATGTGTCCAACCATTAACACCTGTTCACAAAATACAGAAAAACAGAACCACGATTTTAGAGGCAAAGCAAAACAGCCAATGATTCCCCCCTTCCCCCCGAAGTATGCACTATGAAAATTAAATCTAAACTTTTTGTGAGAGAGATGATATTCTTAATTCCATTTAGATTTTATATTGTATTGAACTGCTTACAAATGGTAACGAGTATGAGTAAAAGTGATTCCTTCTTAAAGGGTCTCTGCAACTCAAGAGATCTGTTCACTTTCCCTCTTGCAGTTTATTCAACACTGATGAATTTTATAGCCAATGCATTTTGGATGCGTAGCCTTTTATCCAGTTAGCACAGCATTTAAGCAGATACACTACCAGTTAATAAATGAAAGCCACAACCCTCCACCTGTTTTTGATGGACAAGGTCCATGCCCTATTAACCAACACAGTTTGAGATATCACCAATTAGGATCCTATCTACATTACAACCCATGAAACTGTATTGTTCACAGTCACTTCTTTAGACAAGCACAGAGTTTATCAAATTACCGCCTGAAAACCTAGCATTTACAATCCAATATGCAGATCACGCAAGATTGGCTCCAGCATAAACTATAATGGAAGAGTTGTTAATCTCTATATACAACACACAATTTTTGAGAAAATATAAGGCATGATGCTTTTGTATTAGGCGAGTAATATTATTCGGTCAATAACACAATTTAGAATTACTTGAACCCATCTGCAAACATCTAGATTAACGGCAAAGAGACAATTTGCTTTAACAACTTACTTCCAGCTAATTATTTTTGGATTTTTGCAATCCTAATGAAACTGCCTTCCCAAACTCTAATGGTTCCTTTTAAATATCCCTTATCAAGATCTCAGGGACAATAAGCTTTAGGATCAAATGATTTATTAATTTTTCAAAAGTCTGAATTTTCTCAAATCCCTTTTAGTCAAGCTTTCATTGTAAGTACTATTTTAAACACAACAAAACATGGTCCTAAGCATGACTGATCAAGTACACTTCACACTTATTGATCGAAACCATTTCAATTACTATCAAAATTTTGAACCTAAGTATTGAGTTCTTTATCATTGCTTCTTTCAAAAAAAAAAGTTATCAAGAATTTAAGTTGCTTTGTAATTAGATAATTACGGCTGCTATTTACAGTAGCTTTAAAAGCTAGCATTTGATTCATTACTGAATCTACTATACACGATAACTGCAAATGTAGATACAATGAATGCCCCCCCAAAGACTTTCTTTCCAACAAAGGGAAAACAAAAATTGGACTCAGCTAACATTAACAATAGTGATGATGTGACAGCGGCAGTTCCAACATGAACATAAACTCAGAGTTGCATGGGGAAAGTACCTATGCAAACGGACACCAGAAAATCTCACGTGGTAAGATTCAGGAGAATTTATGGCAAGTACTGCTTTTGGTTGGTTATAGCTTTTGTATGAAGCCGCTGCTACCCAATGGGTTGAATGAGACCTCTGCTAATTAAGATCCAGTAGCATTCATCATGAAACAGGACTAAGAAAGCTTTGATTTAACGGCATGACAAACCACTATCCTGCAACTTTGAGCTTCAGTCAAAAGTCACAATTTTTGTTCCCCTTTTTAAAAGATGCCAACCATTAATAAAAATGAATTCTCAAATCAGGCAAATCTTAGCATATGCGCTGAAGATTGTTCTGGAATTGCTTCAGAAGTTCACTCTTGCATTTCAAGTTCTTGTTTCAGACTGTAAGGGGTGAAAAAAACAAAAACAAAGTGAAACTAAGGCAATCAACAAGTAACTTAATATTGTTCTAAACATGAAATGCCTCTTTGAACCTGGATCTTTATGAAGGCATGCATGCCTTCTTGCCAGTAATTTGTATCTACTTCCCGATTCATGAAAAAAAATGAAATTTACCTTTTCAAGTAAGCATGGACATTATCATATCCATGATATTTGGCTAAGTAAACCAAGACACCAGTAGCACATCTTCCTTCCCGCTGCCGGCAGAAGCTACAATTGCAGATCCCACGGCAAGGTGGGCAGTACCAGTTCTAAAGGAAAAAAAGGGAGAGTAAAAATGAACTATAGGTAGATTCAACTTAGTTCTTGTTGCCTATGATCCATCTAGAATACCCTGACAACATCATGGTTCAGCTAGAACAGGGATGTCAAACTCACAGTCCACGGGTCAAATGTTTAACGTGCTGGACACGCCCACCTCCAGTTTAGCAAAGGGTAAAAAGTCCCAATACCTCACGTGATGACTTGAGTTTGACAGCCCTGAACTAGAACATCATAAACATATTACACATTTTAAATAGGAAATTGAAAAAATACAGGTACACTTCATTTACCAAATGCCTCATGCAGTTAACCATTCAAAGTTATGACAGTGCTGAACAAAATTATCAAGATGTGCATTTATGATCTTTCTCATGTTTGCTTTTATAGTCAGTTGTACATGTTGTGCCCTATACCAGGGATGTAAAACTCACATGGTCAGGCGTGGGCAGCGCATGACGCATCCAGGCCATGAGTTTGACATCCCTGCCCTATACCATTCCTCCCCTTCATAAACCAGGGAGATTGGGAAAAGAATACAGAGTAAGCAGGCACACAAGGAAGAAAACCCACTGAAAGGAATCGGCTAGTGCCAGTGCCTAATGTGCCCACTTACTCTCTTGTAATCCCTTCCTCTCCAATTTAGTTCGATTCTTGCGGAATTATCCCAGTACCAGGATGAGGGAGAACGGGGAAAAAGAAAAACCTAATGGTCATTTGATTTTCCATTTAGCCTGCATCATTTATTAACAGAATTGTGAATCCCAATTATGATCACTAAATGAGGACTAGCTGTACATTTACTTTTTTATGACGTTAGCATGCATTCAAGCAAACATGAAAACAAAATAATTACTGGATCCAGCAAGGCAGCCCTGACTTCTTCTCCGTAACGATTACGAAGACAAGGCCCACAGAATTGGCCACGTACTCCAAGACACTCTGGGTTCCTGCAATTTGTCTTAGTATCTGTCGTTTTCTGACGACACTGGTGACAGGTAGAACCCTGTTAAAGAAAGCAGCAAAGGTAAAGGATACCAGGTTGATTGTTGCTTTGAAAAAAACATCGCACTCTTGTCTCATCTTAGTGTCATCACGTGGACCCAGTGGTTTCGTTTACACATGCTATAAATTATAGTGCATATGTTCACACATTTTTATTGTTTTTAACTTTTTTTTTACCCTACTTTTATTTTTACAAATAACTCAAGGCGGCGAACAATACTTTTAATACTCTTTCCTCTGATTTTCCTGACAACAATCCTGTAAAATGAGTTGGGCTGAGAGAAAAGGACAGACCCAGTCACCAGCTGGCTTTCATGCCTGAGGTGGGATCAAAACTCAGTCTGTTGATTTCTAGCCTGGTAACTTAACCACTAGACCAAACTGGTTCTCTATACATTGCACTAACCAGAGGTCTGCAAACCTGGCAACTTTTAAGACTTGTGACTTTCAGCTCCCAGAATTCTGGGAGTTGAAGTCCACAAGTCTTAAAGTTGCCAAGTTTGGGGACCCCTGCACTAAGCCAAAGCAAAGCAACGTTCTTATGGCTTAGAATTATGGCCACTGAATATCTGTCTGATTAATAAAAAAAAAAACAGATTTTATGTATTCAAAGCTTATCTAAATGCCAATTGCTTCAGTCCTTTATTTTGTAAATTAATCAAATGTAAATAGCAGCAAGCCAAAAGATCCCATTATATCTGAGCTTGGTAAACTGATATTATTTTTACAATTTATCAATGAAGCCCCAACATGTGAACCTCCATTTTAAGAGATGTGTTGCATTTACAGCTCTCACCAATATGTACAGGTAATGGTAGCAAATGAAAAGCATTAGACTTTACTACTTTACTCCCATCTTTTTTTCCTCTTGGAAAGTTACTTTACTGCTTAAACAGGACTTTTTTATTTTCATAACAACAATCTCGAGAAATAGGTTGAACTGAGATTGTTATTGACCTGAAGTTATCCAGTGAACTCCCTGATCAAATGGGAACTTGAAGTTGAATCTCCCCAATCCAGATCTTCAACTATATTTGTCATGTATCGAATATTTCAGTGAAGTCTACAGAAAGTGAGAAAGATCCTCCTCTTTGGCTAGGTATTCTACCTGCTCGGTTTGATTTCCTAACTGCAAAGAATCAACTTAAGAAACTTCCTGGTGTTGCAGTTTCTGCAATTATGCAGTAGGAGGTAGAACAAAGAATCAAAGATCCCCTTGGCTCTAACACAGGAAATACAAGCCTCAGAGTTTAGGATCAGGCTCTAATGAAGAGGAGACAATCAAAGCAACAATGATGCACTCACTACCTGTAACATAATTTGGACAAAGCAAACCAAAGGGCTGAATGCAGAACATGTGAACTTACCGTTGCACGGTTGTAGACTTTCTCTTTCACAGTTTCACAAATATTATCCAACTCTTCCTCGGTTATTTCTTCCACTGGACGGATGATATGGGGAAGGGTCATAGCACTAGTGCGCTTCCTTCTGGGGGTGTCCCTTTCATCCTGAAGAAAACAGTATTGTTGGGTTAAGTCAAGCCATTGAAGAGCTCCGTAAAGCACTGTAATATTTATGCAGAGATGTCCCTGAATTTCTTAACCAAAGTCTTGGATCACATTACTGCATGACAGTGGCTTGTTGGTCTTAGCTCAATAAATGTATAATTTCGCCTTCATTTCCAATTCTGAAGATGCTTTTTTCCCCCTGAAATACGATTTAAGGGTTTTCATTTCAATCAGGACAAAGCCAGATTTCTGGCCAAGGGCTGCGCTCAGCCGTATATTTTTGAAGGGATCTAAAAAGATATGGCCGGAAACAATGGCAAATCTTGCTACTGAACTGTCTTGGCAATCAAGCCAAGATGGGCCATATATCCACAGTTGTGCACCATATGAAAGATGAAAAGAACCCATTGGCCTAGCTTAATTTATGACTAGTTATGGTTGTTTTATATGAAAACCTTTATCTAAACCACCTAGGCTATTTAAGGATCAATTTACTTGGTTTTCCGAAATAAATATCACCAACATACCTCAGAAAAATCATCAGACATTTTCCTTCTCACTAACACGTAGGGATCCTCCTCCTCTTCCTCCATAGACATGGAATTTGGAGGGCCTTCAATTAGGGATCTGGACCTTGTGTGAGGTCTAGAACGTCTTTCTGGATTCCTCCTGGGAGCACTTCTGGGAACTGATTTCCTTGGACTACGCTGGGCTTTCTTGGATGAGGATAAAGATAACATGGCCATGTCAGACAAGGTATGTGACCTTAAATCATTTATAAGCTACAGCACCTTTTCTCAAATTTAGCGATTTACTCCTCTCCAAATTTAAACCATAGTAAACTTACTCTCAGATAAAGGTTCATAGAATGGTCACCTGCAGCTCTAATGAATCAAGCCGCTCAAATATAATCTAGCCAAATTAACAGAAAGGAAGTACAGTGTAAAACTGTTTTCATCTACTCAATACCCTTTTGATACATCTACTTCTAGAATTCTGCAATTGTATTTATTGGTCATTCATTTACACACTATAAAAGGTTAAAACTTCTTTTGGATGGCCCAGTGAGACAGACCATTGAAATACTAAATCATAGTACAACTTTGCAGGAAATGAAAAATGTGATAGAATTGTTGCTGCTCTGATTGTGCTGGCATGTTTTTCTCATAAAATGTAGGTTAGCTGTCAAGCATCCACCAGCACCTGGTTTAAGTATAGTTTGCTCATCGTGGACTTGATTAAGCAAGATCCAGATCAGAACTCTGAGCAGTACATGTGTTTATTTTAAAAAAACTTCTGGTGTGTTAGTTTTAGGTTTAAAAACCTGGAATGTCTAACTGAGCACTGAAATTTTATAGATGGGCAATTCAAAAAATAGTTACAAGTGGCAATTATTTTATGATATAATGAGGAAATGGACTTTAATTTATTTGCTCTAAGTTCATCAATAAACAGGCTTGAAAACTAGTAATAATACTTGTTGGATAATTATGAAGTAAACCGGTAAGTTAAATAAAGTACATGTGATTTACCAGAGTAGGAGTTGCGAGTGGGCCTCTTTTAGTAAAAATTCCAGACACACTTTTTAATTCTTCCATTAGCTTTGCTAGCTGTAATGAAGAACAGGAAATAAGTAGTGAAATCCCAGACAGAACCTTTATTAAAGAAACTGTATAGACATTTATTCAAAAACACAACACAAAGACTGATCAAATTACTTAAGAGGAATAAAAAAACCTATAGTGATCAAAACCTTTGAATATGGAGACAAGTACATAGTAATGAACAGGTCATTTATTCTTGATCTATTGGATCTACTTTTCCAGTTGTTTCAGAATTTTTCACAAAGTATTCTAGAATTCCTTATTCAAATGGCAAAGATGGACAATATTGAAGGAATGAGATTAAAAATGCCTGCATAATTATATTTTTGAATACTGTTTAAGCTGCCTGAGGTTGATAATCATTAAGTAGCATTAAAATGTTTAATGAAGCAGCATCACGAAGTTGAATGTTTTTACAATGAAACACAAGCCACCAAATTAATTCACCATTCAGAAAAAAAACAGATTTTGAGGACTTTCTTTTATGTTTACCATGGCTTTGTTCTCCTTTATATTTAAAGCTCTTCTCTCCAAGAATTTGGGTCCACTTTCTTCATCAGATTCTGCCTCGGAGTCCAATTTACAGGAAGGCTGTGAAGCTGGAACTGTATTACTCTTTCCCCTCTTAGACCTTCGTGGTGGGAACTTCAGAGCAACTTTAAGGGGAGCAGCACTTTTCTTAGGCCATTTACGTGAACATTTCTCTGCTTCTTCTTCAGAATCTGTCCCCAGTTTCTATTTTAAAGAAATCCAAATAATAAAAAAACGTAGTAAGCTGTTTGTATAGTTAGACTGACAATTTCAACATTTCATGGACCTATACCAGGATCAAAGAGTGGAAAACCAGTGGCTCACTCAACATTCTTAAACTACAACTCTTTATCACTGCTCTTGCTAACCAGAACTGCTGAAAGCTATAGCGTAACATCTAGGGCAACAGATTCTATATCAATCATTTAGAGCAGGGCTGTCAAGCTCGCGGCCCACGGGCCAGATGCTTCAAATGCTGGCCTTGCCCATGCCCGGTTTAGCGAAGGGGAAGAAAGTCACACATCACTTGACGCCACGAGTTTGACACGCAATTTAGAGCCACCATAGAGCACAGATATTATAGGTTATCTTAATTAAACCACTTCCTCTTCCTTTTATATTCAGTTGTTGACCTTTGCTCTTGACTTGGAAGAATTAAGAGAAAAATTACACTGAAAGATACTGCTATAATGTCGTATTATGTGCCGTTACCCTGGCCCTGTTGGAACACTTAACTACCTGCACATCAAACAGCACTATTTTTCTAAAACAATACTGAAAGAAGCTTCCCGCTTTATATGGGGGCTAAATACATCAAGCAGAAGCTTCTTACAAGGTCTCCACCAAGTTGCCAGGCCCCACTGTTCAAAGCTTTGACATGCCCAAGAAAATCATTAGGAAGTGTCCTCACAGTTCTACTAAATATACCGGTGTCTGTTAAGTTCTTATCTAAAAAAATGGAGAAGGAAAAGCCTATAAACAATGAAAAGAGGGGAAACAAGGAAAAAATGACACCTGAAGGATACCAGGTAGACCAAAGAATACTTATAGAAACCATTCACATCTGGCCCTAGTCACTGAAGGACATTTAAGTACTTGTCTGCCTTTCAGCTTTTCAAATCAGAAGTTATTATTCCAGGCATAGATCCTGGGAAGGGCAAAGTGAGGGTAAGTTAATCTTAGAAGAGCTTTTCTTTATGGGTATTTTTAGAAGACATTAGAAACTGGGCCTTCATCCTCCCATCTCACTTTTTCAGCTTTCTTCTGTTAAAAGTCAGCAAGTCACCTCTTTGCTCACATTTGGAGAGCTTATTAAAATATGTATTTTCCCTAAGGTAATAATTACTTCAGAAAATATATGCTACCCATCATGTTATTCTACCATTTTATTTTTAATGAGTTTTCTTTTGTAGCTTTGTTTTACAAAGCACTTTTTCAATGGAAAAGATATAGCGATAAGTTTATATTATTGGAACTTCATTTGCCAGCTTACACATGGGTAAAAGAGCTACTTCGTCACTGTCAAAAATATTATCCCTTTCTGGTCACATAATTTACCACAATATTGAAAAGAAGCTCTAATCTTACAAAGGAAGACCAAGATTCAGTCCTCATGTGCAAGATAGCTGATAATTTTGAGTTCCCTTGCTGGCTTCTCAATCAAAACAACTATTTTTCAGTCTATGGAAGTTGAAGGAACTTGGCTTATTTCGGTGTGCAAAATAAGGACAATAATAATTAGGAACTTTAAATGCCCAACTCACCAGCACATCTTGAATCTCACTTTCTGAAAAGCCACAGAAAGATTCTTCATCTGAATCCTCGTAAAATATTTTAGCCATTTCTTCTGCAACTTCTGGCTTGAAAGTTGCTTTCTTAAAGAGAATAAGTACACTATGTTTCTTTCTCTCTCTCTCTCTCTCTTTTTTTTAATGAGAAGCTATTTTCCATAAACTGTTCTGAGAGCAAATCACATTGTACAAGTGCACTACAAGAGAATAGCTTTTGTAACAAAGAAAAATGGTTCAGGAGGTTTACAAATGGTTTCAGAGCTTTTATAGCAAATCATCAGGCATGTTAGGTTAGGCGACATTTCAAAAGGATAGAGTAAGTGGCTAATCTACCTCCAACAATTACTACCTAGGAGCACAAGGGAAGAAGTGAAATGAAATTAGAGTTCATACTATATATTCATATAACTGCTGTACAGAAATGTAAGCAAAGCATTTTAATCACAAATGGGGTATTTCTGAACACCACACATTCAGTTTCTGTTTATTCTTGCACTTTTTACTTACCGTGTTTGCAAAATTATCAGAGCCAAAACTGTCACAGCTATCATCAGAGGATGAAGACGTTTCCATAGGGATTAGCCTAGTATTACGGAATGCTCTGGATTTTCTCTTCCCTGAAAGGTTGCCCTGTAAAATGGACAATTACAACTCAATTAATTACTATGTGTTATGTAGGCTGGCCTAATAAAGCTAATCTAATCTAGTTTGGCTACAGACTAGACTGAAGTACACATTTAAAAAAAAAGACTTCTATCATATTTTGTGCCACTATGGTAAAACAAGCACAATCTATTAAGCTGGAGAAATTTTTACTAATGACATTATACATATTTTGGAAGCAATACAACTCTTGAGACATTTACTGCACATTTATGGGACTTAAACTCATCTACAACATATAGTAAGGAAATATAGTTAAAATTTAAGATTCTTTTATCCCATACATTTACAATTAAGACAGCATAGCAAAATTGTTGGTCCTATTTTGGCTATGGCCAACTCATATGATCGTTTTAGCAAAAGGCAGCCAGGCATTCTTCATCAGCTCAATTCAACCATTCTTGTGGGTACATTACAACAAGCATAAATAATTCAGATTTAGCCATGATCTCCCAAAAGCAAGATCCAGATTGGGATTCCATAATCGTATATCGAACGTGTTGACTCTTGTTGTGTTTAGGTTGACAAACTAAAGGTTTATCTGTCAAGAAGTAAAATGCCATTAAGATGAACTAAAAGATGCCCTCATTATGTAGGTAGACTACAGATATGTCAAACTCTTTCTGCAAAATAATCATATAAATCTTCTGCCCCAAATCGGCAGAATCCACAAACACATACTTAACAAGTTAACAATAATGCCAAAAAAGTAATGTGGCAACCAAATTATGGTACAATCCTGTCACCATAGCACACCTCCCTGAAAGTCTGTCTCATTGTCTGAGGCCTGCGATTAAGTAAGCTGACAATTACTTACAGGGTAACCAGATTTTAAAAAGTGCCAATGTATCAGATTAAGCCAACCGAGTGCCACTAAATCATGTTTCATGGCTGTCTTTGAACCAGCGACTCAGGCTAGCCCACCTCACAAGGTTGATTTGAGAATAAAATCACTTGGGAGGTCACTATTTACACAGCCCTGAGAACATGGAAGGGAAAACAAAGCTGTTGTTTTTCAAGCTCAAATGGGCTAAGAAAAAAGCCAATCTAAAAAGGTTTAAAAGACATTTTTAATTCAAAACCAGCTAAGGAGCTCTATTAAGGGTTTATCCGAGTCAATATTCAACTGACCTATCTTTCATGTAAAAAAGGCAAGTGTCATTAAGAGGTGTAACCTCAATTTGTGATTACAGTACTGTACAGTAAATCGTACAGTAAATCGGCAGCCTTCACTGGAGACAGACTAAAAATTACTTATTTCTCCATACTGAACCTCAGGTCTAGGGCATTTCTGCTTCTTTCTTGTCTTTTTTTTTATTTTATCTACTTCTGTCAAAGTTATGTCCCCCCCAAACATAAACCTGGGATTAAAGAAGGACAAGAATCTTAAAAACAACTTTTTCAAGGCCTTCCTGAAAGGAGTATTCCACATTTGAACACCAGCCAACCATTGGTCTGATTATTTATCGGACCAATGATTTATTTCTATGCCAGCTTTCATCCAGGAGCTGGTAAACCCTCCAGGTCCCTTCTTACAGAGGAAACAGGAGTGTCTACCATGCGCGCCGCGATCCCTTCTGAAAAGGACGGACTTCCGTTTCCTCCACCCTCTTTTCGCGGCATGCTCAAAAAGGAAACGAGCAGAGAAGGTGGGGTTCTTCGGGTTTCTGACCCCCCCCCACTCCCACCCCAAAGTTGTATCCCCAAAAATGAAAACTTAGCTCGACCGCTAAGCCACAAGAGATAGGCGGGGATGCATGGGGGGGGGGGAAGGTAAATTGCAAATAAACTTTTGAAGAGATCGATATGTGCGGGAGAAGCAAGAATTTATTTCCCCCACCTCGCCGGCTTCTTTCTTCCCCTCCCCAGCCGAGAGAAATGCCCGAAGAGACAAAAGTTTATTTGCAATAAAGTTTATTTGACTTGGGGGTTGCTGTTATGTTTTTTTTTCTCCCGCCCCCCTCCCCCACCCCCACCCCCAATAGAGGAGCAAGTTTTGGGAGGGAAAATACTTTGGGGGTGGCCTGGCGGTGAAACAAAGGATTACTGCCTGGTGGTGGTGCACGCCGATCTCGGGAACAAAAAAGAAAGAGAGAGAGAGGCGGGAAAAAGGTGTGTAAATCACCCTGAGCTGAGCCTGCCCTGACTCTCTACCACCTACAGTATATAAAAAGTAAAAGCTCGCCGCTTTACTCCCGAGTTCCAGATTCTCAGAAAGGAATGGTGGAAAGTCATGGCTTGAACGAAGCGTTACTTTTGGCCAAGTTCCTCGTCGGCTTCAGCAGCACCCTCGCCCTTAAGAGAAAAAGAAGAAAAAAAACCCTACTTACAGGGTAAAAACCTGCCGCGTGGCTGGGCTGGGGGGTGGGGGAGGGAGCCCAAGTTTTTTTTTTTTTGTTTAACCGAGCAGCCGTTTCCAAAGCCGGCGGACTCTTCAGCCTTTAAACCCGAACAACTTCGTCTCGTAACTTAAGGCTTGGCGAGCCATGTGCCCGCTTTAAAACGGCTAGCTCGCTCGCTCGGAAGGGCGCTTGGGCCACGCTATGAAAACACGCGGAGTAAACAAAAAAATAAAAATAAAAGAGAGACTGCGGGGCGGCAATTCTTCAACCCATTTTGCCAATAGACTGGCGGAAGCCCGAGGAACGCTAAAAGCCAAACAAACGTATTGCAAAGCTTATTATTTTTACTTCCTCTTTCCTCCTCCCCTCTCCCCGTTCCAAATCCGTTCCCGTTCCAACATCTGCGAGGCTTTTTTTTTTTTTTCCCTCGCCAGCCCATAATAACTCTTCACCTCGGGTCTTTGTAAACTTTGTAAAAGTAGTTAGCTGCACCGCCCAACTTCCCCAGCAACCCAATCCCGAGAGCTGCCCAGCACTTACTCCAGGGTTTAAAAAAAAAAAAAAAGGTAAACGTCTACACAGGACAGTCCTACGCTGCGACCAAGGCGCTCACCTGCAAGCCGAAAGGGTCCATACTAACTGCAGATTTGCCACGCGTGGAGCTCCCGAAGCTTCTCCCGGGTCCAACCACAAGACTCAGACTCGCGCCAAAGCTACTTACAATTCGCCGGAGGCGGGGATTAGATACGGGCGCTTTTTTTTTTTCCCGCGAAAAGTGCTGTGTGGTCCTGGAAGGTACGAGCCTCGCTTTTCGCAGACGTTGCTTTTCGTTCACGCTGCTCGGTCGCCTGACACGCGGTTTTCGAATAGTCGTGAAGGTGGGTGTGTAGCAAAAAGTAGAAAAGATTGTGAAAGCTGGCCGGGTTTTCTTTTTCTTTTCAAGTTTAGCATAGGCGTCTATCGTTCTTCAAGGACCTATATATGTGGCGCGAAATAGTAATGAAGTATTTGCATAGGAGGAGGGAGACTTAGGAAAGAGAGTTGGGGGCACATCACGTCCTGACTTGCCTTGGAAGGAAGTGGTGTACTTAAGATACGTTGCTTTTGTACCGAGTGGAAACAAGTTAAAGTTCGCCCCAAAACACATGCCAAGTATCCTTTGCACGATTACAAAACGTGAAAGCAATTCTTGGACTATTATATGGGAATGTTTTCTTTTAATGAACTAACAGTCTTCATTCTCTTCCAGAAAGAGCTGATTACACTTCAATTAACTTTCCGCATCATAATGAAATGAGCAAATGCATGTGAATTTTTTTCTCTCTGCTAAAATGAGTTTGGGCTAAATATAATGTAGTTTTCCAAAGAAAAGCAACCAAGAGTGCCCCAAAAGCCTTTATGAGAGACTTTTGTGTGTGCCACCTTCAGTAATGTCAAACCAGATACTGTACTGCTCAGTTTAGAAAATACAGCATAAAGAGTACAGCGATGCTTTCAGTGATGTTTTTGTGCTGAAATATATTCAGAGTGATAAAACCGATTTAAATGTAGTTCAAAATTGCTGCGGAGCAGATTGATGTATGTGTTCCGTGTTCCCTATATATAATGTTTCCTAGGACCAAACTCCACGCGTGTGGCCCCCAGATAATTGGTAACATGAACCAAGAATAATCTGGAAAATAGAGTATTTACAGAGGCCAAAACACAGTATAAGGGGTGTGTAAACTGTAGGTTATTATTCCTTGTGAGCATGCAGCAGACTGGTGTAAAAGAATCTCAATTTTAAATAAGCCCTTAATTACATACTTACCTGCACCATTGGCTTCTCACAGTGCACACAAAAGCAAACAATCTGTTCTCTGGAGACTAGACCACACTTGAGTCTCTTAAATCAGCTTTAGTTCACCAATGCTTTTCAACCAGCAGAGAAAGGGATTCCCCCATTTGCGAACACATACAAGCAGCTATGCCTTTAGATTTTCCAGACAATTTCTCTTCCAGGAATCCCATCAAAATTGTTTGCAGAAGTATACAACCAAGTACAAATAATTGCTGGAACTGACAATGAACTTGGTTTATCTCTTATCAAAATGGAATTAAAATACATCAAGGGTATGTCCTACAGAGCCATAAAAAGAAAGACGGGGGCCAGACCAGATACGAACTGCATACAGGTTCCTTTCTACTAAACTGGTACCCAGAGGGACTTCACTGACCACCTGGGCCTGTGCAAAAGAGATGTCTGTGTGATCTGCTCTTTTTCTCCTGATGCTGATAATAATTTTAATCTGGGCTAAAGCAAAAGTAGCCATGGTAAATAACGTCTTGTTGATTTTTGTAATTATTAATTCTTAGTTGACCTTGTAGATTTTGTCCAAGATGATCGATCTCACCTTTTCAGGTTTTCTAACAGGGCACTCATTGCTGCTGTAATTTGTTCGTTCACACCTCGTTTTCAGTCAGGAAAAAAAAACAAGACTCAAAATACTTTATATCCTTTACTTGTATCCATTTGTTCTATCAATTTGTATTTTACCAATAGTCAGCTTAAAATATACCAAGTTGTCATCTTTTTTCACCTGTGTAGGAATGCATTAAAAAAAATCCTGCACTTAAACAAAACAAAAACCCACAGTTGTATAAATGAACAGTTTTCTTTGAGGAAAAAAGTTAACAGATTTCCTATCTATCCAATAGAGATCAAAGAAGAAGTTCATCTTTAAACAATTTCAATGCTACTAGATCACTCAAGTTAAGATAATCTGCTACTTCAAAACAGCAGCCATCATAAAAAGGTTTCAAGGGGAAAATGAATGCTTAATTTATTAACTATATACGTGACTATATATGTGACCATCAAAGATGTTGTTATATAAACAGAGTATATACTGAGAAATAGCAGTAGAGAAACAGGCTGTGGAATAGATCATGGACTACATGATTAGGTTGTGCACTACTGGGCTGAAAAATCTGATCACTCAACAGCAACAAAAAAGAAAGATGACTTTCATTCAGTTATTGTAGTTCTCGAATTCTAAGCATATTGGGTTGACCATAACCGTAACATGCCTGAAAGGCATATCATGGAAAAAAATATTAGCATATTATACCAAACATTTAGTTAAAGTTCATCAGCTCTGTTGACATTGGCATAAACCTTTAAATAAATACAGAAATAATATGAATCTCACAATTGCCCTACAAAAGGTTAATGATTTTCTTATGCAACCCACTGAACTATAAATATGTATGGTGATTTGGGCATTTTAGTGGAGTTAACAGAAGTAATCTCTCCCCCTGTCATTCTGTTTTCACAGTTACAGCTTTGATTTAAAAAAATAAAGTAAAATCCCACAAAATCCAATTATGTGGCTGAATTTGGGCAGCACAACCATGAGTGGCTGGGAGTTTCAAATATTGTCTCTTGCCCTAAATTCATGGCTAGATTTATACATCTTTCTAAGCTAAACAAGTCACATTATGGCTTAGTGGTAGAGAATGAATCAGGCAGTGACAATGAATAAAGGCGAACACAGATTCTCACCTCCTGGCTATTGTTAATATCTGTGGACAAAGTAATAACCTTCCATTAAATGGAGGAAATGGAAGGTACAGGCTTCATAAACCAAGAGCATATATACTAGCACACTGCTAGTGAAGACCACTAGGTTCCAGTAATGTTGCTGGGACTGGCCCAGGCTCTTTTCTTGGGTGGCATTTTGGGGGCATCCAGTTAAGCTAGAAGTGATAAGGCCTGTTGCAAGCCAGGAACTTATTTCACAAGCTGCTAATGTGCTGACATTTTAGCTCCACCTCCAGGGTTGACTAGTGAACAGAGAAACCAAAGCTTACAGCAACTAAACAAATAACAAAAACATGCTATGAAATCTTGGTGCAAATAATGTTCAATTTAGAATTAGTATTTAGAATTTCATGAAGCTTTATAGTTTCAGGTTTAATTTTAAAAATATACAGTAGGTGGTGCCTTGATTATACATACATTCAAGGAACTGAAAGCTCTACCCAGAACATTTTTACAAGTTGAAACATGATATAATTTTATTTCCAACTTTTTAAATTCAGTTTTTAGACAGTGACAATTTGATTAGTTTCTCCAAAAATCAGTGGCTTATCTTCAATTACCAGTTTAAAAATATTAACAGAGAAATACTGTACACAAAGGCATTCATTCCTAACAATGATACACAAGCATGATGTCATGCCCGTCGGAGTCAGAATCTGAGGAGGAAGATGAACAGCTGACAGGGAGTGGGAGTATGGCTCCATTGGCTGTGGAAGAAACTGGGGAAGGGCAACATCCGGTTGAGCAGAGCAGGCAAGTGGTAGAACAAGGGAGATGGAGTTCAGAGGAAGACCCAGACCCACTCCCTCTTCATCCTAGGACACACAGGGAGGAACGGAGAAGAGAGCAATGTGGGTTGTGTGGCTTACGGGGGAGGAAAGGGCCCTGATTCCCTTCATTAGCCACAGCTGGGAATGAGAGTTTAAAAGAAATGCATGCTGAGTATGGCAGCTGCTGTGAGCAAACGTGAGTTTATCTTGTGTTCACTTTGCTTATCTGTGTTCCTGGCGTCTTCCCAGGAAGTTATTGCTGTTCCTTCATGTCTGGAATTCTTGCTCCTGTCTCCTGTTGGACTAATTACCTCATTTTGCCTTGATTGAACTTATAGTTACAGTTTTTGTTGACCACGTTTTGGGCTTGATTCTCTGCAGCCAAAGGCTGTTCCTGGGAGAGTTTTTCTCCAGCCAGAAGGTAACCAAGACATTGGGGCAAAGTTGGAGCTAATAAAGGGACTTCTACTGATTATCTGACTGTGTTGCCTTTGTGCCATACCCCGAGTCATCACACATGACATCACAATGCATGCTTCACCTTCTTGTAACAGCATTTCAAAGCCTCAAGCACATACAGTAAGTGGGGGAGTTTGCATTATAACAATGTGACTTGCTCCTCCCAAATCCCAACTTCTATGGAAATATTTGAATATCTGCAAAGGTGCACTGGAAAGAGAAATGGCAAGGAAAGTCAATCTGAGTCTGATAGGATTAGACAAAGAAAGAAACTGGGTTTGACCCTGATCATGTCTAAAAGTTGAGAGAGGGATAGAAAAGGATGCAATTTTCATTTTGTTTGTAAGCTTTATTTTCTCGATTACGATGCTTCACTTGAGCCCAGAGGCTGGGAAGTGAGAAATGACAAGCTTTGTGTAGTGTATTCATGTACATACTTCTAATACCACATTTCTATTGGTTAGTCCACATAGCTTAACGATTGGTTAATAAGGACAGTTTTGGATTGGCCGCCTAAGCGGCGGGAAGTTTAAATAAATGCCATTGGTTGCGAGCTGCGAGCAGCCGCTATAAAAAGGGCTGCCACGGCTCGATTTCAGTTGAAATTACTGGTTGCTAATAAAGAGCTGAATTCAACTCCGGTCTTCGAGTCTGCTTTGTCCTGGCGATAGAACACTGGCGACGAAGGTGGGATCAGAGGAACAAAGACTGTAAGCACGTGGCAAGGACAGCCGAAAGACCAACGAGATGGCTGTTAGTGTTTGGGGATAAACCCCCAAGCAGAGTATGCAGCAGCAGTCAAGCCAGGCAGGCAAATGAGAGAGAGAGTGGGCCCAAGAGTATACACACACTGGAGACAAAAACACTGTTTGTGGTTTTAAAATAGTTATTTAATTCACACAGAGATTAAGAAGTGTCATTCAGTCCATTTATCATTATCCAGTATATCCATCCAGTTATCAAGTCCATTAACAGTAAATACAATGTCTTTAACTGCTTGTAAATCTTCTCCTCCCGATACCTTTCTCTCAAAGACAACGCTGAATCCACAGCTCACCAAGGTTATAGTCCTTGTGTTCAGTTGAAATGGTATCTGGCACAGTAGCCTCCAAAAGTAAGCAGATAGACGTTCCAGCAGGCAGCAGACCAGGAACAGAACCAGGTGCATCCAGAAGCCAGGTCTATTACGTTTCCCTTCCTACCTATATTACTGCCTGCAACCGCACCCACAATGACATTGCAGTTTCTTGTGCTTAAAGCTACAAAACACTTTAACCTAGGTTTACATATTTATTCAACCCAAACCTGGTTGGTGTATCCATATACCCAACAATGGCCGGCAACAATTCGCCACCCACACTGTTCAACCCAGCTGAAGAAGACTGGGAATCATAGTGACAGGTTCCTGATGTTTTTAGAAAGCAACGAACTGCAAGGAATCACTGACCAGAGGAAGAGAGCTGTATTCCTGATGCATTGCGGCCCAACAGTTTTTAAAATGGCAAAGGCATTAGCAAGACCTAATGATGTTAAACAGATGGCATGGCCAGACCTGAATCGAATGCTGAGAAACCATTATGCACCAGTAGTGTCCAATCTAATTAGAAGACATGAATTCTACAAGCGCGACCAACAAGAAGGCGAAAGTATTGGAGACTTCGTAGCAGTGCTGAGGGACATTGTGGGGGGGCATGCGAGTTCCTCAACATGGATGAAGCCATGAGGGATTGCATAGTCCTTGGATTGAGAGACGCTACCCTACAGAGCAAACTGCTAAACCGACCCAACATCACCGCAAATGAGGCCATCGCTGAAGCAACTGCAGCCGAAGCAGCAAAGAAGTCTGCGGCAAGAATGAAGCAAATGAATACAACCAACAGCCCCAGCCAGAATAGAGAAAAGAAAACAGGGAGCCCAGAAACATACTACCACAACCTCTCACCATGAAGATATTGAACCATCAACTGACTCCAAAGAAGACAAGGAGATAAACAGACTCCATGCAGAAAGGAACAGGAGAGAGAGAGACGAGGGAGAAAACCTGAATTTCAGTGTGCAGGATGTGGGGGAAATCACCCACGTTCTGAGTGTCATTTTTTGGATGCCATCTGCAGGCATTGTGAAAAACGGGGGCACATTGCAAGGGTCTGCCAAAACAAAAAGAGCTATAGTCCAAAAAGACGAGGCAGTACACCGCCCCCAGAACTAAGGAGAAGCCAACTGGAAGTCGCTGGAGCCGAGAACATAGGAGTCAACGGCTCAACGGAAAGGAAGAGACACATCAGACAATCACTATTGGGACGGCCAGAACAATAAACACTTAAGAAGGTTCGAATCAATGTCCTGATAGAAGGGGTGCCCTGTGAGATGGAAGTAGACTCCGGTTCGTACTTATCAATGGTATCATGGAATACGATAAAAAATTTGATACCAGACATACAACGAAAAGAACTCGATGTGCAAAGCCTGATCATCAAAGACTACCAGGGTAACAAGATAGCAGTGGTAGGATTGGGACATTTCAAGGTAAAGTTTAAAAAGCACACCGAAATTCTTCCATTGACCATCGTTGACCAAGATCGCCCCAGCCTGCTTGGTTTAGAATGGTTCGAACCTCTAGGAATCGAAGTGACAGGAATCAACAGCGTCGCCATGACGGACTGGGAAAAAGACCTGATGGAGGAGTTCCATGACATATTCGACGGGACTTTAGGCAAGTACCGTGGGACCCCTATATCATTTAGCCTAAACCTGAACGTAGCCCCTTTCAGGCTTAAAGCCAGACGCATACCGTTTGCATTAAGGCCAAAAATTGATGAGCAACTGAACAAGCTCATTGCACAAGGGGTGTTAGAGCCAACTGACCATGAGAGATGGGAAACCCCAATTGTGACCCCCATAAATCCAGATGGGTCTATGCGCATCTGTGGTGACTATAAGGCCACCCTGAACCATGCATTGCAACAGAGCACATATCCCGTCCCAGTAGTCCAACACCTGCTGCACTCATTAGGGAGAGGAAGGATCTTTGCCAAGCTCGATCTCGCACAGGCATATCAACAGTTACCAGTTGATTCCAAGATGGCAGAGGCATAAACTATCGTAACACATAGAGGAGCCTTTAAATGCAACAGATTACAATTCGGTGTCAGCATGGCCCCCCGCGTTTTCCAGAGCCTGATGGAACGCCTCCTCCAAGGATTAAAAGGGGTGGTTCCCTACTTCGATGATGTACTAATATCAGCCAAAAATAAAAAACAACTAAAAGACCGATTAAGGGCAGTCTTGTTAAAATTTAGAGAAGCAGGACTAAAAGTTAAAAAAGAAAAATGCCAATTTGCCACAAACCAGGTCGAGTTCCTAGGATACCTTATTGATGAAGCAGGAATCCACCCCACCCAAAAAAAAAAAAAAAATACGAGCAATAAAAGAAGCTCCCAGACCCCAAAACAAAACGGATTTGCAGGCATTTTGGGGACTCATTATTTTTTATCATGTCTTTCTGCCGCAGAAGGCAACAATAGCGGAACCACTGCATAGACTCCTCGATAAAAAAAGCTATCTGGAAATGGGGCCACCAAGAAGAAACTGCATTCCAAAGAATCAAGGACTTAATCACATCTAAATCTGTATTGAACCAATACAGTGACACACTTGCCCTGACTGTCACCTGTGATGCTTCACCTTTTGGCGTAGGCGCAATACTTAGCCACACACTACCAGACGGCAGAGAAGCACCGATCGCCTTTTATTCCAAAATGTCCAAGACCGAAAGGAACTACAACCAACTGGACAGGGAAGCCTTGGCCGCCATCTCAGGGGTAAAACGCTTCCACGAATACCTATACGGTAGGACATTTTCCTTAATTACTGACCACAAACCACTGCTAGGAATCCTGGCCGGAGACCAGGGCCACCCCCAACATCCTGTCTCCAAGAATGACAAGATGGTCGGAATTTCTTGCAGCCTACAATTACAAGCTCATTTATCGACCAGGAAAAGCCATACCCCACGCAGATGCATTAAGCTGTTCACCACTACCAGGTTATGACGACGACCCAGCTCCCACCACGCATACCCTGCAAATTGAAATGGTTCCGAATTGGCCCATCACCTCATCGGATATCACAAGAGAAACAGCAAAAGATACACTCATGGCCCGAATACTGAACTGGGTAGGATGGGGCTGGCCGGAAAACGAAAAAACTGAGACTTTTAAACCTTTTAAAAACTGACAAACTTGTCAATTGAGAAAGGATGCATATTGTGGGGAGATCAGGTGGTTGTTCCAAAAAAATTACAAGAAGACGTGCTAAGCATGTTACATGAAGGACACCCGGGGATGGTAAAGATGAAGTCCCTGGCCAGAAGCTATGTCTGGTGGCCAGGAATAGATAAAGACATTGAAACCTGGGTCAAAACATGTAACAAATGCCAGTCATCCAGACCCACTCTCCCTTTGGCACTGGTCCTTGACTGGGAGAGACCCAGAGGCCCCTGGTCAAGGATCCACATAGACTTTGCTGGACCCACAAGGAGATATACTTATCTAATCACTGTGGATGCCTACTCCAACTGGTTAGAAGTCAGCATCATGAGTTCAACAACAATGGAAGGCATCACCAAACAACTAAAGAAACTCTTCGCCACCCACGATCTACCAGATGTAGTAGTATCGGACAATGGGCCACCGTTTACAGCTTTGGCTTTTGAACAATTCCTCGCAGAACAAGGAATAAGACATGCTCTGACAGCGCCAGCTCATCCAGCGGTGAACGGAAGGGCGGAACACATGGTTCGTTACACAAAAGAAGCATTAGAAAAACTTGAAGGAAACGACATGCAAGAAAAAATCAACACCATGCTCACCATCCAACATATAACACCATGCACAGCAACAAACAAGAGCCCAGCTGAACTGTTAATGGGAAGAAAGTTGCGCTCCTATTTGGACAGACTACACCCCACTTACAACCCTGAAAAACCACCAGACTCTTCCAATAAGTACCGCTCCTTTTTGCCAGGTGACCTGATGTATGCAAAAAATCTTACCGGAGAACCATTGTGATTACCGGCAACAATCACACAAATCACAGGTCCCCGATCATACCAACTAGTAACAACTGATGGCAGATCGTGGAAAAGACACATCGATCAATTACGGTCACGACACTCAAACGCAACACCGACACTTCCCGAAATATGGAACAAACACTTCCACAAACACCACCAGAAAATAATAAAAAAACAAACAGAGGGTGAGGGGGGGGGGGGACCTTTAAATAATAAAGGAAATGAAAACCCTCCAGTTACAAACCACCAACCAGAAGCTGAAAACCCAGGAAAAAATAAAAACTACTTACAATTAGACGATTTTGAAAAAAGAGAGCTGAAGGAGAACCAGGAAAGAAGCAGCCAAGCTGACTCTACCTGCCCGCACACAATGCAGAGGAACAATGGAGATAGTCCAGTCAACCCAACAAGGCACGGCGGGAGCAGCATGGCTGAGGCACCCTTCCAGGAGGTTCCAAAGAGAAGAGCGGAAAGGACAGCAGGTCTGTCCAAACCGGTGGAGGCCAACACAGAGACTGAACTGCACAGGTCAACAAGAACTCACAAAAGCCCCGCCTACTTGCACGACTACATCACGTAATGTTGGAGCAAACCAAGAGGGGAGGGGTGTAGTGTATTCATGTACATACTTCTAATACTGCATTTCTATTGGTTAGTCCACATGGTTTAACGATTGGTTAATAATGACAGTTTCGGATTGGCCACCTAAGCGGCGGGAAGTTTAAATAAATGCCATAGGTTGCGAGCCGTGAGCAGCCGCTATAAAAAGGGCTGCCACGGCTCGACTTCAGTTGAAGTTACTGGTTGCTAATAAAGAGCTGAATTCAACTCTGGTCTTCGAGTCTGCTTTGTCCTGGCATTAGAACACTTTGTGTAAAAGAGATTTTTGGAAAATGAAAATAAAATAATATTGTAATTCAACCCCTTTCCGGCTTTCGGGGGGGGGGAGGATGGTTTCGTGCGAGCAGCAGACACGTGCTCTCTCGCACGCATAGAGCTCCATTTGCATTAGCAGTGGGCCCACTCGCCCACTGCTTGTGCAAATGAAGCCTTTGTGTGCACACTCGCACACTTGCCCACTGCTTCAGGCAGCCTGGTTCTGAATAGCTCACGACCCGGTAGTGGCCCACGGGTTGGGGACTTCTGGCCTAAAAGAGATGATTGTATGGCTCTGTGGTTATCAAACCACCTACAGTTAATTACTACTTGATTAGTTTACTTCTTTGGGCCTCTCTCTCCTTGCCTACATCATGTTCCTTGGAGAATTCAGCTGATTTTCTCTGGCTTAATTGGCATAGCTCAAGTCATAAAGTTTTGCCATTTCTCACTTCCCAGCCTCTGGGCTCAAGTGGACTACACTGCTCAAAAAAATAAAGGGAACACTTAAATAACACAATGTAACTCCAAGTCAATCACAATTCTGTGAAATCAAACTGTCCACTTAGGTAGCAACACTGATTGACAATCAATTTCACATGCTGCTGTGCAAATGGAATAGCATACAGGTGTAAAGCATAGGCAGTTAGCAAGACAACCCCAATAAAGGAGTGGTTCTGCAGGTGGTGACCACAGACCACTTCTCAGTTCCTATGCTTTCTGGCTGATGGTTTGGTCACTTTTGAATGCTGGCGGTGCTTTCACACTAGTGGTAGCATGAGATGGAGTCTGCAACCCACACAAGTGGCTTTGGTAGTGCAGCTCATCCAGGATGGCACATCAATGCAAGCTGTGGCAAGAAGGTTTGCTGTGTCTGTCAGTGTAGTGTCCAGAGCATGGAGGCACTACCAGGAGACAGGCCAGTACATCAGGAGATGTGGAGGAGGCCATAGGAGGGCAACAACCCAGCATCAAGACCGCTACCTCCGCCTTTGTGCAAGGAGGGACAAGAGGAGCACTGCCAGAGCCCTGCAAAATGACCTCCAGCGGGCCACAAATGTGCATGTGGCTGCTCAAATGGTCAAGAAACAAACTCCATGAGGGTGGTATGAGGGCCCGATGTCCACAGGTGGGGGTTGTGCTTACAGCCCAACACCGTGCAGGACATTTACCATTTGCCAGAGAACACCAAGATTGGCAAATTCACCACTGACGCCCTGTGCTCTTCACAGATAATGCAGGTTCACACTGAGCACATGTGACAGACGTAACAGGATCTGGAGATGCCATGGAGAACATTCTGCTGCCTGCAACATCCCCCAGCATGACCAGTTTGGCAGTGGGTCAGTAATGGTGCGGGGTGGCATTTCTTTAGGGGGCCGCACAGCCCTCCATGTGCTCGCCAGAGGTAGCCTGACTGCCATTAAGTATCGAGATGAGATCCTCAGACCCCTTGTGAGACCATATGCTGGTGCGGTTGGCCCTGGGTTCCTCCTAATGCAAGACAATGCTAGACCTCATGTGGCTGGAGTATGTCAGCAGTTCCTGCAAGACAAAGGCATTAATGCTATGGACTGGCCTGCCCATTCCCCAGACCTGGATCCAATTGAGCACATCTGGGACATCAAGTCTCGCTCCATCCACCAATGCCACGTTGCACCACAGACTGTCCAGGAGTTGGGGGATGCTTTAGTCCAGGTGTGGGAGATCCCTCAGGAGACCATCCGCCACCTCATCAGGAGCATGCCCAGGCATTGTAGGGAGGTCATACAGGCACGTGGAGGCCACACACACTACTGAGCCTCATTTTGATTTGTTTTAAGGACATTACATCAAAGTTGGATCAGCCTGTAGTGTTTTTTTCCACTTTAATTTTGAATTTAACTCCAAATCCAGACCTCCATGGGTTGCTAAATTTGATTTCCATTGATAATTTTTGTGTGATTTTGTTGTCAACACATTCAACTATGTAATGAACGAAGTATTTAATAAGAATATTTCATTCATTCAGATCTAGGATGTCTTATTTTTGTGTTCCCTTTATTTTTTTGAGCAGTGTATATAATCGAGAAAATAAATCTTTCAAACCAAATGGAATTTGCGCTCTTTTCTAGTCCCCGCCTCTCAACTTTTAGACGTGATCAGGGTCAAACCCAGTTTCTCTATTTGTCCAATCCAATCACATTGACTTTCCTTGCCCTGGACAAAGAAATCCCCTCTCAACCAAAGCATAGAAAGTCTCCCCACCAGACCTCAGGTCGAGGCAGCCTTCTTAAGGAACTGCACCCGAATAAATAGTTGCAAAACCCTAACCTTCCTTCTTCCACCAGCTGATGTCCTCAAGATTCCTTTTCCTTTACAATGGATATTTCCCAGCTCTGTTGACCCTCCTGAAAGGGCTGTTCGGTCTAACATCAGAACTCACCCCAGCTACAAAGACAAGGACCTGCCTAGCTTCCCCAAACTGGACAGTCAATCAGATCCCTGAGATTTCCTACTTTGTAGGCGTCAACTTCTATAAAAATCTTTGTTCTTCCATTGTTCCATTGGGTCTCTCTTTCTCATAAAGCAGGTACCCAAGAATCATTGCAAGAGATATGATTCTCCTCAGTGTTGTGCTCTTTCTTCAGGCTGAATCCACAACACCATTACTCTTTCTCTCCCGCTCAGGCATAAAAGTGTATCACTGCAAATTACAACTATGGTTGTAGCTGTTGGAAGAAGTGCCTGGCTACTAAACTACAGAGTCTTGTCATTCTTAAGAGTTTTCAGTGGCAAGTTGTATGCAGGAAAAATTAAGTCTTAAATAACCAAGACATTACTCCCTCATATTCACTCTCCAAGTGTGAGAGGGTTTTTCTAACAATGCCCACCACATAACTTTATTTCTATAACATCACTTATCAGTGTCTCGTAACAAATTGATTTGAATTGTTTCTTGGATTTTTATAGATCATCAAGAAATGAAAAAGAAGACATTATATTTCATAGAAAATTAAATCAGATTTCAAAAAAGATCATTCTTGTAAAATGCTCCTATGATTTCCCCCTCTCATAAAACTAAATACACATTTACTTATCTAAAAATAATTACTTCAAAGGCCACAATTTAATAAATAAATAAATCCCTGTAGCTTCTTAAATCTAAATTCAGTATTCCTTAGGAGTGAATTTATAGAACACAGAGATGAGGAGATATAATTTCATCCTCTGCAGCCTCTGTGGAGTTAGAAAGAATAATTGTTCTAAGAAGAGGAACCTGTAGAGGTCATTGTTTTGAGTGATTTCTCACAGGAGAAAATGGAAGAACAGGGTCTTTCTGAGCAACTTCACCTCATTAAATCAGTTCAGTAAGTTGCCAGATAATGGTCATTGGATGGAGGTTTTGATCTCTTCCCCAAGCAGGCTACCTGATCACACGCCTGATGATCACCAAATGTGGTCAGGTATATTGGAGGAAGTTACTGGGGATGAAAATTCACGCCACCACTCTCTTGTGGGGAAGGAGAAAGTGGATTTATTGACATAATAGTCTGCATATAAATTAGCTTGGCTGTGCTACAAGGCATCAATTCCCAGGCAGTGAGAAGTTGCCATTTTAGGCTATAACAGTAAAAAAGAACAACAAAAAAAAGGTTTTCTTAAAATACAAAGGTGCAAACAATGCTATCACATTAACCCAGCAAAGAAGATGGATTATAGATATCAGGAATTCTAATCTTTTTGCTGTGGATTAAATGAAACCACAACTATTTATGTTTGGTATGACATTTAAACTCGCTTGATCTTTAGTTATAAAATGTTGCAGTGCTTAAGGTAACAGCTAGCCAGGGGCAGAGCTGATCATTTTGGCAGTGCAGTGATGGAGGGATTTCACATTTATGCTAAGCTAGACATGTTCTTTCTGCCCCTTTATCCATATTTAGATTCTTGAGTGAAAGCAGCCAAGTAAGCATGCCTGTTCACTAATTAAGATGCTGCAAACATCCGCCCACTTAACCCACTGCAGCATACATTAATTTCACTGTTCGTCTTTCTTTTAGTATTGATTGCAGCCTAGATGTTGTGTAGGTGAGGAGAAGGCTGCAAATGAGGGTTGCCAAAATCTTACCTTATTCTCATCTCATCCCTTGACACAAATACACCTACTAGGAACTGCCTCTCTCTTTGTGGTGGCCAACGGCTTGAGTCGAGCACCACCATATTGCTGGAAGTAGCGAGTGTAGTAAAATTGAAGAACAGGAATTTGAGCTTAACCCACAGGGAGTAAAATGTGTTCTTTGTGTGCCCTGAAGGCCTGGGATTGGTTTGGACATTTTGATAATCAACCTTTGTGAGTTTATACATTCTGAAGGTAGCTGCCCCAACACATAAACACAACAACTCTCATATGCTCAGCTATATTTCAATTATTTATAATTGTTTCTCTCTTTTCTTTCAACCCTAAATTTGCTTTTTCATTAGTTCAGAGCTTCATGAATTCAAAGACAACAAACAGAACTTGCAAGGGCTGAGAATCACTTAGGTGAGATGGGCAGAGTAGAAATGTGATAAATAATAAGTGGGGTTAGCGTATCCATCTTGACTCTTCTTGTTCTTTTTGCAGGTTTCAGTACTATTAGTCATGGTATCCTTCAGGGGACATGGCCTTGCAGGTTCTACTCCCTTCCTCTCAGTACTGACAGTTCCAGTCAGTATTAATGGGTTGGGGAGAGGTCAAGTCCATGTCCCCTTTTTGCAGGGTTCTTCAGGGTTTGATGTTCTCCCCACATTTCTTTAACATTTACATGAAGATTCGGGAAGAGGCCATTCAGAGATACAGGGTGAAGTAACATCAGAAGGCTGGTGATACCCAATTGTATACCTTTGGTCTTGGGCTGCCCAAGTAATGCTGTGAATATTCTGTCTTTGTAGCTAGAGGCTTTGGGTGACTGGATGGGGAAGAACAGGTTTCAAATCTAACCAGGTTTTTAGGGCCTGGATCTAAAAAGATTTTTCCATCTTTAGTTCTGGATAGAATTGCACTGTCAAACATCAGTGCACAGTTTTGGGGTCTTCCTGATCTCACAGCTCCTCTTTAAGGAACCAAGTGGCAGCCATAGCCAGGAGAGCTTTTATACAGTGTTGATTAGATTGTCCCCAATCCTGCTAGCCTTTCATAAAACCCTTAAGACACAGCTTTTCTCTCAAGTGGGGGGTTGGGAGGGGGTTGAGCCTGTTAGTTGAATGTCTTTGTTATTGACTGCTTTGCGTTTGATGGACATTCTTCTTTTGCTTTGTATAATATATTTATCCTCATTGTATTGATATTTTTATTGTGTTAGCTGCATAGAGTTGCCTATGTGAGAGGGAACGGCCATATACATCTAGTAAATGAATACATCCATAAAGCTCTCCTCCAATAATTTGCTGAACAAACAGGGAGCACCTGCACTACTACCCCTAGGAAACCACTCTTCTTCCTAGAAATAGGAGAGACCTGAGTCAATCAAAGAAATAGCTCCTTGAATGAGAAATGACCTCTAGTTTTACAGCTGGCTGACATGGTCTACTTTGCTACTGTTGAAAATCTGCTAGTAAATGAAGAAGTGGAAAAGATATGTTAAATAAGATACACTTATTCCTTATTTCCTCAGCTAAATATCAAATTACTTTTGAACAAAACTTTAAAAAACCTTTTCCTTTCCTTATAATTCAAAAGGGAAGGTTAAGTTAGGAGTTAGGTTTTATTTATCTAAATAGAATCTAATACAATATCATGTTTTCTGAAAATTACAATTGGAGAAATTTTAAATATCACCTAATTTTTTATTTCAAAGAAAATCCCACTGGAATTTGCTTTTTTGCAGGTATGTCCAAGAAAAACAAATATTCAATTTCATTGGAATTGCAAAATGCTGCACACAAGTAAGTATATTATATTTCCTTTTATTACTTAAAGACAACACATGGAGTATAGTTAAATACCATGAATAAGATCTTTACCTTATGTTAATAAATAGTTGTACCAAAAATAATTAGGCCTTTTTTCTTATATTATTTTGCTTCTTTGTAAAAGCTGTTACACTTTTCCCTAACCATGAGAATAATTCCAATGGAAGTGGATCGGAGCTTATCACTAAATGGAGGACTGATGTAGTAGCTTGAAGGGGCTGCTACAAAATCAAACCAAGAGAAAATAATTCATTAGACAACCTTAGGTGCTCAAAATATGGAAAGGATAATTTTTGCTGTCATTTTTCATTCATAGGTTTAAGCAGCACTTTTTTTGTCCCTATATCAATATTGGATCAGAGTAACGGAAATAACAAAGTACAGTGAACTAGAATATCATGCTAGTGGAAATACTAGACTTAAGTTAAAAAGTACCCAATTAAAAGTAGGCACACTAAAAAAACAGAACCTTTTGCGCCTGATTAGCTTTTTGGTGGAGTCTCAGACACCCGATGTGTGGGCAGGGTCCTGAATCCTACTTGGCCCCTAAAATAACTTGCTTCAAGCCTAGGAACACTATCCAGCTGCTGTCAGATGCTTTGGCAGTGTCGTTTCACAGGAAAGGGAGAATTGACATCTTGTGCTTTGATTCAAGGAGAGGACTATATCAGGCTTATAATGCGCTAAAAAAGCCTCTAAGAGAACCCAAGGCTGTGCTAATGTCATTCCTCCCAGGCGATTTCTCTTGCAGGCCCCCATTCTCACATTCATCATCAGTTGTTTTAAGAACAATTTCAAACCTTCTCTGTGGAAAAAAAATGAGTGTTCTGTGCAATAAAAAATAAAACCTATTTCTGAAAAAACATCAATGGGATTTTCTCGGAAGTGTTCCAGTTCCTTTCACTTTCTCTTTGTTTGGTTTGCCAACAGTATGTCGGTAGGATTTCTTTGAATAATTGACTTTCACCCATCCACCTTCGCTGACTTTGCTTTCTTCCTCTTCTTCTTCTGTTTCAGTTTTCAAGGGCATCCCTGGTATTGATTTGTGCTGCTGCGGATAATGAGGGTGTTTTCTCTCATGTGTCCTTGGCAGATGTTGATATTGATTAAAGGTTGACTGGGAAGATCTAGAATATTTCCCAGCATTTTTCAGTGTCCCTGGAGCAGCTGGGTTTCTGACCAAACGCTTTCCAGCTGCCACCCCTCCAGGAGAGACGCTGCTATGATAGTTATTTCTGTTTCTGGTTTTGGAGCTGCCCCTTTCCGATGGACTGTCCGAAGTCGAAGTCGCACTGGAGCTGCTGCTTCCCTTGGAATTCAGATGTAAAGATGATAAATAGGTTGTTGGCGATGAGCTTCTGGACTGAATGAGCGGGGTAATATGATAGGTAGTGGGCACTGAAGTCCGCCTCACAGCAGCCGCATACGTGTCTTGATTGTGAAGGTAGGGTAAAAAATGGGTTAAGTTGTTGGGACTGTGGGGACGGGAATGTTGGAGAGAAGGGCTGCTTGTCACACGGTGCATTTTCAGTGCATTCATCCACTGGCAGTCAATACCTGGAATAAAACAAAAGGCACCGTCAACTTGAATCCCAAGTAGACACAAGAGATCTGCTAGGATCCTGGTATTACCCCTTCGATAGCTCTAGCTACCGGAGTCATTAATTTGCTCCGGGAACCATAATGGATTGACTCTTCCTTGCAATCTCCAACGGAGTGAAGCAGTTAAAGGCACCAAGGCTAGAAATGGAGAGATGGTGAGTTCCAGTCCCACTTTAGGCCTGAAGCCAGCTGGATGACTTTGAGCCAGTCACTCTCCCCCTGAACTAAGAAGAAGGCAGAGGCAAACCACTTCCAAAAATCTTGCCAAGTACATTTTCAGGGACTTGTCCGGGCAATTGCCCAGAGTCAAGACTGACTGGAAGGCACGCACACACATAAAAAGTATATGAACTCCCTATCTGAAAGTGCATCTTCAGGTGTAACGTTCCTACCGTTGAACTCTCTTCTTCAGATGGTGTTATGATGATTTTAATTGCAGAGATTTGCAATGTAACTTTAACCACCTCACTGATTAGAGAGATTTTCTGTTAACTACACATACTCCCAACACAACCCTCCACCCCCCCAAGCAAACAGCACATCACAGATCTTTAGAGCTGACATCTTTCATCAGTATCCTTTGGTTCAAAACTGATGATACAGGTGCAATTCAGAAGTACTCCAAGTGGGACACAAGTCATTACAACTTTAATTGCCTCTTTAAAACTTACTGAAAATAATAAGACATAATTAACAGAATGTCTCTTTCTGTATAAATGAGAGCCAGAACTGTTAAGATGTTATAAACAAGAAGGCTATGATTTCTGGGCCGCTGTTAGGCATGAAAGCTGTCTGGGTGACTTTGGGCCAGTCCTTCTCTCTCAACCCATCTCACAGGGTTGCTGTTGTGGGGAAGATAGGATGAGGAAGGAATATTAGGTATGTCTCCTTGAGTTTTAAAAAATGAAAGTGACAAATAAACATAATAAATATTAAATGCCCTCTGCAAAAGCAAGGAGTTTTTTCTCTCTCCTGATGAACTGCAGACCCTTTGAATGAGCGATAGGTGGAGCTTAAGATAAAAAGGTTTAAAAAGCACTGCATTAGACTCCGAACATTTGGGTACTACAAATATATTAGTTGTATTGGTTATTCTTACTTCAAACAATAAGAAGTACAGCAGATTGGAAGATGAAGGGGTTTTTTGGCGCAAAACAAAATGCAACTTCAGGAAATTTTATAAAAATATACCATAATCCAATTTAAGATCATGACTAAACTATGGATGGTTAAAGACAAAAGAGAGACAGAGTTTGAGGTGTAGGTGTGAATGTACAGCAGTATCCTTAGCCAGGGATTGTAAAAGACCAACGTGCAAATTCTGTTTTGTTCAAGGCCTGTTCCCCTCTATGTGCAGCATAACAAGATGCTCATTCCAAAAGCTTGGCCTGGTCCAAGGGTGTGGGAGGAGGAGTACACAGGAATTTTAAGAGATAAAATGGGTTTTTTTAATTATCTACACCGGGGGTGTCCAACCTTGGCAACTTTAAGACTTGTGGACTTCAATTCCCAGAATTCCTCAGCCAGCAAGTCTTAAAGTTGCCAAGGTTGGACACCCCTGATCTACACCCTGTTGGTTCCTTAAAAAAATTCCCATCTCCTAACAACGAAACAAAGAGACCCCAAATTTTACTTCCACACAGTTTGAGAGTACAAAATGGAGGGTGATTTCAGGCCAGTCTTTTAGGTTCAGAAATGTAGCTTTCTGATTGAAAGCAGTGTTCAACATTAGAGTGAAGTCTTAGATTTTCCTTAGACCTCCCAGTCCCCCACCTAGCGGCCAATGGGGTTACTTTACCGATCATAGTTTCTCAACCTCAGCAACTTTAAGAAGTGTGGACTTCAACTGCCAGAATTTCCCTGGGATTGAGAAACGCTGCTTTAGAGAGACCCTTTCCCTCTTAGCAAGCCTGGCTTTAGGGGACGTGCCTGGTTTTTGAAAAGGTTTTGTTTCCCCGACATAAATGCTCTTTCTCCAAACGGTGTCTCAGTTGACTTACTGGAATTGGATCTGCTCCGAGGGTTGCCTTCCACGTTTGGGAGAGATGTCTGTATTTTCAGCTGTACTGATTTCACTTCATCCTGCAGTTTCACCTGGCTCCATTGCAGTTGCTGGATGTGTTTGGTAGATTTGGGAGTGTGGACATCAGCCTATCCAAAGGGAGAAAAACAAGCTCTTCTTCAGAACAAGAACAGGCCCAATTGGTCCAGATTTTCAATGTCTGATTCTGAAACAGGTAGTACAGGTAGCCCTCAACTTACGGCCACAGTTGAGCCCAAAATTTCTTAAGTGAGACATTTGTTAAGTGAGTTCCACCCCATTTTACGACCTTTATTGCCACAGTTGTTAAGTGAATCACTGCAGGTGATAAGCTAGCAAGATGGTTCTTAAGTGAATCTAGCTTCCCCATTTATTTTATTTGTCAAAAGGTCTCAAAAGGTGATCACGTGACCTTGGAACAAAGCAACGGTCATAAGTATGAACTAGTTGCCAAGCATCTGGATTTTCATCACATGATCATGGGGATGCACAAAGGTCATAAATGTGAAAAATGGCCATAAGTCACTTTTTTTCAGTGCCGTTGTAACTTTGAATGGTCACTAAATGAACTGTTGTAAGTCGAGGACTATCTGTAATATCAACCCCCATCTAGAAAAATGTTGGCTTCTTTATACAAGGAACCCAATACCACATTATTATTTTTTCTTTGTGCCCTCCCACCTCAGCAGTAATAGACATTCTTTTAACTATTGGGTTTTAATAGAACCATTTAGTAGTTATGCTGCTTCAAATCAATAATGTTTTCTCCAGCAAGAGGAAGAAGTCACTCAGGATTTCTGGTTGCTGGGGTCTGCTTGTGGCAACGTCCCTTTAAACTTGCTGCCAGCCTCTAAATCCTGTGTGGAGGCTGCAGTCTGAAAGAGAGTGGCTCTTCTTCACTTCTGAGGCACACAAGGCCAGAATTTCCCTGTCAGCCTCTCTCACTGCTTGAGTCCTTGTGGCAGACAGAGCTGAGATTTCAATTATTAACCTCAGTGTGAAGTATCCCATTGGTCTTTATGAAACACATTTTTTTTGTGTGAATATTCAAAACCCTACTCATACAAAGACTAATTCCCTCCCTGTTATATGTTGCTTAATTGGTTCAATTTTTAATTTTACATTTTCCTTCTTGCCCCTTCCCTTCTCCTGTTGTATCTCTAGTCTGCTAATTAGCGATGTGTCAAAAAGATAAGAAAGGTGACCCTTTCAGCAAATGTTTCCTACCCCAACTGTTACTCAAAGGAAAAAAGAGAAAAGAAACTTTTTAAACTTACCTGATCAAGTTTTCCCAGTGAGCAGTCTGAACGCAATTTACAGCATTCAGATTTATAGGAAATTGGTCATTTAAAAGTAATTACAGACCTTTACAAAAGTGAGCCCTAAAATTTTAAAATGGAGGTTCCTCGTTGTGCAATCACGCTGGCAGAATGAGTGACTTGCTTTTATTCTTCTTCAAACACTAACCTCGTAAGTCACCGTGCACTCGACAGTCTGATCTTTTCCTATCCCCACAATCCACTTCTCCATCACAAACGGAGGCTGCAAGGAAAAAAAACACAACATTTATAGGTATCCTTTGCCTTGCTCCTCTCATTTTGGAGGGACTGTTGTTTTATTTACCCAAGGACGTTTACATATCTGACCTCTGTTAAAACATATACATTTTAAAAATATACATTTAACAAGTGGAAAATTTCTACAAAGGTTATGATCTAATTTACCATCGCTGTTGGGCTGTAATTTCCACATATAAAAGAAATGGGCTCTAATTTTCTGTTTGAATCTAAATTTGGCCAAGCAGAATCCCCTCCCAATTTTTCACTCTAAAGGGTTATGAATATTTAGGAGAGAAATTCTACAAATTAGCAGAGCTTTACAAGCTTCAAAAATGTTTTGGAAGAGATGGTTCCCAAACATGCCAGAGAACAAGCATATCATCTCTTTAAAGCAGCCATATTTTTTTTTAAAAAAAGAGGAATCAACTCTGGCCACATCCTACAGAAATCCAAAGAAAGATGTAACTGCTTTAAAGGGATATTGTGCTCCTATGCTATGAAACACCTCTTGCATCTCATTTTTGAATCATTAGGATGTGTCAGATACCCCTGCTTTGGTGTTAGATCATACATCTCTTTCTCAGATTCCTGCCCCCTTAGTATCACTCTAGTGAGCCAGAAAAATACCTCTGGAGAGGATCAGAGCTGGGATGGGGAGTTTTTTTTTAACTCTAGAGGAATGGCTAGCCTTAAAAATACCTTGTTTGAAGTCAAATGGTGCCCAGACTTGAAGCAAGCCATCTATGGGGTTAGAACTTGAAGTCAATAGGAACACCCCACTCCCAATCCCCTTTCTCTGCATAACTGGGAGAGAGCAAGCTCTAAAGAGAATTTTGAATTGATGGCTTAGTTGTTCATCCCTAATCCTGGAGACACTTTTGATAAATACATATCCCTCCCTGTTTCCCTGAAAATAAGCCCTAGCATGTTTTTATGCATGTGCCTAATATAAGCCTACCCCTAAAATAAGCCCTGTTGAAGTGCCTGTGCAGCTGGCCAGCTGGCCATTTCATCTAGTTGCTTGTAATGCCACCAACATGAGGTGAGGTGGGTTGGAGATGCCCCATGTGTCCCGCACCAGCTTACCTCAGGGCCTCCGCAGCCAGGCCATCCATCCTGACAACTGCCTTGTGGCCGCAGCACCAGCATGTGGCTTGGCCTCCTGCTCCATTACGGCCGAGAGCAAGCAGAAGTGGGCTGGCGGCCACACAGGATCCTGCTAGATGGGGCTGCAGCGAGGCAGGTGTCAGGGCGTGGGTGGCCTGGCTGTGGGGGCCCTGAGAAGAGCTGGCGCAGGACATGTGGGGCAGCTCCACCCCTACTTAGCTAGCTTCATCAAATTAGTTACATCGTGTGTGCGTTTGTATATTTGGCCCTTGTAATTTGTACACTTTTTTCTGGGTCAATTTTTATTAGATATTTTAATTGTTATAACTTACAGAAAATAACTGATAGAATGTTTCTGAAGCCATAGTTTCCTTGAGGAACTACGATTTTAATCTGAGGGACATTTAGCATTAGCATGCTTTGACTTTATTTTTAAAAGCTATATTTTTTTATAATTTTATTCATTTCAAAATTATGGCTGTGTCTGACTTTATTACAGCTGAATGATTTTAATTTTTAAAAATAAAGAAATTGTCCCATCAGGTCACAAATGAAGAATTAGCTTCTTCTTCTAAATTCTACCCTCCAGCTCCACAGGCTTGGCAGACATCTACCTCTGTGGCCACCAGCTTCCAGAACATTCCTGCAGTGATACAATTCAGCTGCTTCCCTTTTAGAGATCACCTTGGTTAGCAACCATTCCCAAGTATGACAGTAATTCTTTTTCTGACCAGTGAGTGCATTTATGACCAAATTTCTTGTACCTGACAACAAGTTTCTCAGTGTGAAACTGATTAAAGTCTAGTCAGGCAGCAGCAGCAGCTGGCCAGAGGGTTCTAATGAACTGATTAAGGTCACAGAGCTAAGCTTGTGTTTAGCACTTTTTAGGGATATGCAGCGCTGCAGAGAAAAGCAACTTAGGAAAAGATCGCTTATTTGAGCAATTTCTCAACTCTGTGAGGGAGCAACAAAAGGAGAAAAATTGGCTGGATGCCAGACAATCTGAAAGATAACTTTATAAGATGGCAGCAACCAGTGATTTTTCACAGCATCTGTCTATCTGTCTGTCTGTCTCTCTCTCTCTTAGACATGTATTCACTTAATTACCATTTCATTTAACGACCAAGTTGTTGGAACAGAATGCGGTTGCTAAGCAAGGAGAGAATGTTAGGAACTGTTGGGATCACACAGCAGAATGAAATCCAGTCTGTGCAAATTAATCTAATTCAGCGGTCCTCAACCTTTGTGGCTTGGTGGCCTGGCTGGGGGAGGGAAGATGGGAATTGGGCCATGCACACATGCAGCCCTGGCACGAGCGGCATGATGGCCTGCACATGCGCAATTACCTGCAAGCCCACACAAGATGCACATGAGCATTCCAGCCAGCTCCTTGCATGGCCCAATGCCAAATAGGCCACAGTTCGGTGGTGGGCCATGGCACAGAGGTTGGGGACCCCTGAACTAATTCACACCAGGAGCATCTATCACTGATCTCATATTCATGCCGCTCCAAGTCAGTTTCTGTGGTTTGCAATAAGATTTTTGTCCAAGGACAAGACACTGAATGTTACATAGCTCTACAGGCTGGTCCAGGTGACCAATATTTTAAAACATTAAAATGTATTAATGCATCAATCTCAGATTTGAGATTGAAATTGATTGATCAAAACATTGTATTTTTGGTGTATTGGACTCCCTGAAGAATGTACTTTAAAGCAGGGGTCCCCAACCCTTGGTCCGTGGACTGGCACCAGCAACAAGACCATGTAAACAAGTGAAGCCCCATCCATGCGATGCAGGCAGCATGCAAATCCATGCCCCCTGTAGTCCGTCGAACAACCCCACACCACAGAACCTGTCCCAGAAAGTCCAGTTGCCTCTTGAAAAAGCACCTTTGGGACAACCATGACCTGGATGACTAAGAATCTACATAAACATTACCATAATTACAAACTTACCTTTGCCATTTTTAGAATCTCGGCATTAGGTAAATTAGTGTTAAATGTCACGTCTTTTATATAAGTTATTGCAATTTCATCCCCATCTACTTCCATATACATTTTCCATTTGCAATCCTAGTTTCGGAAAGAAAACGCAAAATATTAAATTGCAATGGGTTCTGCTATGAACAGAAAGCTGCTTCTCCTGTCTCCCCAACCATCACTCCCATATTAGTAATTATATACGTTTTTATGAATAAGTATATTCATAGAGTTGAACTTCGATGATGTTGAAACAATTAAAAAGCAGCCTGAAAAGCAAAAGTTATTTGAGTTTCTGTCACATGAGAAGAAGCAATTTACTTTGCTAGTTTGGTGTAGTTTTAAGCTGAACCACAGTTGGCTGGTCTCTGGAGTATCACAAGTGGCTACAACACCATTTCCCAAGTGTGTTTCTCTTCCACCGAAAAGGTACAAAACCCAAAATGCCATCAGGTCTGGGGGTCCCAGGGGACTTGTGACATTCCAAGATAACATCCACTCTCTTCTTTTTAATATTTTAATAAAGGTTATTTTTTGTTACTTGTTCTGTGCTGCCTATAGTCACTTTTTTTGTGAGGTAGAAGGCTACACAAATTTGATGTATAAATAAGAGAGGGATGGAATTTGGACTCTCTTGTTATAACCTGGTGCTGTGGGGCAGGAAGAAAAATGGAAGAAGCAAGACTCCGAAAAATAAGTTTTAAGCACCAAATTAAAATCCTTATACTGGAAATGAGCTTCCCTAGAGAGCAAGAACAATCCATGTCTGGGCATTTCTGAAATAATCAGTGTTCAGTTACTTTTTTACATACATATATACTACTATCACTTTTAGGGTAAGTCATGTTATACAAAGTGCCCCCCCAAGAAGAAGAAGAAGAAGAAGAAGAAGAAGAAGAGAAGAAGAAGAAGAAGAAGAAGAAGAAGAAGAAGAAGAAGAAGAAGAAGAAGAAGAAGAAGAAGAAGAAGAAGAAGAAGAAGAAGAAGAAGAAGAAGAAGAAGAAGAAGAAGAAGAAGAAGAAGAAGAAGAAGAAGAAGAAGTGGCAAGCCAAAGAAATTAAGGTTTAATATAAGACTGGAAAATGAAATATTGAGAGGTAGTCCTCATCATATGGGCACAATTGGGATCAAAAATCTAGTAATAAATTGTTGTGGTTCTAAGTTGAGACATTCATCTGACCGTTTTTCTATTTTTTTAGATTTTTCATGGATTTTAACCAGATCATCATAGTTAAGAAAATGCCATGGTCATTAAGCAATGCTATTCTTTCAAATGGGAGTTTTTTGAGAATTTATTTCTTCTTTGCTCCCACACTTTGAAAGTGCTCCCATTCCCACTGCATTCAAGATACCGTTACATTTCCTCTCTCATCCATTTCCAAATAAGTCTGTGACCAGAGATATGATGTTATACTGTACATAACCATTTCTGGTTTGTTTTGACACATTCTTTCTCCGCTATCATTTGCATCCTGCTCACCGTTTTTCTACCAGCGTATGCATCTCTTAAATCTTCTCACCCATTTTCCCATCTTTAGTAATGTACCCTCAAGGTGCACAAAACAGGTACTTGCTTTAGCCGTTTTCTGCCACTTATATATGACTTAAAATTATTCACTTTATTTTCAGTCTCAAACACTATCTTTGATGTATTAAATTTCAGATGTATATTCCTTCTTGCATCGTACAATCTAGCTAATATTTGTTAGTGATTTCTGTTTTTAAATCCCTGACTTCCCTTGTCTCTTTGCCTTTTGGTTGCCCTATACCACAGCACTCCTTGCTAGTAGCGTGGCAGCGACAGTACTGGGCCTGAGAAAGAGGCCTGGGGCCTTCAGTAGTCTCAGCCAGTTGCTACCATCTTCAGGCCTCTACTTTGCCCTCATGTTGCCACTGCCACCAAAGAATAATGCCTCAAGCAAGCCCCAAGCCACAGCCGGCCACCCCAGTGCCACAATTGAAAGCCCCATCCGTTTCCATCACTCTTCTTTCTGCCGATTCTGCTGTCCCCAATTGACCTTCGCCAACTTCCTCCCCCTGCTGATGAGGTGTGTGCCTGACCTTGCCTCTATGCAGGCAGCTGCTGGCTATGCCAGACCTTCCCAAGGCCATTTGGGCCATTCTTCAGATTACTCATGGCATTTTTGCAACGCTTTAGAAAAGCTTTGAGGCCTTCCCAAAAGCATTGGGAGAATAGCGTGGTTGTCAGTGTAACCAGCTTGCCCAGTACCCAAGTGGCTGTAACTTTAGGGACTGGGCACAGGTATCATTTGTACTGTGCCACTATAACTTCATACGGTTGCTGAATGGGTTACCTGTAATCCCAATTTGTAGTTCAGCTAATTTGGATGTAATTCCCCTGAGCTTCTAGAGAGGACATTCCGTGTGCAAGTCAACTACTCTGTTACCACAGATTCACAGGTTTTTTTTGTTCACAACTGAACTAGGCTAATTATGTAAAATTTCACAAACACATACATACAGCCTCCGCCCCCCCCCCCTGCCCCCCATTTTATGTTCCAGCCTCTCTTCTGTATTGCATCTTAACATGGATTGCTACAGTCAGGATAATTAATCAGGCATTGCTGCAGAGCTGCCTGGAAAAAAAAATCCCAACCCGAGGGATTTGGTACTCCATTTCCCTCAAAAGAAAGCTCTTAGACCCCAGTTAGCAATGCCCCATTACCTCTTATGGAGTCAGTCCAAGGACAACTATTCCAGGGATACGAAATGAAAATATCCTGCCAGTATAAAGCAGGGCTTTTCAGTGTTGATGGCTTGATATATTGCCGAATAGGATCAACATTATAATACCTGTATTAGATTTAACTATATGCATTTTATCCTTGCTGCCTATTTTTAACTTATGAATACAGAAACATTTCTCTGTTCATTCTCTTCGTGTATAAAAAAAGAAAGGCTATGGCTGTCTGACACAGTGGTATAATCTTAAAAGGTGGCCTATAGAATACAGTGGGGGAGGGGAAGCACGTTTTAAATGGTAAATGTAACTTTACTCTCCACATCTATGAGCAGGTGATGGATGGTCTACCAACAGTACAGCTGACGTTTTGTTGTGGGATTAAATGGCATCACCACGACAATCTTCTTAGCATAGGAAGAAAGGAAATCTTTTCCTGGAATGACTGAAGATAAGTTAAAATATGGGGGGGGGGGGGGAATGGACATTTAACAGAATTCTTTGAATATGCGACAAGAGAAAATGGCAAGTCCTCACAAGTCAAAGCAAAGCAATGGACTGTGTAGAGGTATTGCAGTGCAATCTCAAAAGCCAAGTCTTCTGATTTCACTCCCAAAGTTACTCCCATTTAAGTATGTATAAGGTTGGATTTCAGTGTGTTTTCTTGCTTTTCTCATTTTGCTGGTCCGTAAGACCAATTCTAATAGGCCAAAAGAGATCAATTCCAAATACTCATTTCTGCATATTGCCAGAGGTCTAAAGAATGCAAATACATTATGGTAAATATGGATAAATCCAGTTATTATTATTTTTTTAATCCAGCAAAAAATAGCTTCTGGCGGTTGAAACATAATGATCACATAGGAAACACTGCTACTCTATATAAATGGAAAGTAGATTATAAAGGTTCCATGTCCCTAATTTATTTATTTTTATTTATTTGTTTCCTTGTATCCTGCCTTTATTATTTTTACAAATAACTCAAGGAGGTGAAACATAAGTTTGCATATCTCTTCCTCTCTCTCCCTCTCCTCCTCCCTCTCTCTCCGCTCCCCCCATTGTTTTTTTTAAAATTTGGATTAACAAAAATAACTACAAATAATATTTCATTACTGCAATATTGATAACTAAATTGCATTTCAGGGAGTTCCAGTCTTCCATAATTCACTGAACTGGTGACTCTGGTTATTATGGTCATTGATGTCAATCATGTCCTATTAATTTTATATTTAGGAATTTACTATAAATTGTATTTCAGGAATTTAGTATAAGTAGAACTGTACATGTTGTACAAATATTGGGAAGAAGTGCCTTGGATCTTACATGAACATGGACCTCTCTGCTGAGAATCAACTCATTTGAGAGGTACTTAAAGCAGTGGCATCTAGTTATTGGGCTCACTCAGAAGAAGACAAAGCTGTTTTAATGAATAGCTCATGCATGATTGGAAGTACTTCTGAATCATTTTGGAGGGGTATGCCGCTCTAATTGTAATCGCCAATCCTCATCCTGCGATTTAATGTTCTGAAGAGCAGCTCATAGCACTGGGGGTAAGAATGATGCTCTTTAAAATACAAAAGAACTGGATACATCCTATAGAAGTGAGACAAGTGCACTCCCACTGAAAAGCAAAACAAAGCTTTGAATCACATGGGGTGAATCCAGTCGTTCTGCAGATTTTGCAAGTGGCTATTGGAGGATGGTGCAAGAAGGAAACAAAACTCCAAGACAAGGCCAACCTGATCTTTAAGCAGAGTGAGATGCCCAACTCCAGCAGCAAATTGTGGAGGCAAGAAAGGCCAGCAAATTATTAGTTATTTGGATTATTATCTTCATCACTGCAATCTTCTTATTTTCATTGCCAGAGGAAGAAACTTTTCTGAGAGAGAAAGGTTTTCGAAATGACTACCCAACCATGAGTATGGTGACCTTTGAGTGGAATCCATGGATTTTCCATGGTTCCTCAGGTGGTTGTGGGTAGCCACTGTATTAATTTTGCCTCTGTCAAATAGGGACAACCCATTTTTTAAAAGCAGCTGGTTTTTTTTTAACAAGTTGGCCACCCGCAACATTGTCCAGATGCTGAACTCTACTATGAACATAGTCGAGGTTCACAGAGCTCTGCTATAGTTTGTGCTACAATACATTTATAACTTGAAAGAGGAATGAGTTCTTTCAGAAGCTATTATTTAGAAGGCATGATAGTACAATTCAGGTGTATATTATGGTAAACTAAAAAAAATACATGGGGCGAGGGGAGGAATTGAACTGTTGGCAAACAGGCATTGCAAAATACAACCTCAGAGGCATATGGCCTTAAACAAGGAGGCCTGGTGATGTTGGTGTAAGAGTAGCAGCACATTAATAATTTGGACCCCCAGTTGTTCCTTGCATTCTTTCTGATGAGCTATCTCAGTTGCCGAAGCCTGCTGTTTTAAAGGCGATAAGAACAGGACCATCTATAGTCTTAGCACCTGGGTTATTTATCATTAAAGCGAACGCTGCTATACTACATTTTATATGCCAGATTTTAAAAAAGGGAGAACACAAGTATGGTTAATTTGCTTCTCTTCTTTATATATAATGTCATGACCCACCACCGCTTTGTCCCACGAGAGGGGGGTGTGTGTAGAAGGAGGGAGAGAGAAGAGAGAAGAGATTAAAAAAAAAACCCTCACAACTCAAAAAGAAATCTCTAAGAAACTCTCCCTCAAAATTCCATTAATAACCTCTCAGTGCCTGTTTAGGTTGCAGGGTCTGGCACTAAGAATGTTTTAATCTCTTTCAGCAAAACAATGTCTCATAATGATGTACAGGACGCTTGCCGTCCTGATGAAGAATCATACATAATTCAGCACCTTTCACTTGGCACCACTGCGATATCCTCATTAGCCGTGGCTCACGGTGGCTGTCAGATGGTGTCCATGCGAACGCAGGCATTATATTGTCTTTTGAGATGTGCAGCTGCTTCCATGACACTGCCAGTACATAAAAACATGACGCCAGTTTGTTTTATTTAGTGCTAAACCTTCCAGTTTGTAAAAACAAGGCTGACACAGAGCCTGACACGAGGCAGGGAAAATAATTAGCTCTCATTTTCTCAGGCTCCTATTTCCTTCTCCCTGCTGTGCTCCCTTTCCACTAAACCACCACATGTCAGTCGAAATGGGAGGCAATTAGTGGGCTCATTTCAGTCCCCACAACTGTGCTGAAAAGAAAGTATTTATGATGGCACAATGAGCAGCTGAAAGATTAAATAACATTTGCCTTTTGAAAAGAAAATGACTTCTAGCTAAATGGGCAATTTTTGATTATTCTCAAACAAGCTTAGAGTAGTTTGGCTTTTTAAAAAAATACAAGAAAGGAAAATGAGTCATTTTTAGGTGAAAGAATCAAATAAAACTTGACACAGTAATGCAAATAACTGATGTTTTATTGCAAAATATGTAAATGTGTTATAGCCTTAACAATGGCCTCTGTCTTGGGTTGAGGGAGACTGCTGCCAAGTATTCACCAATACAGAAAAAGGTTTCTAAACAGCAGGTTGTTGTTATTATTATTGATTCCCATTTTTAATAGTACTAGGGAAAAGATTTTCATTAAAAGTAATAAACAAATAGAGTGAAGCCTCAGTATATTTAAGTTGTGGGGTTTCTGTACTAGAGGGACTCTCACCAGATGTGGGAAAACATCCCAAATCTAATGCAATTTTGGCTGAGAATGGCAGAATTAAGTCCTTGAATGTAATTAAACGGGCTGTATTTTTTTTAAATAAAAGAAAAATGCTTTGCTTGCTGTTCTCTTTATTTTGAGTATTGTAAGGTGGAATGTGTGCATTATAACGACTTCTTTAGGTGCTAGGAATAGCTGTGTGTCTCAAGCCCCTTTAAAACAGCAGGTTTCAGTGGGTTAGATGGAGAAATTCTACGAAGGAAATTTATTGTTTAAAGAGCCATGATTTTCGGGATTTTCCATCACTTAAGTGACTGCAAGAAGATAGATTTAAAAATCTCTTAATGCTTGCAGGGATGCAGCTTCTGTGAAGAACAGCAAAAGTTAGAAGGTTAGGATGATGCTATACTATAAAGATGCCATACTATAAATGCCATACTATAAAGATGTTATCATGACGGGCTTACAATTTGAGTGCCTAACTTAAGATGATCGTGTAGAAAATCCCATTTTATTATTCTAAAATAAAGGATTTAAAAGATGCACTTTTCAAGTTGCCAAAGTTTTGTCTTTATTCGGTTCAAAAACTTTGTAGACATCTCTATAAATTCATCATGTAGCATGTTCTAACTACTATTTATTTTTTTAAAAAATCTTATTTATCTTCATTATTATTTCTCTTAGACTTCCTCCTAAAACTATCTAATGGTAACAACTTAAAAATAATATAGTTTCAACTATTCGCTGAAGAATAGGATGATCTATGCTCTTCTGAGGCTATTCTTTTTCCTTTGTAAAGTTGTCATGGTAGACATTTTTGTAATGTTCCTCTATGAGTGGTTCTTCTACATTGGAGTAGATTTTATAGTTAGAATGGCTTCAGTGGGATCCAGCCTTCTCCATTATTCTCAAGAGATTTCCGGCAGAGCTGCTGGAAGGTCATTCAACAGAATTTTTCGCTGATTCCTCCTCCTTTCTCTGTCATGAAAAGTTTCTCTGGCTGAACAGGAAATACTGTTGATCAAGGGAAGCAACCGTAAAGTTGCAGGGATTTGGAAGAACATAACAAATTATTGCCCCAAGCCCGACCCCTATCCACTCCAAGCAGACAGGCTCCTTTGAAACAATTCCCCCTACAAATGAAAAGATTCTGGAGAACAAAACTGGACTCCTTTCTCAGAATTCCCAATAATTGGCTGAAATGAACAATCATTGCTCTTTCAGTAGATTCAATGAATAGATAGATAGATAGATAGATAGATATGTGTGTATATATATGTATGTATGTATGTATGTGTGTGTATATGTATGTATGTATGTATGTATGTATATATATGTGTGTGTGTGTGTGTGCGTGTGCGTTTTCTTAAGTTTTTGCGGGTATTTATATGTATGGTATTCAGCTTTGTTCCCACGTCATTATAGTTGTGCTTTTAAAGTTGTAGACGAACAGACGAACACTATACAGAAGCCTGATGATGGCAGATGAGATTCTGCCGAAACATTGCTACAACTTTAAAAGCACAACTATAATGACGTGGGAAAATACCCAAACAAAGCTGAATACCATACATGCATGCATACATACATACATACATGCATATATATATACACACTGTATATAACACAGACACAGACACACACAGACACATATGTTTGCTCTAGCTAAATGTGTTTAGTTCTCAATCTGAATGTTCTTATTTTATTGGGAATTGGACTAAAGTTACTAGTAGAGGTGTTTTCCCAAAATGTTTTCCAATCAGGGTTTGAGACAGTTTTGAATAAACAGGAACTTGAATAATGTTTAAGCTAGCACCATTCTACATCATTATTTTCTGTCATGTAGAAGATGGCCTAATTGTATAGGAAGGAAGCTGAAACATAATTTCATTTCTCTCTGCCCCCACTCCCACCCTCTCTCTCTCCCTCCCTCTCTCCATAAATCTAGGAACTGAAGCAATAAATCAAGCAATAAACTGTTCAGAACCTAGGTCCAAAGTTATCTGATTATTTTCTATTGCTTGTACAGCAGAATCCAGGAATGAGCCTATGATCCCTTGCAGAATTGAAGGGAAGCCGGGGGAATAAATCCAGTAACAATTTGTTGGATTTATTTTGTGCATCTCTCTCTCCAAAGCAGTATAAAATGAGCCTAACAATCATACAAGTAAAATATAATCTACAGGATCATAATTAAATAGAGTAATTAAAATCTATCATAAAAGGTAGAACTGTGCAATTCTACAAAATCAGCTCCAAAATGATTCTTTTTAGACAATGTAAAAACATAACAACACTTTAAACATTGCATGTGACACTTTACAGAAGCCATGTCTTTTCCCAGAATCTATATGATGCTGGAAAAAGATGCAATCACTTTAAAAAGTTGCAAACAGTTGCTGTGTTTCTGCTCCCGCGTACTTTTCTTTAGAACTAAATCTTCAGTCCTGCAGAGTCTTTCAAACAGATTGGTCTCAAGCAGGCTTAGTTACTGTCTGTGGTTCATCATTTATTTATTCATTGATTTATAGATTTATATTCACCCTCCTGTACTTTCCTGAATTCAAGGCCAACAGCTTAATCACTACACCAAATTTGCTTTCATTCCTTGAATTTTGCATAGAAATACAAGTAGCTATCAGTAGAAATGCACTAAAAAGGAAGTCGCATATACCAGTTTCATAAAACCTGCTTTGTTTGTTAAAGTGGATGAACCAAGCTTTCCTGAAACAAGTTAGTCTGACATAAAACCTATTAAGGGATTTATCCAGAGATGGTATTCAGCAGGTTCTGATCAGTTCTGGAGAACTGGTAGCAGAAATTTTGAGTAGTTTGGAGAACCGGCAAATACCGCCTCTGACTGGCCCCACCCCCATCTATTTTCTGCCTCCCGAGTCCCAGCTGATTGGCTGGGTCTTCCTTTGTTGCCCTGCACAGGACAACAGAGCTGGAAAGCAGGTTAGTGGGGCGGGGAGGGAATGGAGATTTTGCAGTATCCTTCCCCCAGGAGTGGGGTGGAAATGGGGATTTTATAGTATCTTTCCCCTGCCATGCCCACTAAGCCACACCCACCAAGCCACGCCCACAGAACCCGTATTAAAAAAATTTGAATCCCACTACTAGATTTATCACCATGGCCAAATCTGATATACTCAGGAATGGAGAGAGCTTGCATGGTACTCTTCCTTTGTAGACATTCTTCTTATCACCACTAAAACTTAAATATTCAGATTTAAGGCTTACTCCAGGAATAATCCAAACAGCAAATCTGAGCCTTCAAAATTAACTCAAGTTAGAGTTTTGCTTTAGCTTAAAGTGCCTGTCCATGTAAAATTTTAATCACAGATTGGCATATATTGAACGTATCCCAGGTTTCCTGGTGCAAATGTCTCGGCTGAGGTTGATCTGTCTTGATAGATTTGATCTTAATTTGCTCATCACCAGACAATCAGAAATAGTAAAATTGGCATGATCAGACTTGATTATTCTAGTAGTCATGTAACCAAACACATCATTTCAAGCTCTATGAGCAAACATTCCAAAATACATTCTTGCAGTTCAGAATTCCAGAACAGGCAGTTCTAATTAACAACCACAATTGGGGCCAACAGTTGTCGTTACTAAGCAAGGCAATTGCTAAGTGAAGTCATGGCTGCCTTCTTTTTCTTTACTGACCTATAAAGATAATAAATGCCAGGATTTATCACCGAGGTGCTTTTTCATCACTGTTGCAACTGTGCGTGGTTGCTAAACAAGATAGTTGCTAAACAAGGTTTTATCTGTAAACAGGTTTACTTGTAATGCTAAAGTTGTATTATAAAGATTAACTGATCATGTAAGCAAGGTGAAAAATAATAAATGAATAATCTCCTATTTTAAGCCCTGTAATCATATTACTTCTTCCTCTCTCTCTCTCTCTCTCTCTCTCTCCCTCCCTCCCTCTCTCTCTGTGTCTAGGTACATATATAAGGTGAAATCTCTTAAGCATGACAAAAGAGAGCTCCTTATAGATTTCATGGCAGTTGTGTACAATATATGTTGCATCTTTTGGGGATCAAATATCCCAAATATATATCTTTGGGATGTGGACTCATATTATGGCATGTGGGCATTATGCTGTAGTTTCAGAAATCACAATATCTAAGAACCCTGATTAGTATCACAATGTGAAAACAAAATTATTTTTCTTACATAGTCATTAAATATTGTCGGTAATAGAGAATTACAATTTAATATTAGCTTACATATATAATATTAGCTTTAAAATCAAAATCTTAACCATAATTTGAAATTATTTTAACATTAAATGACAGTTCTTCACTTTAGAAATAACAACTATTTCCGATTTTTTTAAAGTCACAGAAACAATAGAATAAAGTTATCTCAGTTCTTAAATTGGTTTCCTAACATCATTTCAAATTTCAACTTATTGAAATCTATGAAATTAGGCAAGTCCTGCACACTGAGGATTTTTGTTTTTGTACCCAAGTGCCTACACTGTGCACAGGAAAATCTCTGGGTGAGCGTGACAGAACAAGTTTTGTACCTTGCTGCATTGTGATTACAATTTTACTATGAAATGAACAGAGAGAGAAGTTGTGTTGCAACGAAGAAGTATCTTGTGAAGATTTTAAGGACAGGTTAATTCTGCTTCAGAAGGAAATAAACAAAATGAAATCGTCATTTATTTACCTGAGGACCCTTTCCAGGTTTTAAATGGTAGCCAAAAACAAGCTCCAGATTCAGCACTTTCACCTCACTGGCCTCATTTTCACTGGCAGAATCCTGCCACAAGAAAGAACAATTAGTCATTCTGGTTGGCCTCAAACGTCTGTGGTTGTTTTAAATTCAAGACAGTGCTGTCATTTCAGTTGAATATTTCATCATTTTGCACTGTGGCTCAATTTTAATCCTGAGCGTAAGAAACAGTGTTGTGTTATTCAGGCTTTAAAAGCAAGCCTGTAAATCTCTAAGGGAGGTGTCGGATAACTCCCTATGCAGCAGGGCCAAATGTGATCAGGAATCCCAACAGGAAAATTCAGAATTGTACACCTGGCGACAATCTCATGCATTAAATCTTGATCTCCCCCTTTTTTCGTAGGGAATTTTATGTATGTCTCCCATGAAAAGTCTTTTAAAAAGTTGAGAAGTAATCCAAAACCTTGTGTGCTGCATCTGCACCCATATCAGGGCTAGCAATTGAATCAAATTGTCAAAACCTGGAACTATAAGCTAGCAGTGTAAGAATCCCTCACCTGATTCAAGCAATTCCTCCCTAAAGTCAGTATGTCATAATTCATAAAGTACTGCAATTGACTCCAAACTTCCAGTCATATCGCAAGGGAGAAGGAAATCTGTTGCGTGATTTTGCTTTTCTGTCATGCAACCATAGTGAGTCATCAAAAGGCTATATTAATTCACAATACTGGGTTTGGTGTTGGTTTTTTTTTTTAAAAAAGAACTGCTTATTCAACAAGGCAAATTACATGGCTCACAATGAATGCTAAACTGGAATGGATGGATTCACACTGCATTCAGCCAGAATCAAATTGACCGTATTATGGCTTAGTGTTATAAAAGAACCTCGTAAACATCTGGGAGAATTGTAGGTGATTAGAGAGCCATGCAGAATTCTGGGCATGAATGCTGATTGTTTAATTGGTAAATGATACAGTGTTGCTAAAAGTTACTATATGAAAATGTAATAATAAATTTATGTAATATTAGGTCCCAGTCTAGATCAATGGGCCTGGCACTCTCTGACCCAGCTGGATCAATACTGCCTACTTTTCTGTCAGGAATTGATATTTTCTTTCCAATAAAACAAGAGCATAGAATGATTTAGAGTTCTCCAATAGCTATAACCAAAGGCAGACTCTTCTCAAGATAGTTAAACCTGGGCATGCTTTTACATTTGGATGACAGTATTAGCAAATATTAGTATACATTTTCCCAATGTGTTTCCTGTTTAATCAAAATAGAATACTTTATTTGGCCAGGTGTGATTATACACACAAGGAAACCCCATACTTACCTTAATCAGGGGTGGAAAATGAAACATATTGAAGAAATCCTGACATAGCTTCTCAATGGCAGTCTAAGAAGGAAAGAACATAGAACGTTAAATACAGGACATAGTTGCATACAATTTCTCATGTAGAGCTCTCATAAAATATTCAACTTTGGTGGGAGGGAGGCAACAAAGCACTTTCTGGACAGTCTTTTCCTAGACCAGAGCACCATTTTGTTCTGTCGCTCAGCAATCTTTACTTGTTGGTGTTGGAGAGCAGATACATGATCAGCCTTAAGTGGTGGGTGAAGTTTTGCAATGGTGACTGAAATGAAGACTAGCTGTCAGAGTGGTACAGACTAGCTATCAGAGCCACGCATCCAAACCTGGTTGAGTCTTTTTTAAGGTGCAGATATCTTAGAAATGGCCAGACTAGGTCAGAATGGTACAGATTCTGAGTGAAAGCAGTTTTAGAGGCAGACAATAACACGGCAAATCTCCTGGTTAAATAAGATGGATGATGCTGAAGAAAGGCATTATCTATTAAGCTATGGTCTTGCTGCATGGTGTCTACATAAATTTAATAGAAGCAGTTTTATAATACTGCCCAAAGTGATTGGTGTTTGAACTCTGATTCATCAACACTTTGCTTCCCCTCAGATTTTAAAACGTGGTCAAGATTACAGTTTGCACACACAAATACTTTTTTTGCATGTATTTGCATTTCTTTCCTTATCTGTGAGAACCATTTTTTTTATTCCTCCTGTTTTTTTTTTTTTACAAGAGTAAAGAACTCCAACTATTTCCCATTCTCCCTCATCCTCACTACCTATTCATATGCTCAACACATCAAAGTTCATAACCAGAAGTTTGTGACAAGAAGTTGCACTCGTTTGTGCAAAACAATACAAGAAAAAAATTATGGATATATTTATTAATGGTCATAAATGCACGCTTGAAATCTCAGCATCTCATGAAATAATATGTTCTGCATACAGTCATTTTTATTTTAATAAATCTGGAATTATATTTGCCATAGATTGTCAGCTTTAGAATTTAATACTAGAAATAAGCTGTTCTTTTTCACAGCTTGATGATCACCCCAAGTTTGCCATTTAGGTACCTTCAAATGAATGATGTGTCCTTTGGAAACAATTCCCATGTCCTTCAAATCATCTTCTTCCAGAAGTAGTAAACGTTTTCCTGTGATGTGATGCTCTTGAAACAAGCTAGCATACATACTCATATCACCAGATGTATCACCTTAAGATCATAAGACATTGTTCAGAAATCTGGACATAGAAGGATCAAATTTTGTGAACTGCATTTCTTTTTCAAGAGGCTACTAGCACTGAGGCTACTACCACTGATGATATTACCTAACTGGGGTAATGAAACAAGTGCAAGCCCAGAGAGCACCAAAGACCTCTGATTTACAAATATTTGTAAGCTATAAATATTCTTCTTTATTGGCTTTGGGTCTTGCTGTACCCTAAAGAAGATTCCGTCCTCTGTGGGCAAGTGATTTAGATTTCCAACATGACAACCGCAACAGGCAAGCCTTGTTCTGTACCAGCCTTCAGTAATCTTTCAAATTAAAAATAAAATGATGAACACCAATCATTTAGAAAACTAGTGTGAAATTTTATTCTTGCTTTAATTTGTTGCCCCCTGCTATGCCAATGTGCTGCTTCAACAAAATCCCACTAAATCAGGGTGTCAAACTCAATTTCACTGAGGGCCGAATCAGGGCTGTGGTTGACCTCAGGTGGCCAGCCAGGCTTGGCTGACTGGTTGGGCATGGCCAGCTTGACTCCACTCTCCAAGTTGCTGGCATGTTTCCTCTTCGCATTGGGTAGACCGGGCCAAAGCAATATGGGACGGCCCCTTACATTCTCCTGGATGGCCCCATGGGCTGGATCCCGCCACATTGCAGGCTGGCTGTGGCCCATGTGTGGCCTCGTATTTGATACTCCTGGATTAAATGAATAATGTTTTCCTTCTAGAGTTAGAAGCAGAATTCATTTTGCACATAATTTCCAGTGGAACCCTTGCATCTCTAAAACTTTACGCTGAAAATATTAACTGAAACTTTTATTGGCTTCCTCTATTACATGCAGTCAACTCAAGGCGGATGTAAATTGAGTAATATCTCTCAGAGAAAGATTTCTTAGTATTCTCTTATTCTGGTTGAGGGATTTGTTCTCTTCATTTTACTGAGAAAGTTAGCTAAGTTCCTTTGAATCTTAAGGCAACTTAAGACAATTCAAAGGGTTTTTATATCCTTTTCTTAGTTGTATTAGAGCTTTTAACCTTGCTTAGTCTATCACCACAATACATTTATTCATTCAGCTTTTGTGAGCTAGACATATGTAGAGCCTTACCTTTTCTAACGAGCTGTTGCATCCAAAAATACTGTGAAGAAAGGACATTGATTTTATGATCTGAGGCATGAAAAGCTTTGTATGGAACATCTAATCAGAAAACATGTTGAGAGGAAAAAACGCGGTCCTGAAAGCTGTTTAAATGAATAGGGATTGTGTAAAAAAACACAATAACATACTTTAATCTTACATCTGAGATTAAAAATTTGCAACCAGGGCCAAACCCAGCTCCTCTCATCGGTTGCCAATTCAAAGGAAGATGTAGACTGATGGTGACTAAAGCAGAAAGATGAATTGGCAATCTAACATGAGACATGGATCAGATCTTGCCCTTGAGTCCACATTCTGTCTCCAAAATGATCCTTGAGTAAAGGTAGTTGTTGGCCAGGGCATGGTAAGAACTACCGCTTACACTCTCCATAGAATATCTCCATTTTAATATGCTTGAGGTTTGAAGCCCTCATTACCATTTATTTAATAAAAAAAAATCAAGAAAATTTCTAGGCATTATAATGTAAGAAATTACTAAATGTATATTTCTTCTTTGAAATATATATGTATGCTTTGCACAATCATTTGTAATTTAAGAGTCATGTTTCCTGTGCAAAGATATCTCACTGTTGTTTCTGAAGCATATGTCTAAACTTGCATTAAGATATAAATGGTAGGCCGGAAGGCCAAACAGTCCCACCATGTAGGACCATAAATATCGGTATAAGAAAACCTAAAAGGCTAATTTTTATATTATTATCGGTGCATATATATTACTAAGATCCTTAATTAGATTGCAAAGGCTATTTTAGATGAATGCAATCTGCTGTGCATGAGGCTGCCCTGACTTAGAAGCTTCAGCCAACACCAAATGCCGCAGCCTATACGCTGATGGGGAAGAACCACTTTACTAGAGTAACACCATTTCTACTGGAGTTGCAATGGCCGCCTGTATCCTTCCAGATCTAATCCAAGGTGCTGGTTATAGCCTATTTCACGGTTTGGACCTTTGTTAACTTCAGGACTATCTGTTCTAGCTAAACTCTTCCCATCTACTATATTCCAGGTGGGAGGCCAGGCTGCAGATCATCCCCCTTCAGAATATAACGTGGACATGACAGCCCTTAAATGGAGTCCCACCACTCTGGAATACCCTGTCCCTATGTTCAGGTTGGCTCCTTCAATTGTCATTATGGGAATGGATTACAGTGGTGCCATTGCAAAGAATTTCGAGGCAGGGCATGCCACCTGACCCGAAGGGGTCTGATTGTCCAGAGTTGAAGTGATATTTATTATAAGTTTTTAATTTGTACTTTGCAGGGTCCTTGGTGCTCTCCACCCTCGGTTATTTTATTGCAGATGTTTCATTACTAAATTAGGTAACCTCATTAATGCTAACAGGGAGTGGAATTTACTCTTATTTTATATGCTAGTGGCTTGCCCTGTCAATGTTGGTGGGACTGGTCTTGATGGTTCCTTGATTGGACTATTTACTATTAGACTGTTTTTCTGAGTTGGTAACAGCTGAGAGTAAACAACCAACCAATCAAAGAACCTACAAGACCAGTCCCGTCTAACACTGATGATGTTACCTAGCGTGGTAATGTAACATCTGCAAAAACACAACCAAGCTCAGAGAACACCAAGGTCCCCACAGTTCAACCCTGAGCTACAGATACTCTATCAGAATGTGTATTTTATTCTAAAGATTGTAAGCCATCTAGAGTCAACTGATGTCATATAAGTTTTATATAATAAGCAATATCAATTAAATTAGATAGGATTTTGCATCGGACTTTTCCAACATCTCTTTTCCAGTGATGCTAATGAAAACACTTTTTCTAGGCCACCTTCTTTTCTTCTAAGACTCCCTTTACACTGTTTCTCCCTGCCAGTATTCTGAACTTCCATGTATCTAGTAGATTTGGACATCTATCATTGTGAACTTGATGGAGGACATTTAAAGAAAAATAAGTCCACAGTCCATTTCTCATTGCTCATCTTAAGATTAAATGGCAAGAAAGAAGATGCCACAGACAAATATTGCACAAAACAGAACTAAAGTTTTAGTCCAAGAATGGGGAGATTGTGGTCACACATGGTTAGACTATAGCTTCTGTTACTCATAGCCAATACTTTCGATAAGAAATAAATGGACTTGTAGTATTAGGGAAGTGACAGATTTCCCATCATGGCTTAGGCCTTTGCTTAAGGAAAGACATCTTAGCTAAATGAAAAAATATTTATTTAATTAATAAAAATTGCTTACCACATCTTCTTCAGTCCATGCACCGATATCAAATGACGGCAGCAACTGTGTAAGAAATATGCATTTAAAAGTGCAATTTCTTTTTTCTTTTTCTCTATTTCTTCATCTTCTGTTAGTATATGGGTTTTTTTTTAGCAGGTTCTTTGAAAATTTTGAAGATTGAACTGATATGTTACCAATACAAAGATGACATGTCCCCTTTTCTGAAACAAAATCCTTCCCCATTCAGCTAAGTTATTTATATTCTAATCTAATTCATTTTGGGTGACTTATGATATTAACAAGGCCACGGTTTTGTTTTGTTGTTGTTTTTTACATTTATTTGCCAGATCAGAATTTGAATGGATGCTACTCTGTGTGTACAAGAACCTCAAAGTAGAGTAAACCAAATTATCGTAAGTTAGCTTTTAATTAATATGTCAAGTTCTAATTTGAACTTTAAACTTAGACAAACTCTAATTTAGGTTTGCAAACTTAGTATTGAGGAGGCTGTTTGAGATTTGCTTTTCAATTTTATGTGAGTTATGTAAATTGTAATGAATGGTTAGTTGATTGCCTCTTAAATATCCCTGCAATGATGGAGAATGTCATTCAAAAGAAATGAACACTTAAGACTTGAAACTCAGTTCTGAAAACTACTGAACACTAGTGATATGATGGGGAACAGAAAGAAGGTGTCACTGAGTTGTTAATTTGTTTTTATTTATTAAATGTCTACATTGCCCATCTAACCTAAGTTTAAGCCAGGGCAGTTTTACAATAACGAATTATTAGATAAGCTGAGACTGAATCAATAGGGAAATATGGAGTAAGATCAGGGGTGGGATTCAAAAATTTTAAAAACCAGTTATGTGGGTGTGGCTTAGGTGGTGGGTGTGGCTTGGTGGTCATGTGACTGGGTAAACATGGCTTGGTGGTCATGTTATTGGCTGGGCGTGGTCAACTCTATATCACTCACATCGAGGCACGCATCTCCTCGCCTGGCCTCTCATGACCGTGGGGATGCTGCAACAGTCGTAAGTGTGAAAAACGGTCATAAGTCACTTTTTTCAGTACCATTGTAACTTTGAATGGTCACTCCACACAAGCAAAGTATCAGCAAAGGAGGGGAAAAAACTCCAGAGAAGTTCCTGAGACAGGAAGTCTAGGCTTGCCAAGAATGTAATAAGGGTTAATGGAGAGGCAGTTTCTGTGAGCAACACCAGAATGTTTCCTTCCTGCCTTCCTTACAGGATTAGGCCAGTAATTTCTTCTAACAACCGGTTCTCCGAACTGCTTAGAATGTTAACAACCGGTTCTAGAGAATAGGTGTGAACTGGTAGAATCCCAGCCCTGAGTAAGATCACCAGTAACTGTGTAAGATTATGAAAAAAACATTGGCTTTTACTGACTGGTTGTGAACTAATCCATGGTAAATGTTATACAGGTTGTCCTCAACTTACAACAGTTCATTTAGTGACCATTCAAAGTTACAACAGCACTGAAAAAAAGTGACTTATGACCATTTTTCACAGCTACCACCTTTGCAGCATTCCCATGGTCATGTGATCAAAATTCAGATACTTGGCAACTAGTTCATACTTATGACCATTGCAATGTCCCAAGGTCATGTGATCACCTTTTATAACCTTCTGACAAGCGAAGTTAATGGGGAAGCCAAATTCACTTAACAACCAGGAGGGTAATTAACAACTGTCGCAAGAAAAGTTATAAAAAGGGGCAAAACTCACTTAACAAATTCTCACTTAACAATAGAAATGTTGGGCTCAGTTGTGGTTGTAAGTTGAGGACTACCTGCCAAGCCATTATATTTCTGTTTGGTATACAAATTTCCCCATAGACTTATGCATTCCAGAGTGACTTCATTTGATAGGAAACCAGCACCACCTCAGGGTGTAGGGGAAACAGTCTGCCAAAGTACAGAAACAAACTTGAGAGGGGATGGACTAAACTCAAATTAGTTAATTAATATTTAATATCTTCATCAGAATGAAGAAAAGCAGGAACTATGGGATGGCAATACAACAGGCTATCCTGAAAGAAGCCATGAATTACTACTGCTTATTAGCTAGAGTAAAATGGACTTAATATTAACGTAGTGATTTCTTCATTGTTAGTGGATCTGGTATTTAGAAGTATAATCAGTAAAGTATACAAATACTTGGGGAAAAGGTATCATGATTCATTCAAAATTATCAAAAATCTTTTTCATTGTCAAGTTAGAATCAAGTGGTGACTTAAACAGCTCCAGTATCTTAACCACTATATCATATGGCCTGTACATCATGGAAAATTCCTTGGAGAATATACAGTATATACATTTTTAAGTTCCAAGTTGAAGTTTAAACTTTGTTAAAGTTTCAAGAATATCTTGCCTACAAATTCTCTTCACTCAAAACAATCACTTTAAAAAGGAGGTGGGGTCTCCAAAGTCTTCTGTAGGCTGACATGGCCTCTATATTATAGCCTTCCTCAACCTCTCCTGTGTGTAAAAAAATGTACAACATGTTTAGAAGATATGCTGTCTTCCAGGCTATATCCCTGAAATGTAGCAGATGATTGCCTGTAACAAGCAGTAGGTCCAAATTATGATTTGTATGCCTTTCCATCTCAATTATGCACAGTAGTTGATTGATTTGAGACTAGATGAGCAATGTATCATGGTTACAAAAATACGTTGCCTGCCCTATATCTATTCCTTATAAATTAAATGGTGTAACTTCAGAGTATTCAGAGATAAGAAACCTATAGCGCTGTATTTGTTGCAGAACTACAATTCCCAGCATCCTTCACTATTGGCTGTACTGGGTGAAACAGTCAAGAATTATTTTCAGTATAGATAGACCTTAAGATCATAATTGGGACCAGAATTGTAATCAAAAGTTGTTATGGTCATAAGTCAAGGGACCATATGAACAGACTTGATTTTATCTCCCTTTTTATGGCAGTCATAAATCAAAACACTGTGACATTAAGAAAATCATGTGGTTGTTAAGCAAGTCGCATGGTAATTAAGTGAAGTTCATTGTAACTTTGAACGGCCATAAATGAATTACTCATAAAACCATAGTATCTCTCCATGATGCATTTATATTGTTTTAGCTTTTTCAGCTTTTTGTGCCATGCATATGTCTGTATTGGAATTGGAATTGTTTCTAAATTGTTTTAATGTAGGAATGATTATGACATCCTTCTTATGCATGAATTAACACTGAAGGGAAATAACTGTAATAAGGGACATTTGTGATGCATTTGGTGACAAAGCTCAGATTAAAAGTTGGTGTAGATATATCATTAGGCACCCCATATAAACATCATGTTTTTAATCAGGACTGCAGGATTTTTTGTGTATATATATATATATATATATATATATATATATTTTAGTGTCATCACGTTTATTGTAAAGTCAAAAATGGAAACAAAGAGAAGCAAAGAAAAACAGCTCACAACAAATTAGGATTTATGACACCAAATTGTAAAAAAAAAAAAAAAAAAGCTGATTACATTTTGGTGTCCTGTGAATAATTAAAAATGCAAACCATTAAATGAATGAAGCACGACATCACATAATTAAATACCATAATGAAAAAAGTAAATACTACAACAACAAAAAAATCTTGCCATGCAGAAATGGAACATTTCACATTCCATACAAATTTTATATTCTGTTCACACACTGTAGTAGTTTTGGCACAGAGTTATCACAGCACAGCAGAAAACAAGTCTCAACTTTTCTAAACTTGGTTGAAATACTTTCCATTTACATTTTCGTACAAATTTGGAATACAAATAACATTATCTCCTTATTAATCAATATAAAACATTTCAAAAGTGTAAAAAGCAAAAATACACCCCACCCCCCAAAAATGGCAATATGCTTGATCAGATTTCAACAGAGAGATTTTACAATTTTCTGAAATAACATGTAAGTGCTTAGGATAGTTTGCCTCTGTAATGTTTCTGGAAGTATCCTTTTTCTATCAAGTAAGCTTTAGGCAGGCTTTTCAATAAAAATAGATTAGATTCAAGTTTTGAAAAGAAAATAAGGATTTTTTTTACTAGTTTCTAAAAATAGACCAGATAATTAGGACTAGGAAGTTATTACTACTTCTTATGCTATTTTCTTAAAACAAAAATGGGAAAAAATGCAATGATTTCAGGGGAATTACCAAACCAAATGTTGCTCAAGTAACAGATTTATTAAACTGTACAGAAGAAGATACTGTAATGCTAAAATAGTAAATTTCACTGTCCTTATTAATCCATTATTCCACTGATATGTCACAACTTAATACACCAGGGGAGAAAATTTGTATAACCTTAGGTTATCAATGGATATTACATAGGGTGAAAAAGACATTGTATTCTATTATTAATTTATATGACACTATTTATCTTTCTTTTTAGGGAAAAAAATCTAACAAAGAGGGAAAAATAGAATAGCTCCAAAGAGACTTCTGAATGCATTATGCCAAAGTAGATTATACTCTATTTCAGTGGTTCTCAACCTTTTCTTCATCACAGACACTCTTTAAAAACCTTTTGTGGCCACAGACTTAACTCAAGATTTAAATCGTAACATTTCTTCAAGCCTTCACTGTGATGACACTGTGCCCACCCCCCAGGGGGGTCCATGGACCATAGGTTGAGAACCACTGGTCTACCTGGATTCATCCTTGGTCTTCTGCACAATCCATATTTTGATTTGGTGGAAAGGAGGAGAACACAGGACCAAGTAGCAACTTTTCATGTGAGATAGGCTCCTCTCTTCAGCAGGTAGCCTTTACTGTGTACTCAGTACTCATATCAGGTTCAGATTTCACTTCAAATGTATGACAGAGTTTCCATACAGTTCCTCTCCAGATGTAGTATGGCTTTAGCTTCAGAAATTCACACTGGCTAGGTTGCTTTGGAATGGCGAAGGTAATAATGCCAATACATCTGGAGTGAGGGAAATTTTATTGTATGATTTCAGATCCAGTAGGTTTTTAATAGTTGTCCAAAACTTACTAAGTTACATTTAACTATTTTAAAGCATAACTGCCATGCTTTCTCATACAACAATAAACTATTATACTGTATACAGTAGATTAGGACTTTCAGTGTTATCAAAATAATACTGCTTGTATACCCAAACTTAGAAATGTTAAGAGCTGATTGCAATATGCAGTAGCACAATTGCACTCTGTAACACAGCATCCAAAATGAAGATTTAGTAATGTCCTAATAGTTAATCCAGAATATTCAGCACTACAGTAAAATTTGGGAAGTTAAATGAGTTGTAAATATGTGTGAAGGAGCTATTTTCAAAGCCTGTTTCTACAAGCAATCAGTATCTTCCCAGATCTGTGTGTCTGTAGCCAAATCCACATAGAAAACTATCATTCAAGATAATTTACAAGGGAAACTTGTTCGCTAAAAAGTAAGCTTCCTGAGATTGGCTTTACCATCAGTTATATCTCTACAGAATTGCAATTTAAGACTATAATCCTTCGGAATATCCTAAAGTAGGGATGTCAAATTTAAGGCCCAGGGGCTGGATCCGGCCCATGGGGTACTTAGATCTGGTCTGCGAGGCTGCCCTGGAAACAACAAAGGACTAGCCCACTCTCCTGAGCTCTGTTTTCACTGGCAAAGGGTTGCAGGAAGCCGTGGCAACTGAAAATGGAGCTATGGAGCCCGTTTTCTCCAGCAGAGAGTTCGGGCTACCACAGGTAACTCCAACAGCCCGAGGTCTCCACCCCAGCCCGAGGTCGAACACAACCCTGATGTGGCCCTCAATGAAATTGAGTTTGACACTCCTGTCCTAGAGGCTATAGAATTAATCAAACTATCATTTTTAGGATATAATGATTTGAATTTGATATGTCTTCCAAGTCAGTGTAGAAACTTTTAGCAGCTTTTCTTCTAAGAACTCCACCATAGAAAGTGGAGAAAGCAGACTAGGCAAGGGGCGCACTGGAAGGGTTCGAGAATCAACACAACGGATTCCCTTTCAATTATTTCAGAATGATAAAACATGTAAAATAAAAAGAAGTAACTCCAGGGAAGAAAAAAAAGCGTGCACAAAATAAGGAAGTCCTTTATCATTTTATAGATTCCTAAATTCCTTAAAAATGAACATTCTTACAAATATGTTGCCTGATTAAGTGGAAAGTCATATTCCATCAAAAGTTTTGTTTAAATTAACCAAAGCACTCAGCAATGTGTTGTAGCCCTAACCAGGATTCTAGGTTGATTCTATAAAATTTTGTTTGAAATATAATCATACTTTGAGGAAATCTGAATTTTATGTTTGCTTTGACACAAGAAGTTGGTGGATTTAAATATCATTGCATTGTGTTCTTTTTTTTTCATTTTACTGAGATTTTTATCAACAGGAAAGAGACAGAAATGAGAATAAATAAGCAACAGTATGGAAAATATATATTTATCACACAAGAGCAATCCAGCTATTCAAGAAAGCTTTGTTTGGATTAGATTTTTTAAAACTTATTTTACAATAATGCTAAGGACATGTTACTTGTCTGGCAGGAAATCTATATTAGAATCGGTAAAACCGATTCGGTTCTCTCACCTTGCCCAAATAGGTGAGTTGTACTGCCAGATAAAGTGAGCATCTGAAAATGTTTGTTTCCTATAAATCTTAATATACATATGTTTGTCTATTTGTGCTTTCTAGTCAGTGTTGATTTCTGGTGACCATCTGGACAAGTCCCGGCAGTTTTCTTGGCAAGGTTTTTCAGAAGTGATTTGTCCTTGCCTCCTTTCTAGGGCTGAGGGAAAGTGACTGACCCAAGGTCACTCACCCAGTTTTGTGACCAAGATGGGACTAGAACTCATAATATTCTGGTTTCTAGCCTGATGCCTTAACCACTATACCAAACTGACTCTAGAATACAGCCCACTGCTATATATATGAATCTTTGGAATTACAGCTATAAAACATGCAAGGAAACCCTGAATGGAATTATAATTTTATCTGTTAACCTGCTCAAGAGACCCAGAGGAGGAAGAAATAATGATAGATGTATACTTAAAAGAAAACTCCAGCAGTTTCAGAATTAGTGTTGAGCCATAACTATGTCAACAATAGGTCAACATAAACAAAAAAAAACTTAAATAAACAAACAACCCAAACTTGTTTAATTTTAAAACTGAAAGCAAAAAAAAAAGAAAGAAACCACATGGAGGGTATAAACATAAGGAACATGATTTTTCACAAGTAAGAAAACAAAATGGTTCTGTGCAACAAAATGGTGCTCTGTTCTTGCTCAGAAATGAAAAACATAGGATATTTTTTCTCAATGTTCTTCTTTCTCTCCCTTTTGTAACAGATGCCAGACTAGAGTCCTCACAGCTTTCCTTTCCTGCTAATCACTGTCATCCTCAAAATCGATCTCCTCATCGGTATCATCATCCTCATCATCCTCATCAGATAAGTCGAATTCATGGAACCCCAGCGCCAAGTTGACTTTCTTCCCTTTTCTCATAGAGGTGGTTTTGGAAGAATTCTTTTTGGCTTTCATATTGATCTGCATTCCAGAATGCAGGGTGGATCCTGCTTCATTCATAGAGAAGACATCCCCAAAACCTTGCATCATCAAGGCCTTCAGACTCTGGTTCATGCCAGCTACCTCCCCATTACTCGTGGTGGTAATCTGACATGACATCTCTGCACTGTTTGATTCCTCTGTTTTAGATTCAAAGTAAGATGCCTCAGACATTCTGGCAGCAAAAGGGAAGCAAAACTAATGAAAAAGGAAAGGAAGGACAGAAGGGGAGGGGAAAGGAAAATTAGAAACCAATTAAAATCCCAGCAAAAGACACCACCAGATTAGTTAGCAGTAAACAGAAAGTAAAATGATTAGTGAATTTTAATACAAAATGCCAAGTCAGCATTTATTTTTTTAAGGACTTGGTTATTGTAACTCCATAAAAATATCAGAAACCTAAGCCATATATAAGGCATCATAAGATATAAATTTTGTGCATCATTAGAAGAGTGGGGGTTTTGTTCTTTTTGGTAGTACAATCTAGTCTGAGAATAATTTTAACAAAATAAAAGGGAAAACAATCAAAACATATTTTGTTTTCAAAATTAATGTGTGTGTGTGTGATTAAATATTTCAGAGTCTCACACGGGGAAGAAATATTCCCGACTGATAAAAAGTTTGCCTCTGCAAAACTTTATATGGCTTATGTCTGCTTTATGTGCCCATTTTTATTGGAATCAAAAGTTACCAATGGTTGACAATCAAATTAATTCTGGAGAAATAAATAAAATTCTGACTCCTCAGAATCAAGAAACAATCCATACCTTTTTTACTGGAAAATAACAATTAATATATACAAGATTTCAGCTATGATGTTTTATGATAGCTCCTTAATACAAAAATAAATTCCCATTATTTCCTATAGGATACCATTCATGCCATAAGCTATGATGGACACAAGAGTCTCCATCTCCTGGACAGTGGCTGCCAAGGATATGTAGAAGAGGCTTATTGCCACACTAATATTTTTTTAAAATAAAGCAGTCTGTACGTTACAGCTGTGTGACATAAATCCGTCCCCAGATGCAAAAATTCCAGAAGACAAGATAAATACTTATACTGAGAGAATCCTAAGGAACTCACAAAAGCTTCATACTCTCAAAGGGGATGGCATTCAATTAACCCTTTTTGCTGATGGACCCCTTCTGTCAGGGAATGGTTTTATATTCCTAAACTCTCTGCTACCTTCTTATGCTTGCTTGTTCAAGAGTTTTGGGGATCTGCCTGGAGATAAGGGAGGGGGGAGACTTCCCATCTATGCAAACAGAAGTCTACAGTATATGCATTCTACTGTATGGCTATGCATAAAGGAAAACGGGCAAGTTGTGATCTAACCAAGCAGAGGCATTTGTGAGGCTAAAAAATGTATTATGTCATATTTTATTTCTTTCCACTTCATTGGCAATTGCTGGACATTTCTTTTGTCTATACAAACTATTAGCTACTGCCTGAATGAGACTTTTGGCTGTCCCCTTGACAACCTAGTTCCTGGGAAAAAAGTGAAAGATTCTGCATTAATGCACAGATACTGCACCCACCAGCTGTGTTTTTGCAACAACTAATAGGACAGATATTACATGGCCATTCTGATAGAGCTTTCTGGCTTTTTAAGGTTCCTGATAATGTATTTGATGTGAAGCTTAAAATTGCAGCCATTCCCAGTGATTGGGTTAAGCTGTTTTTTTCTTCATATAATTTATTTCTTCTCAGCCTAATCATACAAAGAAATGCATGTTCAAACTCAGGCCAGAACAATGCTTAAATATACTTTGTAGTTTTGAAGGCTAGCATGACAGAGCTGTAAGAAGCTGAGGTAGAATCACAGGATGCAAAACTCAAAACGCCAGCCGTAGTGGTCTTGAGTTAATCACTCTGGCTCAGTATTATGTATTAATTTGTTGCAAAAAACAATTGGTGAAGTGGAGAATCAATGTTCCAATCCATGTGGAGTAAGGAAAAGATTAAGTGAGCTATACAAACAGGACATACCTCTGAATTAATAAAAGGCCTCTACTGGAAGAATACTTTGAATGTTTGGCCTTGCCATTTGTCACACAGAACTTCTTTTAGATGAATAAAATAATAATAATCTGCTTTAGCTTTAGCTCAATGCCTGATTCTTTTACAGCAGGGGTGGGGAGTTGTGGCCCCTTTATGACTTGTGGACTTCAACTCCCAGAATTCAGCATTTTCCACACCTCGGCTTTACAGACACATCCATTTACTAAGGAAATATAAAAATGCTTGCCACTGCCTTTTCTTGGGATATTTTTTCAACCATCCCCATCTAGCCTATGAAAGTATATAAACTATTTTAAAATATAGAAGGATTTTTTTTAGAAAAGTCCAAAATGAGACAAAGTTCATATGTTGGGTCTTTTGTCTAGAGCAGTGGTCACCAACCCTCAGACGGGACAGGCCATAGGCATGCCAGAAACAGGGCCACGCAAACAAGTGAAGCCCCATCCATGGGATGCAAGCAACACTTGAAAGCATGGCCCCCACTGGTCCACAGAAAAACCTCTCTGCATAGAACCAGTCCCTGGTGCCCAAACGGTTGGGGGACACTGATCTATAGACTCCAAAAGCAGCCAAGACCACCTCGAAAACCTACTATAGATGTTGCCCTTCTGATTCTCCTGCAACCACATACTGAAAGTTTGACACAGGCTTTGCTGTGGTTCCCAAAAGAGATGAGATCAAGAAGCAAAGCTCAATGGAGGGCAAACTATGGTTTGTTTATACCGTATGGAAAACGGACAGCTTAGTATATGATGGAGCTTTGAGACACTTGGAAAGCTAAGCACACTAAACCCAAAATAATCCCACTGTACTGATTTTTAGTATAAAAGTTGAATGAATGAAGATTAGAATCCTAATCCTAGTTGATTTTTACAAAGAGCAGCAGAAAAATTGCCTTACGCTGCAGCAGATGTGGCTTGAGCCCTGCAACTGGCCATTTGTTTGAAGCACCTTCTTATTCCATTCAAGTTTATTATCACTTGTCTTTACAGCTCCAAATTGCATATTTTTTGGGGGGGGGGGAATCTGTGTGTATTTGCATCAGTGCATTAAAAAAAATTACCCCAAATAAATAATAAGGCTGCTTCATACTGATGGCTTGCTACACTGAACACTCTTGAGTTACATTACAAGTAGCCAGTATTTGGATGTGTAAATCAGGACTGAGAGGGATGAGTTTCCATAATATATCCACAAAACTGCTCAATTTGTCCTCCTTTCAATTCCATGTCAATGTCACCACAATGTTTGACAATGACAGAGCAGGTGCTGAGCAGCTGCTGCTTAGTCCCTAAACTTGAAAACTCTCTGCTTAGCATGTGTCTCCATCTGCTTCCAATTCCTGACATAAGTTCTATACGCTAATTCTTGCATATTAATTAAGCTTTTCTTTTTTAAAAATAAATAAAAATGAGAATTTCTTCCCCAAACTGACAATGAGCTGAGCTTCTCGGCTTAAAAAAATTGAATCACTTTTGCAGTAAAGGATGTCCCTGTGGAAGGACTGTAAATAGTTCCTGTTCTTACTGGAACAGTGAAGAAAAAAACCTCACAAAGCTTGCCTTTTTACTTGTCTGCATTTTTACTGTCTCATGTTAAATCCGAACTATTAGAAACAGCAGCCTTGACATGAACAAAGAATTTTACTTTAAAAAGAAAAAGAAAAAACAACAACAGGCAAATGGCTTAATCTTGCCTTTAAGCTACTCCCTACTTTTCTCCAAAAATTCTTGCAGCGACAGGGCCAAGCGTAGTTATTCAGCAATAAAGGAACTGTACTTCAGTATTTATTCACCTATGCCCCATCTGAAGTGAATTTTCAAAAGCAGTAATCCCAGATTAAAATTCTGCCTTGGAGGCAAAAAAAAATTATTTTTTTTTTGATGCAACAGGATTACATTTCAGTTATGTAAACCCTTAGCTGCCTCAAGACTATTGAGGGCAGAGAAGAGAACTTCCTTGCCCTGCCTGTGGCAAGTTGTTATTTGTATGTCAAGGCAATCCTTCACTCTGCTGAGCTTGGAGCTTGTCTTGAGCTGAAAATAGCAGCTTCTGAAAGGGCATCTCTTGTCAGGAGCTAGCAAGGGGGAATGAAGAGTCAAGCAGCTATCTACATAACAAAATGGGCACATTAACTAGACTGAAGGAGCTAGCCTCTTGCCTGTTTTGACCTTGATTGTAGCATAACTCTCTGCTATAAAGCTGGACCATGCTTCAAAATAACTGCAATATCACAAGCCATACTATCACCATGTCTTTTGGTTAATTTCTCTAGCAATGGGGTTTAGTTTAGATAAAATTCCTGAGGGAAAAATCATTTCAAACCAATGACGTGAAGCAAGCCCAAACAATAGGGCTGTACTGTGGTTTTTATTTTTATAAAACACCCCATTCTTGTTTTTCAACTGAAGAACAGAGTTCGATTTTTTTTGTTATCCATCTTGGACCATAGATGGTTTTTCTCTGACTTGTACAACTCACTGCACAAATCTGTAGCTTTCAATCTTTATCCAAGCTCTGTTTCTTAATCAAGGGACAGCAAGATCTCTTTGACAGGATGTTAAAACTGGGTGCTAATCTAAGGTGATTCAGTGTACCTAATCCTACTGCTGGCCTTTTATTAGTCATGCCACTTTACATGTGAGAAGTATATTTTTAAAAGCTGCAAAGATGAGCTTCCAGTCATGTAACCCTTTGCCTGCAATCTAGGAAGGTACTGTCTTTATGAGAGCTATTGCCTCAGTGTGTAACTATGTGGCCAATATCCCATTTTTGCTCCTTCAAACCTTCTGAAGAGGCCAAAGGCTCTGATTTACAAATGCTAATGACTCCCACAGGTCAACTCTTTTTTTTTTTTGAACAACAGAAGCATTTTAAAGACGGGCCAGCAATATAATATCCTTTTCAAATGTCCTTTATGGAACCAAATCATGAGCCTTTATTCACTGCGATTTGAATACTCCGGAAAAAGAAGAAAAATATGCATATCAGTTCAGCTCTTTCTTCCTCTTTCATCCAGATATGTATTTGCTCCTGCTTCCATCCTCTCAAATACAGGCCACTGCTTGACAAGACTCACAAAACATCTGCAATTTGTTTTTATATGTAGATGAATTCTGAAGTTAATTTCTTAAGAAGCAAAGGAAAGGGGGAGGGAAAGGTGGTTTGGAAGCGGCAAGGCTTTTCATTATTCAAAAATCTGACAGAAGCCCTTTCAGCTATAGGTCCCGGCGCTTGAAAGTACTTCACTTTCAATTTCATTTTAGCCTTCCCTTTTCATTTGCTTGCCGTGGAAGGGTTGTATTAATATCCTATAGAAAAGAAGTTTACGGTGAGCACAATAGACTTGAGCACAACACTTTCCCTCTGCAAAGCCAGCCAGTAAAAAGTCGCAGCAAAAAAGCAATAGTGCAGGATAAAAATCCCTTAGCCTCACTCAGGGAAAAGATCAGCTCATTACGGCTATGTTTCATGCTGTGAACCACATAGGTGATGGCCTATATCTTAGCTACTCAATCTTTGCAGACATTAAAGGAAGCCTACGAGCTATCTAGAAAGAACACCTTGCTTCTAGGAAACACTCATGCTTCACCATTATAGCCTACTCCATGTTCACAGCTGGAATACACATGCAGTGTCATTCATACGGATGCCATTAAGCTGTGCCTCAGAAAGAAGGTGCAGGAAGAGTGAACAGGCCAAAATCCCAGCTTAGATTAAATGGTAAGTATAGTGCACTCTGCAGAGTGAAGCACAGAAGGACAACACTCTGCAACATCTGCAGGTTTGATAAATATTGCAAATGAATGCTGGATCAAGAGGCAGTGGTGGATGAAGACTATTAGCTCATCAGTTTGGGCAGAAGTAAAATGCAACATACAGTAATTAAATAATGCAAATAGAAGCTTGGCTGTTTGCTACCAACAGATGTCATAAGATGTTAAAGTAATCGTGTTCTGCTTGAAAGCTACTTTTATATATATATATATCTGTTTTTATGCAGCCATTACTTGGGCATATATATCATTTCACTGCATATGAAATTAAGCAATGATGACTCCTTTAGGAAGCAAGATTCAGATTTAGATAGAAAATGTTACTCATGTTTTTCCCTTTATACAGGAAAACAGTCATTTAGACATGAATGCAAATGGTTCCCAGTGCAATTTCTATGTCTCTCCCACCTGATTCTATCTAAAATCACTATTTTTATGGAATGCATTATATTAATGGGAAGAAAAATCTGAACCTCCTTCCTGTGCTGCACTAATTTATACAGACATGCTCTAATCTCAATATATCTTACAGCAACAAGACTTGTCATTTACATAACAGAATCCAATGCCTGAAACATATCAATTTGCTTCTGAAAATGCGCAATCCATAAAGCAGCCTGAAGGCACATTTTGTTAAAGCAAAGCAGATCACAGTCTGTTCAGTTTCTTACGTGGAGATCCCAGATTCTCCCCCAATCAGATGCTCTGTACTTCTCAAAGGAAAAGTGGGACATGAGTAGAATAACTATTTTTTTAAAAAAACATCCCAACTGACCCAAGTTCTAAATATTATGAGTTTCACAATACAGTGATTCAGAATGAAGCTACAGGGTTAAGAGATCTGATATGCCTTCATAACAGAGGTATCAATGTAGATGAAATGGATGAGATCATGCTATTTCTTTCTATGGGATTGCAGGGGATTTTTCTGCCTTTTAACTTTGGCAAGAGTTCAAATTGTATTTTGATATTTTGGGACATTAAATTGGATCTAAGACCTGGTACCTCTTTGATTAAGCCATTTGAATTTTGTAGATTTCATCTGTGATTCATTTAAGTCTTTCCAGTTGGTTAGCCAAGAGATAAACAATTATGCTAAAATGATATCAATATGTGTAGCAATCCAGATTCAAAAGGGAAAATATCTTTGGAGTTATGTGGGCATTCATGTTGCCCTTTCCTGTGAATAGTTTCCTTTGTGAATAGTTCCACATAATTTTAAATATGGATCTCTGTGTAGCCCTAATATATATATATATATATGGCTAGCTGTAAGACAAGACCCAGAGAATAATGGCATTTACTGTAGATTGCAATCCAACAACATTTTATTTGAGAATAAGCTCCAGATTATTGCATTTAAATTTATCACATGCCAGATTAATTTAGATGGATGATACCTTATCTTCAAAACAAATTTAAGAATAGTTTAATTGGACTTTAATAAAGTCTTATAATAAAGCAGCTAAAGTTGCTTTATTTCTTGAAGTCTTCACCTAATCAGTTTCAAAAAACATGTCTAACAAAACATGGCCACTTGCAGTTCAAAGCAGGTAAATATGAGAGTTCTGCCATAGGAGTGCAAGTGTAGCTTAAGACATTTCTTAGATTCAAGTTTTTGTTGGATTTTCAGATTCCATTTTTAAACAAAAACTATAATAGTACTTACTGGTGTGTTGGATTGTTCAGTTAGCTTCTGCTCCCACATTCTCAAGCGTTTTTCCCTTTCCTTTAGTTCCTGTTCCTTAAAGCTCAGATCACGTTCCAATCTCTTCAGCCTCTCTAAGGTGGCCTCGATTTCACATCTAAATAGAGAGAAATTTGTTAAATTGTGCCTTCCCTTGGCAGGAACTAATAGTTCACAGATATTTTCCATATGAATGTTAATAAAATGTGTAAGAGTGAAAAGTATAGTGCTGTTTCAAGTAGGACATTTAATCAGCAGAGTAGAGATTTGTTTGAACCCTAAACCAAAAGAAGAGGCCCTCTTTTAGAAACCTGATGCAAGTTGAGGCTTGGAAGGCTTCATGTTTGCTTCCTGAACCCTTTACTACCTCAATCATCCAGCTCGGACACCTTTTCAAGCCCCCTTTTCCACTCACTATCAACCAGCCTTCGACTCAACAAAGAAGGGGAAAGGGAAAGGGTCAAATATAAATGTTTCTGAAAGTAAACCAAGAGGCTTCTTCAAACATTCAAGTCCTTGAATTTGTCATTGGTTCTCTTCATATTTTAGTATGAAACAATGAGATTGAGTCAACATACAAGTACAATTAAGTGTGCAATTTGAAAATAATATCTGGAAATGCCCCAGTATGATTAGGACATCTTCATCGGGTCATAAAGTGTCACAGACCATGTCCTTAGAAAGACTTTTTGTTGGAAAAGGAGGGGAAATTCTACTTTAAAACTGAAACAGAAAAATATGATTTAAGATACTTTCCTACAGGCTTGGACCAAGGCTGTTTCTTTATTATGCAATTTATTTACAAATTTTTATACCTCATGTAGACATGCCCTTTAAAAATAATTAATGAGGCATCTCTGGGTTTGTCAGCAGGATGTGAAGGTGAGCTGAAAGTGAATTCTAGTCTTTTCTACTGCTTTGAAATACACAGGTGAAACTCGAAAAATTAGAATATCGTGCAAAAATTCATTTATTTCAATAATGCAACTTAAAAGGTGAAACTAATATATGAGATAGACTCATTACATGCAAAGCAAGCTAGTTCAAGCTGTGATTTGTCGTAATTGTGATGATTATGGCTTACAGCTCATGAAAACCCCAAATCCACAATCTCAGAAAATTAGAATATTACATGCAATCAATAAAACAAGGATTGTATATAGAACAATATCAGACCTCTGAAAAGTATAAGCATGCATGTGTACTCAGTACTTGGTTTGGGCCCCTTTATCAGGAATTACTGCCTCAGTGTGACGTGGCGTGGAAGCTATCAGCCTGTGGCACTGCTGAGGTGTTATGGAAGAACAGGATGCTTCAGTAGCAGCCTTCAGCTTTCTGCATTGTTCGGTCTCATGTCTCTCATCTTTCTCTTGGCAATGCCCCATAGATTCTCTATGGGGTTCAGGTCAGGCAAGTTTGCTGGCCAATCAAGCACAGTAATCCCACGGTCACTGAACCAGGTTTTGGTGCTTTTGGCAGTGTGGGCAGGTGCCAAGTCCTGCTGGAAAATGAAGTCAGCATCCCCATAAAGTTTGTCTGCGGAAGGAAGCATGAAGTGCTCCAAATCTCCTGGTAGAGGGCTGTGTTGACCCTGGACTTAATGAAGCACAGTGGACCAACACCAGCAGATGACATGGCTCCCCAAATCAACACAGACTGTGGAAACTTCACACTGGACTTCAAGCATCTTGTAGTGTGTGCCTCTTCATTCTTCCTCCAGACTCTGGGTCCTTGGTTTCCAAATGAGATGCAAAAGTTGCTCTCATCAGAAAAGAGGACTTTGGACCACTGAGCAACAGACCAGTTCTGTTTTTCTTTAGTCCAGGTAAGATGCTCCTGACGTTGTTTGTTGTTCAGGAGCGGCTTGACAAGAGGAATACGATATTTGAAGCCCATGTCCAAGATCCGTCTGTGTGTGGTGGCTCTTGATGCACTGACCCCAGCCTCAGTCCACTCCTTGGGAAAATCCCCAACACTTTTGAATGGCTTTTCCTGACAATCCTTTCCAGGCTGCGGTCATCCCTGCTGCTTGTGCACTTTTTTCTTCCACACTTTTCCCTTCCACATAACTTTCTATTAATGTGCTTTGATACAGCACTTTGGGAACATCCAACTTCTTTTGCAATTACCTTTTGAGGCTTTCCCTCCTTATGGAGGGTGTCAGTGATGGTTTTCTGCACAACTGTCAGGTCAGCAGTCTTTCCCATGATTGTGACTCCTACCGAACCTGACTGAGAGACCATTTAAAGGCTCAGGAACCCTTTGCAGGTGTTATGGCTTCATTAGCTGATTAGAGTGGGACACTTTGAGCCTAGAATATTGAATCTTTTCACAATATTCTAATTTTCTGAGATTGTGGATTTGTGGTTTTCATGAGCTGTAAGCCATAACCATCACAATTATGCCAAATCACAGCTTGAACTATCTTGCTTTGCATGTAATGAGTCTATCTCATATATTAGTTTCACCTTTTAAGTTGCATTAGTGAAATCAATGAACTTTTGTACGATATTCTAATTTTTCAAGTTTCACCTGTACTTTCCAATGATTCCCACTCACACAACATTTTATGCCTCTACATAAAATCAACAGCATATCTGAGGAAAATGTTTCATCCCTGGCTCTTTTCCTATTGGGCTACTTTTTTCTTTTTTTCATTAGGAGAAGGACTCTCGCACTCTTGAAGTCTGAAGTGTGATGAACCATTTTCCAAGCTTGGGAATATATCCATCTCAGTCCCACTGTATTTTGCTGCAAGAGTGGCAAAGCTTTTACAGGCCTATGATGTATAAGCTGACTTAAATTACTTTAGGTAGCAGATCATAGAACATAGAATAATACAGTTGGAAGGGATCTTGGAAGTCTGCTAGTCAAGCCTGGATTAATAATTCATAGATCTATTAATAGTATTAATTTATTAATAATATCTATTAATAGCTCTATTAAACCTAGTCACTTAGTAAGACAGCATCCTTAAAATTATACAGGGTTTCATTGGTATATTAAACCTAGTTTAATAGATCAGCTATTACCGGTTCAATTTTAAAGAAACAGCATTCCTACTGTATTTGAAATAATAGTAATTAACACTTTAATTATCCATAACATGTCCACAAATCGAAGAAAAGTGTACGCGTGATGATCAAGGTAACTTTGAAGTTGAACTGTGGAAGGAGATTTACAGCATAGTTGTACATAGGTATATACAGAAGTCAGCCCCAAACATACTGATTCATCATCAGTACAAGTAAACCTGACTGATCACAGTGATTATTTTTTAAGGTTGCTCAGAGCTGTTTTTGATTGGGTGACCTTAAAACTAAATACATAAATAAATGTAGACTTGCACTTAAAAATTGTTTTATTAAGAGGAATAAACTTGAAGGTACAAAAAAAATTCTATTTGGGGAATCATTGATTTCCTCTAAAATATGAAGGCTGGATTGCAAGCTTCATATTATATTATTTCTATTATTCAGATTTACTGTTTGGTAGCTAAACCCTTTTGCTAGGTTTTCCTTAAATTAACCAAAATGGTTTCCATTCCTGATTTGAAGCAGGGTTTTCCTCTCACTTAAAACTCTTCAGGGTTCAAGGCACCAGGATTTTTTTTGCTGTGCTTGCTATTGTCTGATTAGGCAAGAAAGCACTTAGTAGAGAAAGGTTAGATTCTCAAAAATGCTGCATTCTTTTAAAAATATATAATAAAAGTGTAATTAAACAGAATGCTTCTATACATTGCTCAATTAATATATCTAATTGTACAAATATATTAATTTACATTGAGCACTGGTGATCATGTATGTTCCATTTATTTTAGTACTCCTACAAATTAACATTGCCTGCTGTCTTAGTGTTACATGAGATAAAAATTTAAATGAAGTGCAATAATAGCTTCATTAATAATTTCAGAGAAATTATTTTAAATTGAATTAGCATATTCAAAATAGATAGTAACTAATTGTGCCCTTCTGCAAACAGAAGGAGCCAGCTGGTTTAAAACAGCAGCATGCAACCCTGGCAACTTTAAAACCTGTGGACTTCAACTCCCAGAATTCCTCAGCCAGTCATGCTGAGATGAGTGGAGGGAATTTCACCAATTATCCCTGTGCTACATTTTATGAAGGCTTCCCACAATTACTGGAGCCATTTTGGTAAAATTGTCAACCAAAAAATAAACTAGGAGAAAATCTTAGTTTCCTAAATATACTAAATGTATTGTATCTGTGGTCAATACTGTTTTTAACAATGTCCATTAAAGTAACTTTGGCCTTGGTTTTTAATGTGTTATTTCCAAGATTAGGAAGCTCATGATAATGTACTAGTTTTTGATAGCTGAATTATTTTATGAAACAGGATAGGCAGTCCAAACATAAGTAATAGAACATGGCAGCATTCCTGTTTTGTACAAGTTTTATTTTATGTCTCCTCCTCTATCTTATTTTCACCTAAGTTTCTAAATACAATAAGACTTAATTCTCTCTAGAACAGAGATGCACAATTTGAGACCCTGGGGTACATATATCCTCCAGAAATATTTGGGTGTGACTTCTAGAGACCTCAAAAATTGTTACCAAGACTATACTTTTAAAAATATAATTATATACTTGCATTGACAGCTTTATATTGTATTGCTCCCTCATAAATCTAAACAATCACCCTTTTTTAAAAACAAAAGGCAGCCCTAGCTACTTTAAGTTCTTAATAACATTAGCAACCATTTCCCACTTTAAGGTAAAAGTAAAGGTTCCCCTCTCACATACGTGCTAGTCGTTTCCAGTTCTAGGGGGTGGTGCTCATCTCTGTTACAAAGCTGAAGAGCCAGTCCTGTCCAAAGACATCTCTGTGGTCATGTGGCCGGCATGACCAAACGCCAACGGCACAGAACTCTTGCTACCTTCCCACCAAGGTGGTCCCTATTTTTCTACTTGAATTTTTACATGCTTTCAAACTGCTAGGTTGGCAGAAGCTGGGACAAGTAACGGAAGCTCACTCTGTTACGCAGTGCTAGGGATTCGAACCGCCAAACTGCCGACCTTTCTGATTGACAAGCTCAGCATCTTACTGTGTCCCTTTACCGTTTCTCAGTTTAGCCACCTGTAAAAAGCCATACAGGTTGCCTGGCTTCAATTGGAAAACCTAAACATATCTGGAAATTCTTAATCCTAAATACACTTTGTAGAAAATAAGTGGGACTTGCTCTCCAGTACACATATTTAATATCCTATGGGAAGGATTTGTCACGAAGAATTATAAGAAGCTTGAAGCTTTAACTCTGGTGCAATTTGCAGTTTGCATCAGTAGATGGCACAATACATCCTGGTCTGTGTTAGTGTGGATTATTGCCACACTGCTGAGTCAGTGCAAGAAGAATGTCAGTTCTAAAACAAGCTATTTATACTTGCATCATGTGACTTGGCTCAAACCTCCCATCTGTGCTCACATTTTCCATCCCTGCAGTAAAATTCTCTTGCTTATCAGTTCACCACCATTTCTCCCCTTAAATTTTAGGATGTCTTGTATTGGCAAATCCTTATTCATCCTGGGATTTTAAATATTGTTTGCATGCTCAGATCTCTCTAATCTTTCTTGCATGGCTATCTTTGCCAGTCTCCAAAGGAGGCAGGCATATAACCATCAAGTAGACTACTAAATTGTGCTCTGCATTACCTGGAGAATGGCCAAGGTTCCTTAATTTAGACTACAGCAAGATTCGTTGTATTATCCTCTTCTTGTACAGATCCCTTCTCATCTGCCTTCACAGCAATCTAAGCAGAGCTGTTTTAAATGTATCAATATATTCTACTTTTATATTTATGCATACATCTGATTGGAATGGTTTAAAGATTGGACATATAACTATTTCTCTGGAATAAGTCCAGCTGAATACCACAGGATTTATGTCTGAAAAAAAAAACATGCTCAAGTCTGCCCAGTAAAGAAAGACTTTTAGCACAGAAGGTACCACAAATGAAGGATATTAATAGTGGATGGAAGACTCACCTAGATCAATGGAAACAACAAAGTCAAGACTAATTTAAGTACAAATGATTAAAATTGGATCCCACCCAATCTCTTTCAATTTAGTAATTACTTGAGCACATAATCTTATAGCTGTGTAACCTGGGAAAGAACAAGAGCAAGAGATACCAAAAACAGATAGCCAGGATACATGCCGCTTCATAAATCCAGACTAGACAATTCTCTGGAGAATTTTTCAAGGATCAGTGAAAAACAGAAGAGAGCCTTGCAATAACATATGTATGAAAATGACCAAATAATGACTGCAAATTTTTGAGATGGCAAATATTACGTCTGCTTACTCCATACTGATTATCCTGCTTTTCTGGCTCTGGGTGGCTAAATAAATTATTTAGTCACAAGACAAGAACATTTTCTATTTTGCAACTAAGTTCTGGTCCCTTGATTCATAGCTGCTTGTTATTCCTTACTTTCATTCTTAGCACTTACAAATTTAATTTGGAGGGCTGATTTGGCCATTTTGCTTTACATCTGATTTAAACTCATTGCTTTCTAAATATACCAGATACAATTTGCAAACTTGTTTCTGATCATCATTATGCAGAAAAAGCACCAACATGGAACAAATAGTGGGAAACACAAATTTCCACACCTGGCAGTGAAACAATGATGGCTGTCAGTGGGGGTTGCACAATTTTGAAAATTCAAACACTGGATGTCTAATTTTGGCAGTGTATTTTTCTGGGAAAATACTTCATTTCTCCCCACAGGAAATGTCATTATTGGTGGGAATTAGGGAGGACTCACCGCCATTCTGCCTTGTTATGCAGGAATGAATTGCATTGGTCTGGAAGGTTGCTATCATTTGACATGGAGTCCAAAATCGAAATGATTTGCTTGAAAGAGGGTCTCTTCTGAAGACACACAAAGCAATACGTACATTATTACACGCATACATTATGTAAACCTACATTTTAATACTACACCATTTGCAGAATTAATAACATTTTCCAATGAAAGTGGCAAGTCTAAAACTGCAATGGAACTCATACTGGGATGCTGACTAGATAATTATTAGGTAAACAACACAGAGCTGTAAATTATTATAGCTATAAATGCAGAACTTGCTGCTTTTAAATTTCAATACAAAAATATCCTAAAATTGTAATATAACAAGACGCTGACCTGAATGGACCAGATTACTCATGTAAAATAATACAATAAAAGAGTTACAGTATCCTTAATCTACTTCCATTGTCTCCTCTAGGATCTCCTGCACTTTGCATAATTGCATGGTAGGAAATTGTACTCTGTTCTCATTTATGACACCCTTTTCCCTATTCCCCATATCAACCAGTGTGATCTTTCCCTGTCCAGGAATTCCATTGTATGGGTGTGGAGCATCTTCTTGGACAAAGACTACTTGACTACTGTCTGTTCTATTATCACTATTCCACAAGAGCTATAAATTGGATCTGTAGCCCTCAATGAAAATTAGACAACCCTGTTATGGGAAACAAGGCTCCTGAATCAAGGTTGACCAGAGAAGCCCATAATTTAAAAAGAAACATTTAGTTTTATGAGCTGTATTTCCTATCCCATAACAGTGATTATGTACATATTTTTATTAACTTGCCTCCCTGGCATTCACAGATTGGTATTTATGTCCATTCCAAGAATCGGTATTGGCTTCGTGCTCAGTTCCAAATGCTAGTAGTTCTAATCTATCTATAGGTAGTTGACTTTAGGAGTTGCTTTCCCCAATGGTCTTTGTGCTGACTTTGCAGCTGTTGCTATCTGAGGATATTTATAAGGAAGCCTGAATGACTTGACCAATCCTTGACACTGCTAGTTTCCATATTGTTAATTGCAAAGGTCCCCCTTTTATTGGAGGCCCACATAATGTAGTTATTACTTGGTTATCATTCCATGTTTTTCCAGTGATTATCCTTCTAATAAAATAAAGTTGAGTTGAGTAGAGTAGAACAGAACGGATGAGAACTTAGCATTCCTTTAAACATACACTAATCAACATACATTAAAATGAAATTTTGTTGCATTCAGCTCTCAAAAGATAACCATTATGCCTATACCCACATAGCCACATATATGACACAGAGAAACATCACAGTCTACTTTGGATGTATACGTGTACATGGCAAGAAAAATGAATCTTGTGAATTTACCAGACAGATGGCATAAGTAACGAAGCGTTACAAAATCCAGTACTCCTGCTAGAAATACTTCGAAACCTCCTCCCAGAGGGGAGCAACAGAAACAGACCATGAAGTGGGTGTGTGGGGTCTCTAACAATGCTTTGAGTTCTAAGCACATAGCGTTTATAAGCAGTATTCTGGATAACAGGAAGTGGGCTTCCTACGTATCATCTTCTCAGCTGTCCTTACCACTCTCTGTATCCTGCTCTTTTTCTTGACCCAGGAAATCTATTAAGCAAAAAAATGCCAGCACAATCTTTCTGAAGCTATGTTTCTCAACCTGGGCAAAATGAATGGACTTCAACTCCCAGAATTCTCCAGGCACCATGCTGGACTGGGAAATTCTGGGGCTTGAATTCCACCCATCTAGGCACCAAGATTGAGAAACACTGCTCTGGAGTATGACCAGAAAACCACAGAATGCATCATAGGATGTCCTATAGCAGGGCTTTCCAAACTTTTCCCTTCGTTACCCAAAATTGCTTATCAGAAAGTCTTTTTCACCCAGTCTAAGACAAAACACTTTATGTCAATTTAAATGTTCCTATTATGATTGGGTATTGATACCGAAAGAAAGAACACTTTTACCAAATTTGAGGCAATTTACTCAGGTTTGAGAAGGACTGCCTTAGGGAATGAAAATGGAAGGTTGAAGGTGATGATAATTTCTGTGTGGCTAGCACATTTTTCATTCTTACCCTTTGATTTTAACCTTAGTACCTTAATCTTTTGAATACACATTCAATAGATAAGATCTCCTCCTGAATCACTGAAATGATATTACAAGCAACTCAATTTCTTCCATTATTAGTTGCCTACTGGAATGCAACCTCCTCCATCAATGTTCAGCCATTGAATTTAATGCTTTTTTGCTGTCGTGTTTATTTTCTGGTAGATTTTTAGTAGCATAACTCTGAACTGTACAAAATGAAAGAGTATATAGGGCTCAGCTTTCTTTTTACTATCAACTCAAAACACCAGATACCTTATTTTGAGAGGGAGAGGAAACCAATTTTTCAGCTATATTAAGGTACATTACTGGAGGCATCAGAAAAGACTCAAGCCTCTCCCTGAAACCACAATAGCCATAAACTCCTAAAATCTCCTTGAATCCATAGCTCTTTTAAATTACAGTTTTCTTAAAATCAAGTTCACTTTGATGTTGGAGTCAGCAGGTAAATAAAAGAACCATCCTGCAAAATAAATTAAGAAACTCATTCCCCACAGCAAGAAGAGGTTCAGAAGTGAGTACACTCTATTCAATGCGTAGCAGCATCCCAATCTATTCTATTCCCACTTTGTGAAGTGGAAGATAGGTTAATTCTACTTTTCTGTTAAAATAAGCAAAATATACTAGTGTTTTCACATTTTACTTACAATTTTTCTGTATTTTTATTAGAAATTGCTGTTATTTTGTGTGTGTGCGCGTGTGTGCATGTATGTGTGTTTGTTTTACATATTTTTAAACCTGCAACATAAATTGCAAAGCTAAATGGCTACTGGTGAAGGCATTGTGTGGTGGAAAGAAACTAAAATACAAAGCAATTCATTAAAGCAGCTAATAATGGTAATTCAAATTTTGGGAACAAGGAGGAGAAAGAGTAATGCTTTCTCTGACTGCACAGCTACATCCAATTCAGGAAGATGGATAGAGCTTCACAGAATTTATACCCAAAAAAGTAAATTATAATTCCATCTGCATCCTATAATGGAAAAACAACTATTACATGCTAGTAGGAATTTTCCATGTGGAGAAGTTAATGAAATATTCTTGTAATTTTCATTTGGGGTAACTTTTACCAGAAATTATTATTTTGGCAATTTTTCATATAAAGTCCCTAGATGTAATGCTTCAATTTTGAACAAAGTGGCTTTGGATTCTGGCTTTGGACTTAATATTGGTTTAAAATATTAGAAATTCTAGAAATTAGAATATTAGAAATTAGATATTTTATAAACTGATCGTTATTTCGTATTGCGCCTTTTATGATGGCATATGATCTGATGTGTAAGTTACCAACTGTTCTGATTATGTTTAGCAGGAAGAGTGTCATATTAAAACATAAAAGTACCTATTAGTTGTGCAAATCATTTGTCTCCTGAAAATAAAAAAATAACTTTCATCAGATTTCTGAGCTTGTTTTGCCTTAATGCAATTTTGATTCACTGCAGTCATTCACACAAGTAAGTGGAGGTCTATATGCCTGTTCTGTTAGTAATTATTTCTCAGCTTTTCTAATACAGAGGCCAGAATAAAAATCTTGGATCAACTTGGAAAAGTGAAACTCTTTTTACTTTTAAAAAAAGTCATTAAAGGAAAATATTTATAAAGAAGATTGAAACCTGCAATTAAAAAAGAAAGAGAGGAAGATAATTTTCCTAAGTTTGAGTCTAACCCACTTAAATGATAAAGTCTGGGAAGATTTAGCAAGTCCTACCTATTTCATACAGCATCATGACATTTTGAACATGACATAAATGCCCATGTTTTATTTCTGTAATGTGAGATTTTTGGTCTACTCTACACTAAGCACAACATATTAGTCTATACAGACATTTTCCAAAAGTTTGTGAATTTTCCAATTATAGTTTGACAGTAAAATGTAACTTTACATCAACTCCTCTAAAAAGCTGGGATAATCTGGTGTAATCGTAAGAATTGCATAACAATGCTAATATATGAATTTTCTATACTTTTTCACTAGGATTTTGAAATATGGGAAGTCAAGTCAACCTGAAGTCCAGTGACAAAACAGAGGAAGATGGGGCTATGCACAGCCCAAGCCAATCAGAATGAACTCAGACAAAGCAGTCATAATTTCCCCACATTCTCTTCTGAATTTAAAGCTTCTTTTGTTACAGTGCAAAAAGTGGGATAATTGTTGAAAACTGAAAAAGTCTTAGCAAAATGCTTCTCAAGAGTGCATTGCCTCTGCTAGTCTGTTTGACAGACCCCAGAGAAGGTTAAGACAAAAGGTGGAAACCAAAACGTGGATACATAATAAAGGGATGAGGCACACTCTCTCTGCATCACGCCTGTAATTATACCATTTCTGCTAAAATTACAGATGCGGCAATTAAAACGTGCATTTTAATTTGGGTGCACAAAAACAATTAGGAACAATGCTGAGGTGTCTCTCCCAGGCAGATCCAAGTGATTTTCACATTATAAAAGAGAGACAATTTCTTTATTTCAAATGTCAAACAACATTATATATAACGTGTGTGTGTGTGTGTGTGTGTGTGTGTGTGTGTGTGTGTGTAAAACAAAAAAGAGACAAGTGTTCTTCTCTGAAAGAACTGCCTATTAAGTGAAGGTATTTCTTTTTCTGTTTTTCTGTTCGTCTTCTCATTTTGGTCCATCTGCATTGGATTATAACCCAGCTACTTTTAAAACTAAACAGTTGCTATTCTGTTCATTTGATGACAGGTTCACATACAATATTTTACCCAAACCTTTGCAGTAGGACCTAAAAGTTAGCTACCTGGATTTTGCCAGTCAAGTTGCACGGGAGAAGACAGATTGGGGAAGACTACTTTAGTGTATAATGCTTTTAGGAATCGTAGAAGCTTAATCTAGATGCAGACACACACACCGAAGAGTGTGTTTCTTCATTCTGCCACCATATCTTTCTTCCAATCAGACATGGGTAAGGGCTGGATGTAGCAGGAGTGTAAAAGTTCAGGACAGCAGCTGCATTTGGCAGGGATCAAAATTTGAGACCTTTGGGACAGGCTGAGGATGGGAGTTGTATAAATTTAATAAATTATTATTATTCTTTCATAGTATCTAAAGAACTGTCAAAATTTTCTCCACAAAAATGTCATTGCCCAGCCCAGTTTTGGATGTAAAGTTTGACACCACTCAAATTTATACACACACCTGAACTAAACCATCACAGTAATAGATGCAAGAATTACTAAAATGAAATTTATCCCATTGGTGTTAATTATACTCTTGGTTATCCCAACTTCAAACTTGCCAAATAATAATAATGTGCTTTACCACTCATAAATACTGAATGATGTAAAGTTTTTTTTTAATGTAAAAAACAAACATCCAACTCTCAGTTTTCCTTGGCCTATCACTGACTCTGCTAAGGGTGCTGGACTCTGTTGTACACATGCTAATCCAGGAAGAAACACAAGTTATTGCCTACTAATTTCCGAGATTGCAAAAAGACCTAATTTTATATCCTTTCTTTTTTATCTGTACTTATATTATATATAGTGATCTCCAAGGCAACAGGGGATTGTCAAGAGTAATGAACATTAATTTTCATTAATGTTGGACAAGTGTTATGTTAATTCACTGAATTGTACAAAATATTTAGAAATGAAGCAGTCCTTAAGCTGATGTGATAAATAAATATAATCCAAATAATTTTGTAACAAAATATAAATTATTTTGAAGAAGTTCTAGTCATTCAAGTCAGGATATTAACTGACAACTGATTATTACATTCTTTGACTTGCTTCCTTTCATAAATAATTCTGTATCAGAAAAGCTAAAGGTCTCGAAGTGTCCAATGTTCAGCATCAACCTATTTCCTGACAGTACAATTAAAACAGTAAACAATAATAGCAATAGCATTTAGACTTAAATACCGCTTCACAATGCTTTATAGTCCTCTCTAAGCAGTTTATGGAGTCAGCATATTGCCCCCAACAATCTGAGTCCTCATTTTATCAATGAAAGGCTGAGTCAACCTTGAATCAGGATCGAACTGTTGGCAGTGAACAGTGAATTAGCCTGCAGTACTGCATTCTAACCACTGCACCACCAAGACTCTTGATAAACTTAATGATAAAATTAATATAATGGTATATCCATCTAAAGAAATACCTTTGGATCTGCTTCCCAACATTGGAGCATCAATTCTGCAAAACTTCCAGGACAGCTGCTTGGAATGGTCAGTCTCTGAGATAAAAGAAAGAAAGTAGTGAATAAAATTCAGGGATGTCAAACTGGCGGCCCATGAGCTGGATGCATCACATGCAGGCCATGCCCAGACCAGCTCCGCAAATGGGAAAAACATCACGAAACATAATGTGGTGAGTTTGACACCCGTGATCCTATGGTTATATTATGGGGAAAAACCTTCCTAAATCTATTATCATTGTAGGGAAAACAATACTGTATAACATTTTTGGAGTGAAAGGTTTTTAGAACTATATTCCTGTAATGTCTACAAGTCTTTTAAAATTATATTATATTTCTCTTGCTTTCCTACCCAGTATAGCTTTCTATATATACTCAATATAGCATGAAGTATGTATAGCTATTTTCCCAAGGTTTTAAAGAATCTAAGTTTCTGAATCACTCCTGAAATATTCTTGTTTACTTTGATTCATAAAATTCATTAAATCCCTATTTCTTTTGTTGGAGCACATTAAATACTCATACATACGTCTTAATTGGTTATTTTCTACAGTGCTTTGAAAACGAATGAGATGGTGTGCTTTGGACTATACAGTACAAGCCAAAGTGTGCCTCTGCTATTCAAAAAAACACCCTACAGATTTTCATGCCTCCACATACACCTGAAAAAAAGATGCAGATGCTTTGAGAGTACAATGAGTCAGCTCCTTAAAGTAGCAGCATCTTTAAATGGCTTCTGCAAAGACTGAAAACAGCAGCCCGCTTTAATGAAGAATAGTAAGATGCCATGTTCACATAAGTTCCAAAGAGCTTCTCTGAATCATTTTCAAAGAATGCATAGCCCTATTCATTATTTAAAACAAGTGTTAAATGATGTTAAGAGGTCTTGTGATCTACATCCTACTTAAAATAATCATTCAAATTTAAATATGTATAGTAATTATCATGTCAAGTTAACCATAAAGCATTCTAGCATTTTAATGATGAATTAATGTCATAAAAATCCAGTTTATACTGGCCAACAGAATATAAGATTAGGAAAGACTATGATGAAAAAAAAAAGGCAAGTACTAACCAAAAAATGGATGATAAATAACAAAATAACAGAATCTGTTTATTGGAGAAAAATCCCCAACTCCCTATCAGAATCCTAAACCGCCTGCTGTAAAAAAAGTATTTATAAGTGACATATTTTATCATTCATACTTCAAAAATATTTGGAAAAACTTCTAATATTTTGAAGATGCTAGACATCTTATTAAAAGTAAACATTTAAATCTAAAATATTTAACAGTACTTATCTATTTACTCGATTTCTATTGGAGTAAGGAGAAATGCAACTTGTTATTTAAAACTAAACCTTAACAGGAATATATTAGTGTGTTAATTACAGTTTTCTGATAACAAGAATATCTGCATATTTGTTACTATGCTATTGATAATAAAGGAAATGCCACAATAAAAAGAATAATGGTATTGCTCCTGCTGATAGAAAAAGATAACTGTTAATATCCTCATCTATAGCAAGACAGGAAAAATTACAGCTAATTCTGTGGATTAACTGATATAATTATAAAAAGCAGTTATATCTGAGTTTCTCACAACTCTGCTTAGTGGTTAAAATGACGCTTTTCAAATAGGCACATAGAGTAAGTTAAATAAAATACATCACTATATGAGTATATATACTAGGACTTGCAAAACCTTATAGCTGTTGTGCTCCGAACAGGTGTTAGTTTAAAAAACAAAACCAAGATGATTTGCTAAGATAATGAAAAACAGGAAAGAAGAAATGTAAACAGTAGTCATGTAATCTGATTAGAAATCCTTAAATCATGAATATTATGAATGCAAAGAACATACATATCAGAAGTTAAATCTTTTGGCATAAACAAAGTAGCATTGACACTTGATATTCAAGTAGGTCATTTCCCTAAAAATATACCTGACAATCTAGCCATGGCATTTGTCTCTCACCCTCATAGTTCCAGGGATGGAAAATGAGTTATTAAACTCATTGCTTACATATATCTTGCTGGAATAGAACGTTATTCATCGGCTAGACCCTCAGGACAGTCATATTCTAATAAAAGTAGCATGTCTTAATAATGTGATATTAATTTTATTTGACATTAAATAAAATCTCCTTTAACAGAATTTATACCTCTAATAAAGAACATGAGATTATCAAGGAAACAATAATAAAAAGATATAAGCGTGGTATGGGAGATGTAATTCTCTACTCAGGAATAACTCTTACCCAGTACTATACCGTGCAACTTAAATATGAGTAGCACCTGCAAACTTAAATATGAGTAGCACCTGCAAAATAAGTCTCTCAATGATCTAGTATAATTTAAATGGACACATACTGAATCTAAACTATTTGTTCAAATCTCTGACTATGAATTTCATCTGGACTTTATGTCTTTGACAGAACAGAGGTCTCTATAGACAGTCTTACGTATCTTTCAGATTCTTCTGCACTTTTTTGGAATAAGGGTTTACTTCCATTGTCTTTAAGTATCTTATGGGTTACATCTGCACTAAGTTTCCAAAGAATAGAACTCTCCCAAGGACTAAATATGAGATTCATTGTTTTTCCTTACAGTGTAAATTCAATGCAATTATTATAAGGTGGTGGAGTCAATGTGTCATGTTATAAGTCATGTTTTAGGCCCATTAAAATCTGTGGGACAAGTTAATTATACTGAATTTAGGTCCCATTGATTTCAATGGGGGACTAAAGCATGACTAACTTACTTAGAATTGAACACATATTTTGCAGAGTGACAATTCACTGGGAGGCTAGTGCCTCAGACATTCAACCACTTTATTAGGGATTATTTTAAGGTCACAAAGAATATATACTGTATATATTTCAGGTTTTTGCAAGAGGAAAAACTGGAATCTTTTTTTAAAAAGCATATACAATATAATAACTTTTTGCTATGATACTATTTCTATATTTACTGTATTATTCTACTGAACCTATGAGCACTTCAATTGTAGTCACTACTATTCCTCTTAATGTTTTTGACTTTTTCAAAAAATTGATGACCAACTAATATGCTTAATTTGGATTGGATTGTACCCAGTTTAAGGAAACTAACATGAAGTGGCAGAACTGACCTAGTATTTATACATTTGTTACATACCAAAATCGTGTATCCAACTATAAGATCAGAGCATTGATCCAGATGGAGATGTTCCTTACTTAATGCTTGTCTGCTGGATGGGATGAGGCTATTTTGATGAAATCAAATAAAACTTTCCTCATGTTTAAAAAATAAAAATGATACATGCTACATCTTATTATTTCAAGATTAAATTTGTAAGAATCAGATATAAATTTAGAATGAGTGACAGAACACCCAAACTAAATTGGTTATTCCACTTTGATTGACAGTTATCACAGGCCTTCTATACTTCAGAAAGAATATTTAAAAGTGAGAATGTCATGTTTTTCATTAATTCCTTCCTGTTTTTTTAAACATGATAATTAAATCTATTATATGTAAAGGTTTTAACAATATTTTAGGGAGCCAGCAATAAAACAAAGAAACCAAGAAGTCATATTACAGAAATTGCCTAAGTTATTTTATAATGGTACCCAACCTTCCAGCCAACTTAGACAGATGAGGAATCCTAAATGTTGTCTGCATGCAATAAAGCCGCCACGGCTACATTTCTTCTTTAAAACGAAACTTCCTGTTCTTTGATACTAAAGAGACCATGTGTTCAAATATGCACTCCCATGTTCAACTATCTAAAAGCCTCAATTTGTAGCCAGAAGAAAAGCAACACTGGGGACACGTACAAAGGGTGTTTACGCCACTGAAGTCCTTTTGAAGTGGAAAGACACGGCATGAGGAGGCTTGCAACTATGGCATAGCCTTACCAGTTCCAGTGAGGAGCTCATCTTCAATGGACTGAGGAACGTGGGTGGCAAAACTGTAATTTTCTTCTTTTTAAACTATTTTTATCTTCTTTTATTTTTGAAATCCTCATCTAAGTGGCAGTTTCTTGTATTATAGTGACTCCTGCTGGGAGAGTTAAGTTGAAGTAGCTGAAGGTCTCTTACAGATAGATCAACTCCCGGCCAGTATAAAGATGTCCTAAATGCAGGAGATGGAGTTAAACTGTTCTCCTACCTTGGACGCAATGGCTTCTTTCATCCCTAAGAACAAACCCACAGGTTTTACAATTGAGACTGAGAAGCTAGTACAGTACTTGTATAATTTTTGATCTACAGCATCACGACGTGAAGCTGCAACAATTAGATGTAAAGGGTCCATTCATGAGGAATAACATCACTTTGACCCTTTGTGTTAGCTCCTACTGCTAATCTTTCCATACGCGTGAACTTACTTTCAATTTGAGGAAGATGAAAAAGTCTTTTGCAAAACCCAACACTGTTTTCTGATCTATGTACCTGAATGTAGAAACGTAGTCTTACCTCGTTTTTTTCCACTACAAGCCAAGCTACTTGTAATCCTTCCAAGCCTTTAAAGGGGACTTCCCTTGTTAGCATCTCCCAGAGAACCTGGAATGGAAAGAAAAAGAAAAAGGATTTTTTATTACTGTATTTTTTATTTTAAATATGTTATTAAACCTTGATGCACTGTGATCTGTATCCAATTACTAGGCAATCATAGCCCATTAGCAGAAACCTGGATATATGTTTGTGCTTAAGAGAGTTATGCCAAGTCAACATTGAATATTTCTTATTTTTAATAATGAACCCTTATTTAACAAATACTGAGAGAGAACCAGGGACTAGATTTTGTGAGTATCTTCTTGTACCTCCAATGTTTGATGGTTGAGATAGTCAAAGAAATAAGATTTCTTGTTTTCAACTAGAAATACTAGAAAATGTTTCTGGAATGTACTCTGACTTGTACTTTAAACTAGAGACCTTGGGTTTGTTTTTTCTGGAGGTAAGTTTAACATTTAAAAAATACTTACTATAGCAAACAGATTTGTAAGCAACAAAATAACTTCCATCTTCCAAATATTTCAGAATACCAACTTTATAGAAATATTTTATAAATTATATTTCATACTTAGCCAAATAACAGCCATATAAATTTACTTTACAGTACAGTGTGGTATGACCTCAGCTAATTTTATTTGGTTGATATTTCACCATTATAACAAAAGATAACACAACTGGTTATCTCAAAGAGAGCAATAATCTCTTTTTTCCAGGCAAGTAGTCATATTTACAAAAGTAATTGCCTCTCTTGACTACACAAGGTAGACATATTTCTGTTGATCTGTGTTGGAAAATGTATTATTTAGCTAAAGTAAATATTTATATTTTTATTTGATATTTATATTGATTTCCTATTGATATTTTTAACAAAATAATGACCTGGCTACGAATTCCAGAGATCAATATTCTCCACTAAGCATTTAAAATTCCTAACTTGTGGTTTAGTTGGGTCAATTACCTTTTTAAAAAGATAATTAATAACGTATTGCCAGATATTGTTGTCCATTTATATGATGGGGGGAACCCTTGATGTTGAGGCAGGTTTTCCATCACAGGAGGTACCACAGCATCTTAGGAGTTAAATAGACCTCATTAAGTCATAAAACTTCACACAACAATTCTTTAAAACAGGATACAGTAGTCCCTGTCTCCATTGTTATGTCCTCAACATAATATTTTTAAGTAATAAACTTTTATAAACTTTTATAAAGTTTATTACTTAAAAACATTATGCTGAGAACATAACAATGGAGACAGGAACTACTGTATCATACTTTAAAGAATTGTTGTGTAAAGTAAAAGGAAACAGAAAAATTCTTCTGTATTGTGATTATCTGGCCAGGCCGAGAAAGGACATTTCTCTTCATCAGTTTAATCCATTTTCTTCTGTCACACACATACAAAAATGTCCAGATTGACCAAGTGAGTTTACGTGTAACTATTATTTATCTCTTAGGTTTAGAGATATATCCCACCTTGATTTTATACAGGTAACTCACAGCTACCTATTTTGCTGTTATGGGATGGAGAGAGCAGTTTTATGGTTATACAAATAATAATATGGGAATGTAATTGTAGTAGGACCATTATATCATTTCTGAAAGGGACAGCTATGATAGATCAAATAATGAAAACTATAGGTATCAAGTTATAAACTTGCTTCAACTTCAGCCACAGTAAAAAGTCATTTTTAAAAATCTCTATATGGTTCACAAGAATATGTTTCTCAGAATTTTTATTCAGCACAGCTGGAATGTCCCAAACCTTACTGTCACTCTCAATCACAGCTGCTAACTATAATTCATTAAGAAATATAGAAATTTTGTACAACTAAACAATAAACAACAAACCTAACACTTGGGTTTAAAAGAAGTGCGCCCCAAGATGTTTTCATCCCAAGAGACATATGTACATTATTACTCAGTGTCATGATACATTTTCATTTGCTTTTATTTCCAAACTTGAAGCCTGCTATGTTAAACATATGCTGTATACATTATATTTATTTATTAAATGTATTGGTCGCCCAACTCCAATGTATTCTGGAAGATATATATGTTGGTGGAAATTTTACTGGGCTTACATTTGAACTGTATAATTCTCAGATCAGGTAAAAGATCATGTTACCTTCCTCCTCCTATAAAGTTCCATGTCTAGGACATGTCTAAAACAGTAAATTAGATGGTATTAAACATTATTTGGGGAGGCAAACAGATATTTATAATTAGATAGATTATAAATCTTAAATCTGAATTCAGTTTTGGGTCATTTTCATATAACAAAAGATTCTGACTAAAAGCATGTTTACTTTTTAAAACTTGATTTATTTCGGGAGACTGTGGCTTACTTCAACATAAAGGGATATGGAACTTGAGACATTCTATTCCAGCTTCATGAAATAATTTGTAAAGGCCGGAAAATTATAAATGGGTACAACAATCACCTTTCCTCATGTTCTTATGACTTCTTCATAAAAGACAAGTTCAACTTGACCAAGAAAGCCTGGACTTTTAGGTGGACATCATATTGCAGTGTAAAAATGCTTCATTGTACATTGTAAGAAATGTAATAGTTTAATGAATACAATCTATTTTGGCAGAAAAAAATAATAAATAAAAGAAATGCTACGGATTCTGCCAACAGAACAGTATTTCTCAACATCTTCGTGGCTTACATTTGAAAAAGATTCTGCTCTTTGTTATCACAATTTCAGCTGTGTTTCAAATGATGAAAAACAGATGTCTGTGCAGCACAAAAGCCATTTGTTAGCGCTCTAGATTGTATTACTTGACCATTCAAAACTTTTATTTATGGATGAGATTGTTTTAAATCAAAAAGTGCCACATTTTTCATGGATTCATTATCTCTGGAACACATTGTTAGTCTGCTTGATTAGAAGTTGAAAGCCTACAGGATAAAAGAAATCTTGATAGAAATCAACAGTGAGGAGAATCAATACTAATGCACTTAAGTTTACTTGAACAGATTTCTAGGGTAGAATTTAAAATGTGCAGAAGTAAAAACACACGCCTGACAGGGCTTTCTCCTCCTAAATTCCCTCTGAATCTACCCTCCCCTTCTAAAAATTGTGCTTTAGAATAAACAGATTTTGAGATCGCACAAAGGACTGGGAATTCGCTCTTTTTTGTCCCATTGAGAGTAACAAGGGAATGATTTAATTAGATTATTATTTATCTATAAACATTTAACTCTGAGCCAAACTGCAATTATTTCCAAATTTCATTCTCTCCCTAAATGTTTCAAACTCTTTTCACTATTTAAGATGCAGAACACCAAGCTGGGGGAAAAAAGATATTATAGGCTTTGAAATTGTGTGTATGTGCCTGAAACATACAACTGTTACTCAACTCCTTTATTTTAATCCTGGTGTGTCCAACCTGAGGCATATGTGTCATTGGACAGCTAGTAATGCCACCCAAAAGAATTTAAACATTTAACATTATTTATACATAGAAATACATTAACTATACTATAAATTTTACATATGGACCAAGACAATTCCTCTTCACTCAATGCAGTCCAGGCAAGTCTAAAGGTTGGACATGCCTGCATTAACCAGTGATCACCATTTTATCCATAAGCCAATTTCTGAACTACTTTCTTTTACTGAAGTTAACTTTTCCCCCAAAAAATTGCAAGCTGCAATTCTAGATATGCTTGTCTGGCAGTGAACCCATTAAACGTCCTTTAGTTTTCTTCTGAATAGATTTACAGGTTTGACTGACTATAAGTAGGCAACAATTAGTTCTCCTTGAAATCAGAAAAACTCAAGTTCTTCTTAACTGCTTTTAACACTGATTTTTAATTAATTGATTAACTAGTTAATATAAATTTCATGAGCAATTGTAAAAATGTTTTTAAAGAAACAAGGTACCACAAATTAGAGAATGATGAAATCCAAAAAAATTATGTGTGGGTGGGTGATACATAAAACCCAATGAGTACCTCAGAAATAGAACTTGGCTTTGGTGCTTTCATATGTGTATGGACCATGAACATGAATTATATCCAGTTGTTTAAAGACCGATTTATATAAGCTATTCAGAAGCGTGGACAGAAATATGTTTACTCACCACACCATATGAATATGTATCACATGTTTCTGATACTGGGAGACTCTGTATTACTTCTGGAGCCATCCAAGGAAAAGTGCCAACCAGAGACATGTGTGTTGTATGGGAATGAAATCTTGAAGCCCCAAAATCACAAATCTGGGAGAGAAAATAGTGTTTAAAAAAAGAAAAAAGAAACACAGCATGCCCAATTCAGCATAACAAATATTTTTTTATAAAAAGATTGAAATATTCCTACCTTCAATACTCCATCACCAGCTATAACAACTGAAATTTTTTTTAAAAAAGAGAAAAGTATATTAATACTATGAAGAAACCATAGGCATTTCTTTAGAAAAAAAACCTCCATATATTATAGGTTTATAGATACAGGCAGGACCAATTAAATTCTCTGGCTGACATGAATCAAAAACCAGATGGCTTTGTTATTGACTTGATTCTCTCCATGCAGAATCATGGCAGATAAATCACCAATAATGTCAAGTTAATGAGTTGCAGCAATGGAGCTGAAAAATGTATTATTAACAATTACTGAGAAATAATTAATAATTAAAGTCACGATTTATAATTCAGTCACATATATCTTTAAAATATGCAATAAAGAATATCAGAGACAATTGTAAAATTTCCCAATCTTTTGAAACGAAACAAAAGGAAAAAAAAATACTAAAGGAAGTTCCCTTATCAGTGAGAATGGAGGCATATAAATGTAATAAATAAATCAATATGAAAATAAAGGGGTTTAGAAACAACTGAAATTTATGTAATAGTTATTTTTAGCACATTTAGCCAGTATAAAGATAATATAATATATGACATACAGTATACGGTATATGGTGTGTGTGTGTGTGTGTGTGTGTGTGTGTATTCGTGCCAGATGGCATGAAGCCGAAAGCACCAGCCTGAGGATGGCGAGTGGGACCTCGCCGAAACGTCACCAAGATACTCTTAATCTTACACGGGAAAAGACCTGAACACACCTTGACCTACATACCTGTACCCATGAAAATCTATGAATAGGTATTCAGCTTTGTTTGGGTATTTTCCCACGTCATTATAGTTGTGCTTTTAAAGTTGTAGCAATGTTTCGGCAGAATCTCATCTGCCATCATCAGGCTTCTGTATTGTGTTCGTCAGAAGCCTAATGATGGCAGATGAGATTCTGCCAAAACGCTGCTACAACTTTAAAAGCACAACTATAATGACGTGGGAAAATACTCCGAACAAAGCTGAATACATACATTATAAGTACCAGAAAACTAAAACAAATAAAAAACAAATATATATATATATATATATATTATATATACACACACACACATATATATATATATATATATATGAGATATTATTTCCTGATTTCCCAATAGAAGTATATTTGGTATATAGTAGGAATGTCAAACTCATGTCATCATGGCAGTGTCACGTGATGTATCGGGAGTTTCCCCCCTTGCCTAAACCAGATGTGGGCGTGGCCAGCGCATAACACATCCGGCCTCTGGGCCAGGAGTTTGACAGGCCTGGTGCATATTAACAAAAATATGATTTCTTCAGGCAATAATTTTGAATTTCATTAAATACTGCTTTAAAACATTTTAAATGTTTCCAGAAAGTGAAACTAAAATGTGCCAATGGCTAAGGAACTCTTTTTTTCCTACTTAGATTAAGCAGACAGGTCAAACATGACCCTGAAAAGAGAAGAAACATTGCAAATTGTATTCTAGATTCTGCCTATCACCACCACATCAAACAGATACTGAAATTCTTTCACTACTTAAGCTATTTTTTTATTTTGTACACTTCTAAATTTAGGCCGATTTCTTTCATTATTATCCATTTTATATGCCATTTAAAAAGTAAAACTACTAGAAAATATTTCAGAATTCTTTTTAATTTTTCTAATAGGGAAGGGGAAAAGAAGAAAGACATAATTTTTATCTGAGCTTTCTCTAATCGCAAGGTTATAAGAGGAATAGCTGAACTCAATCAGAAATAATCAAGCAATTGGAATATCATCCTGCATGCAAAATCTCAAATGAGTAGGAGTTTTTAATTTAAAAAAAAATGAGAATACTGAAATGAAAATATCAGATTTAACTCTCAATCAGCAATATTCAACGCATACTAATTTGATACAGCGGCTACTGTAACCCCCTGTACCGTGGCCTTGATACTGTAGGCAGGACATGTTCTTTAAAATCCAGTGCAGCACTTTTATATTACTATATTACACCTATCAAAATGACTTGTGCACTGAATTCTGCTCTTTTCGGTACCAACTCTAAAACGTTATGTTTGCAGGAAAAATAAACAAAGTTGTAAATTTATGCTGAGTTACCATTCCGTGACTTCAGATCTCTATGGATTACTTTGACTGGAGCCTCCATATGCAAATAATGCATTCCTAAAAGTAGGAAAACGAAAAAATAAAGAGTTTATAAAATTATTTTGCTACATTGGGACCAGCAAACATTAGTTGACATCTGTGGGTATAAGCATATCCTGTGCTTTTTATTGAGTATTGAAAAGTACTCAGCACTTTTTGTCAATGGCCAGGCTGCTGAAGTGCTCAAGTGTGGTTCTCACTGCATATATCACCAGGTTGACTTCCCACTGTGTGCTGCAGTTTCTGTATCTGAATCAGGAGTGGGATTCTACCAGTTCGCACCTATTCGCTAGAACTGGTTGTTAACATTCTAAGCAGTACGGAGAACCGGTTGTTAGAAAAAATTACTGGCCTACTCCTGTAAGGAAGGCAGGAAGGAAACGTTCTGGTGTTGCTTACAGAAACTGCCTCTCCGTTAACCCTTATTACATTCTTGGCAGGACTAGACTTCCTGTCTCTGGAACTTCTCTGGAGTTTTTTCCCCCTCCTTTGCTGGTACTTTGCTTGTATGGAGTGACCATTCAAAGTTACAATGGCACTGAAAAAAGTAACTTATGACCATTTTTCACACGATTGTTGCAGCATCCCCACAGTCATGAGAGGCCAGGCGAGGAGATGCGTGCCTCAATGTGAGTGATATTGAGTTGGCCACACTCAGCCAATATCATGACCACCAAGCCACGCCCACCACCTAAGCCAGGCCCACAGAATCGGTTGTTAAAAATTTTGAATCCCACCCCTGATCTGAATGTACATTATTAGAAATGTTAAACTTCCTAGGCATATCATTGTGTGTGTGTTTATGTGTGAGTAAGAGAGACAGAAAGAGAAAGAGAGAGACAGAGACACAGACAGAGAGAGACAGAGAGAATGGAGTTTTCAATGAGCTGGTAGCCAGCATACATCCTCATACGATTACTATTGTACCTAAACTATGAGATGGATGGCAAATAAATTTGATGAACACATAGATAAATACATACATATTCCTCTATGCTGAGAACAATCTGCCTTTGAGAAATATTCACCTGACCTCTAGAATGAGCACCCCAAGAGATATGATTGTCTCCCTCTCTGATGGCATTCTGGAGGACCTTAAGGACCTGGCCAGTCTCCCAGGTTTTAACTAGGGCAATTGGACCCACTTGTAAGGTGTATGCATGTTCCTGTTGGCTACAATTACCATCTTGTTCATCTTTTAAAATTGGGATTATATATTGTTATTTGGCTGTATGCTGTTTACCACCCATAGCTGAACTGAGTTGGGCAGTGTCCAAGTCAAGTAAATCACCATCCTCATTACCATCATCATCTACACACCACAAAGTATAACTAACTTATAATGCAAACTCAATACAAACTATAAAAATGTGAACACTGGAAAAGTATTTCTTTTTTCTGTCTGCATGAAAAAAAACAAACCCACATGGGTTTTAAACACATAGGCAAAACTTGACATAGGAAAAATTGATTTTTTTTAAATTGGGAGAAAGATTGCTAAAGTTATGTATCTGGAATTAAGATCTAATAACTAATCTGACTCTAAGTATAAATACTTTAACTGAATTGTTATTTGTATTTCATACGTTTTGACTAGAAGTATGATCAAGCTTCTTGATATACAAGATATATACCTTGTTCATCAGTATAAGTATTTCTTGTGTCTGTAGTGGGATTAAAACATTCACTTGCCTTCTACATATGAGGCATTTTTTAAGATACATATACATAACTGAAATACTCCAGTAACACCGAAAACTTCTAAAAATTGAATCCTTTGGACTCATAAGTCCAAGTGTTGTTTTAAGTTTCCACAAACTCATAAAAAGCATTTACTTGAAATGCATTCTCACCAGTATGGATGCAAATTATTTTTATTAGAATTCCCAATCTCAATATTTCCTTTTTTGCACGCACAACATTTCTACCCTAGACTTTCTTAAGCAAGTCTGTGTGCATACTCATACACACCTAGAAAGCATTACAGTGAGGAAGCCTGTTGTTAAGAGATCATTGAACCCAAGAATGCCACGACTAGAGAAAATCATACAGGGACATACATACAGATATGGATTTAAAAAGCAGCTTCAGGGAAATAGTAGCTAGAGAAACGTGTCTGCAGGGGGGGAATTTTCTTTGCATGACATCATCCACATCTAAATACTAAGCAACTTCTTTGAAATCAGTATCAAAATGTCAGGAAATCCTTTTCCACTTGGATATGAATTGTATGGTCAATTCTTACACCAAAACAAAGTAGAAAATCTGCATACATTTCATATACTTTCTATCTGCATAATTTTGACACTGACTTTTAAAACAACAGAGATATGAAAACTCATGTTTATTTATTTATTCTCTAAATAAGGCAATCACTATTAAACAGAATAATCTTATATATACAATTATAGGTATGTTATTAGTTCGTGAAATAGACACACACTGGAATGTTTGATCTGTTCTAAACAGAAATAACAATGTTTCTCCTACTTTAGTTGCCCCCTGCTCCTACTGCCTCTTATTCTCACAAAATAAACTAATACAGATGCCAAGTATTCCCAAATTCTCTCTAAACTTACATTCTTGAAGAAAGCTTATGGTATCTAGGAGATTCTCAGTCATCCAGGTCATGGTTGTCCTAAAGGTGGTTTCTTTCAAAAAGCAACTGGACTTTCTTGTCTTGCTTGAAAACATTTCACTTCTCACCCAAGAAGCTTCTTCATGTTCACTGAACTGAAATGAAACATCTTCAAGCAAGACAAGAAATTCCAGTTGCCTTTTGAAAGAAAGCACCTTTGGAAAGCTATTTAGTAAGTCAAATATATTTTGAAAGATTTCATAGGATGGATAATTAAGTAACTATCTTTAGGCACTATGAGTAATTCAGATTAATGATTAAGAATAGATATTAACTCAATAGGAAATGGAACTAGCGCGGAGCTCTAATCTTTTATGAATTATTGCCCTTGCTCTGTCAGTGAATTTCACTTACCTTTAGCTATGTCCATTGCCCAGGTCATTATATGATCCATATCCATTTCTTCACTTCTGTTGCTATTAATATAGTCATACAACGACCCAGCAGAAGCATATTCTGTTACAAAAGAGCAAAAATACACTTAAATTGGCACATAAATGGATGCACAATGATTAGCCATCTTTGATTTTAAAAATTAGCAAATTTGATATTACCTACAATATCAAGTTGCAATAACAATTAGTCTGAACAATGTATCATCCAAATACATTAACTTTAAGAAAGTACAATATAATTGATGAATGAAAGTTTGTGAGGATTGTTTTGGGTTTTTGAGTAAATATTAACTTTTTGTGTGTCACTTTCATCTGTCATCTTGTAGAAAGGATTTGTCACTGACAACTTCTGGATTGTTGTTGTTTTCTTTCCAGGCTAACCTAAGAGAAAATGACAGGCTCAAAGTCATCCGGCTGGCTTCAGTGTCTAAAGGAAGTCTAGAAACCTGGATCTATCCACTTCTAGCCCAGCATCTTAACTATTACACCATTCTGGTTCTCGAATATTAGGCAAATTATTTTAATACAGAGATAATAAATATGAGAATAAAACATACAAAAATAAGATTTTTTTATTCTGATGGGATTGATATAAAGAATTTTAAGATAATATATTTAAATAAACACATAAATGAAATAACATTTAAATATATATTAAATAAACACATTGATACAAATACCTCATTAAACAGCAAATGAACTAGCCAGCAAAAATTAAGAGGCTGTATAATCTCTTCCTAACATTATGAAATGGATATAAAGATGACTACACATATTTCTCATGGGTTACAAAATGCAAATAATCAGTCTTAACATTCTGGGTCAGATTGTGTGTACCATGAAAATAATTCCAATCCCATTAAATGTAAAGAAATTCATAAATAAATTTGATGAAACTAATCTAAATCATAATTATGCAGCCTATGCATGTTATTAAAAGACAGGTGGCATCAGGGATGGGATCCAAACGGTATAACTCCCAGTTCTGCTGTTCTGTGTTGCACACGCACGAGACGCACGAGTCGCACGAGTGCAATTTACGACCTGCTGAGCTGCCCGGACAGCTAAGCAGCACTGCGTGCAAGTGCACAGCAGTTGGAAAAGCCCTTGTTTCCTGCTTTTTCAACCGCAGCTGTGTTGCGCAAAGCAGCTGCGGTTGAAAACGCAGGAAATAAAGGTCAGGTAAGAGCCCTGGCAGGCAGGCGGGCCAAAACAGCAGCAAACACAGATCCGGTTCTATGGATGCTCTCTATTTGCTGTTCTTCAGAGCAACCGGTTCTACAGAAGTGGACAGAACCAGTAGAATCCCACCCCTGGGTGGCATGTATCATACACAGAGACACTATTCTTGATAACTTTGGGAAAAACAATCAGAGATTACCTCATCCTCATCATCCTCATTTGCACGCATGTACAGTTTGGACTAGTGGGTAAGGCACCAGGATAGAAAAGGGGAGACTGAGTTCAAGCCCTGCCTTTGGCATGAAAGCCAGCTGAGTGAACAAAATGATATTAGCAAAAATATCTTATATTAACCTATACATTATTTATTATTCTATAATCTACTATTTATTGATTGCTTATTATATCCTATGACTATCATTAAGTGTCGTACCTTATGATTCTCGACTCTTGACGAATGTATCTTTTCTTTTATGTATACTGAGAGTATTTACACCAAGACAAATTCCTTGTGTGTTCAATCACACTTGGTCAATAAAGAATTCTATTCCATTCTATTCTACAACTAAAATGGATTGAAATGAACAAACACAAGACAAAAACTTTCCAGTGTGACAAAAGGATGGCGTGAAGCAAATCCCTGAACATTAACCTATATTAACTACAGTTAAGTTCATTTCATTTTATGAAAGTGTACTTTCATTTACACTTTTATCCAAAACTCAACCATTTGGCCTGCGGGGGAGGGGGCAGGAATCCTTAGTTAAAAGAAATTTGCATCTGCTTTAAATTTACTGACCTTAGCAAATCCTTCAGGTTATCAAATAAGTGGGAGGCCTTGGAAATATTATGTTTCTTCAAGATAGACAGGCAGCCTTTAAGTCAATGTTGGCTCTAAGTGTAACTGCCTTAGCAAAATTTTCAAAGTGGTTTACCATAATCTTTTCCCCAGGTCTGAGAGAGGCAAGGTCCCCACAAGCTTAATTCATGCCAAAGGCAGGACTAGAACTCCCACTCTCCTGGTTTCTAGCATGGTGCCTTAGCTACTACACTGAAATGGTTCTTACGCTAAATACAGAAATTCTATCCAGGCAAACATTTAGAATACAACAATAAGCACATTTAAATATGTGAAATATATTCATATTAATGTCTCAACACAGAGAGATACATGATCTGAAACAGAATCTTATATAGAATATACTGTATATGTTGCGTTGTTGTGGCCAAGCAATACCAATCACTGGTACTTTCTAATCAGAGAAGTCTAGCAGAATCAAGAATGGGAGGATGCATGACAGAAGAAGAAAAAGAAGACTTAAATATTTTTGCTTCCTACCAACATTGCTATTTAATCAAAAACAGAGTTTCTAACTGCTTCATCAAGGCTAAAGTATATGGAGGTTGGAAGAGCTCAGGTTTTTTAGTGGTTCCCACAATGGGAAAGGTGATAGATCCTGCCAGGCTCAAGTCAATTTGTAAGTCTAGTCAGTTGACAGAAGAAGTGAGACTGAAGTATGTTTTCAGTTCATGAGAATAGCTCACTTGGCCATATCTTTAATAGGCAGGGGTGGGATTCAAATTTTCTAACAAGGTGAGATGGTCCTTATTCTTTGCTCGATTTGATTTCCGGGTGACCTATGTTCCAAGTGGAGGGAATCATTGTGCTGACGCCCTATCTCGGAAGCCCGAGTATACCCGAAGGGAGGATAAAATCTTGCCCTGGACAGTGATTCCGTTGGAGTGGTTTGAGACCACCGAGGAACCTGTGGACCTTCGAGTGAGGATTCAGGAGGCGCAGCGGCAGGACCCATTTGTGACAGCTCAACATCGAAAATTGGATGAGAATTGGATGAGACAAGAGACTCCTTGGGCGTATATTGGGGACCTGTTGTGGTTCCGTGATCGCATTTATGTGCCTGGAGGTCTTCTTTATGGCCTTATCCTACGTCAATGTCATGATAGTCCGGCGGCAGGACCCTTTGGGGTGTTCAAAACACTGTACCTCATCTCTAGGACATTTTGGTGGCCAAGACTTAAACATGATGTATTGGGATATGTGGCATCCTGTGGGATCTGTCGCCAAGCCAAGTATGCTCCTGGTGCACCCCCTGGTCTATTGCAGCCCTTGCCCATGCCAGAACGACCATGGGGGGCAGTTTCATTGGATTTCATCATTGAGTTACCACCATCGAATGGTGCCACAACCATTTTGGTGGTGGTGGATATGTTGACTAAAATGGCCCACTTTATTCCATGAGCGGGTCTTCCATTAGCCAAGATAACGGCTCAACTGTTTTATCTCCCATGTTTTCTGGTTGCATGGGTTACCAGACCACATGGTATCAGATTGTGGGGTACAATTTACGGCACGCTTCTGGCAGACCCTATTCGCGAAACTGCAGATTTAGGCATGTCGTCTGCTCATCACCCCGAAACTGGTGGGGGGACAGAGAGAGTGAATGCTATTTTGGAGCGGTACCTCCGCTGTTTCAGCAATATTCAACAAGACAATTGGGTGGAGGTGCTGCCAGTGGCAGAGTTCGCTTATAACAATGCTCAACATGCATCCACCCATGTGTCCCCTTTCTTTGCTAACTATGGGTTTCATCCATAGTTTCCCTTTAGCCCCGTCTGATTCCCCAGTTCCGGCAGTGGATACGTTTTTGTAGGAGTTAAAAGCCGTGCACCACATGGTCCGCGATCAACTAGAGAAAGCCAAGGAAGACTATAAACGGTTTGCAGACCGACATCGTCACGATGTTCGACCTTTAGCGGTCGGCGATCGGGTTTGGCTCTCTACTCGATATTTACCAGTGACGCGACCATTGAAAAGCTTGATCACCATTACTTGGGACCTTTTCTGGTCGAGGCGGTGATCAATCCTGTGGCTTATCATCTCTCCCTGTCACAGACCATGCATATCCATCCTGTTTTTCATCATTCTCTGTTAGTCCCTGTCTCGCCCAACAGTCCGCATAGACCGACTACATCACAGCCAGCCCCAGTAGCCCCTCTGGGAGAGGAGGAATACGAAGTGGATAGCATCCGAGATTCACGCCAGTTGCGGAGCCTATTTCGGTATTTGGTGGCATGGAAAGGTTATGGACCAGAGGACTTCACCTGGGTCGATGCCACTGATGTTCATGCTCCTTGTTTAGTCTAGGACTTTCCCACTCAGTTCCCTCAATGTCCTTGTCCGCCTGGTCCGGGGGAGGGGGCCCTGCAGAGGGGAATAGTGTCGTGCCCCTGGTGGAGTCTGACTCTGAGGAAGAGGAGGAACAGCCAACAGGGAGTGGGAGTGTGGCTCCAGAGGTGGTGGAGGACGCTGGGGAAGGGCAGAGGCCGGCTGAGCAGTCAGAGGAGGATCCAGGCCCATCCCCTATTCATCCTAGGTCACACATGGAGAAGAGGATCAGGGAAAAGCTAGGTCTACTCAAGAGGAGATTACCATGATCCTCCTCTGGCTTGCAGGTGGGAGCTATGTATATAAGTTTGCAACTGCGCAGTTAGAATTGCTGAAGTCAATTAGTGTTCACCTTGAAAGAGGCTTATCTTTGCTGGTGTTCTTCCCATGGACTTTTCTCGGTTATTTTCCTGGAGTTTATAGTTAGTTCTCTTGGCTTGCTTCAGAACTCTCATCAATGTGGTTTATTTTGGTTTTCTGTTTGCCTCATTATTTACTTTTGTGACTTTAAACTGTTCCTAATAAAACAGTGAAGTTAAGTTGAAGGCTTTACCGGACTTTAATATATGTTTTGGTTTTCGGTTATTTTGAGAGACTACGGGTCATCACACCTGGCCTCTTAGAACTGTGGGGATGCTGCAACAATCGTAAGTGTGAAAAATGGTCATAAGTTACTTTTTTCAGTGCCATTGTAACTTTGAATGGTCACTCCATACAAGCAAAGTACCAGCAAAGGAGGGAGGAAAAACTCCAGAGAAGTTCCAGAGACAGGAAGTCTAGTCCTGCCAAGAATGTAATAAGGGTTAACAGAGAGGTAGTTTCTGTAAGCAACACCAGAATGTTTCCTTCCTGACTTCATTACAGGATTAGGCCAGTAATTTCTTCTAACAACCAGTTCTCCAAACTGCTTAGAATATTAACAACCGGTTCTAGAAATAGGTGCGAACTGGTAGAATCCCACCCCTGCTAATAGGCCTAGATTTTTGTAACATTGGCTCAAGATTTTTACCCTCCCTGAAAAAGAGTCGGGATTATATCCATCTTGGCTCTGTAAGTATGCCTCATAGCCAATTGAAAACTGTTTTTCTGTTTGTAAAATATAATGGCAAAATTACTATTTCTTATATCACTCTTATTTTGTCCCATCTTGACAGAAGACTACATAGGCACAATCTACATATTGTTAGCTGTCCATTTGCAAAAATGCCTGTACCGTTTAACCAAAGCAAATATCATTCCTGCAATGTGCCAGTTTTGGTTTCATAGAAAACACTACAGGCATTACAATTGAAAAATATTTGCAGGAGTAAAGGAATACTTTTTTCCAAATTATATTAACATAGCACTCAACTTGAAAAGAAAGGAAGGTTATTAAAAAACAACAACACAAGTATGCAGCCAAGTACTGAAAAAATCCAGAGCTTCAAAAACATTACCCACTTATCACAAAAGCAGGAGGATCTGTAGTTTACCTGTAACTATGCCATAGTTTGGGGGTTCAATAACGGCACCATAAAACTGAATGATATTTCTGTGGCTCAACACGCTGAGTATTTCTGCCTGTTCAAAATGCAACAAAAACACCAGATGTGAATACAAAATGACATAATTCTATAATTAACACAAAACCTCTGAATCATTATCTGTATCAATAGTTGTGCTCAAGGTAGCTAGCAAGAACAGAAATTCAGAAATCACCATTAAACCTACAGATTATACAGACTAACATTTGTCTAATTAAAGCAATTAAAGCATCTTTAAAAACAAATATACAAAAAAAGAACTGATGGCTTAGAAACAAATGTTAAGACAGGGAAACAAATAACATCTAACAATTCATCAAAACTCACCTTGACAGACAAACCGGTTTAGAGCTTCCTTATCAAAACCCTGCTAAAATAAACATGTTTATATTCGCTGATACAATGATAATTATTATTATTTAGAAAGTACACAACATTCCTTGGCACTTTGAAAAAGCAGCCACTAAAAAGTTGTTTCCAGTAGTGGTAGGATCACTGCTGAAAGAGCCATTCATGAAGATCTAAAAGTTTGGAAAGATGAATAGAATAGAATAGAATAGAATAGAATAGAATAGAATAGAATAGAATAGAATTCTTTATTGGCCAAGTGTGACTGGACACACAAGGAATTTGTCTTGGTGCAAATGCTCTCAGTGTACATAAAAGAAAAGATACCTTCATCAAGAGTCAAGAATTATAAGGTACAACACTTAATAATAGTCATCGGGTACAATAAGCAGTCAAATCATACTAGGAAACAGTCAATATAAATCATAAGGATTTATATGGGAGAATGAGATTTTTTTTTTATATAGCCTAGTTTGAAATCCTATACAAGTTTAAAGAAACACACTACATTAACTTGTTTAAAATGGAGGACATGTGCTATCTGAAGCTTTTCCTGTGGCATCCTGGATTATCTGAAGTTTCTGAACATACTTCCAAGACTGGCCAAGTGTAAGATATTAATCAAAAGTTGGAATGGAGACCTGGGTAATAAATGTCCTGAACGAGATTCACATCTATCTTTAACCAGAGAAACCTGGGTTCCTCCTAAGGCATCACCATATATAGTAAAGATAAAGGTTTCCCCCGTCCAGCTGTGTCTGACTCTAGGGTATGATGCTCATCTTGTTTCTTGGCCAAGGGAGCCAGCATTGTTCAAAGACATTTTACGTTGTCATGTGGCCAGCATGACAATACGCCAAAGGCGCACGGAATGCTGTTATCTTCCCACCAAAGTGATATCTATTAATCTAGTTGCATTTGCATTCTTTTGAACTGCTAAGTGGGCAGAACTGGGGCAGGAATGGAGTTCACCCTGTCATAAGATGCTCAGGTCTCAAACCCAGACTGTCAGCTTTATAGCTGACAAGCTCAGCATATGAGCAGCAATCTAATAACAGCAGAAGGGGATTCCCATATAAGCCACAAATTTCCGAGAGGAATGCTAGGATATAAATCTAAAAAATAATTAGGTAATAAATAATGAAGACATGTAGATATATGATTAGGTACGATATATTCAAATGTGCTCCTGGCTACCAAAAAAATGTTGACAAGACAGCCAGTTGAAGAAAGTGGAGGCTTGCTTACAAAACAGCTTTTATGCTGACATGTTCAGGCAAAGAAATCAGACAGATAAATGCAATGATAAACACAATGCTTCTAGCTTGGGTAACACTTTTTTTTAGTGATCACAACCACTGAAAATGAAGGTACAGCACACTACAAGTTCACCAATCTGTACTATTTGCTCAAGATAAGATAAAAGGTAGAAACCTCTGCTTGTTAGAGATTGTCTTCAATCTTTCAAAGGTATCTGTGATAAGAGTCACCTTTGAGAAAGAACAGCAATGTCACAAATCAGTGGCTTTTTAATTTAGTAGTTCTAGAACAACTGCACCCAAAATTTAGAAATTGTTAACAAAGGTATAGGCTCCATTTTATCAATTAAACATCAGAGATGAGGTTGGCCCCAACCCTGTTGGTCTTCTGGAATGCCCTCAAAACTTGATTTTGTCATCAAGGCCTGGAGATCCCATGGAAGTGTAGAGCCCATTAAATGACTGGTATAATTTTGATTGCATTCTTCTGTCTTTTGTAATTATGGTTGAAGAAACAAAGAATGGATTCCTCATTCATCCCAGAACAGTTAAACAGAAAGCCTGGAATCGTAGCCAAATAAGAAAATAAGGCTTATCACAGTTTTAGGTTTCTAAGATATTCTCTGTTTTTCTTCCAATGGATGTCCTCACATGTCTTTTTAAAAAGGAAAAACAACAACAACCAGAAAGTTCATTCACAGAACAGTTAGTATCTCTACACTTGACCTATTTCCCATGAATATAATGACAGATAACTCTCTCACCCTTATGTTAATCATAAACATAATTTCCATCACTGGTTACAATCAAACAAGGATAGGCTATTTTACATAACTACTTTGCTACCTCATGTTTTGCTATCTCTTTCTGGTTCTCTAAGACAGTGGCCCCCAACCTTTTTTGTGCCACGGCCCGGTACCGGCATCACAAAATGATCCGCGGCCCGGTACCGGCATCAGCATGCATGACAAGGCAAGGCGAGGTGAGTGACCGGCCAGCCAGCCATCCCCCGCTTCTCCCCGCCACCTTCAACTCCTCTTTTGTACCTTTGTCGATGGGCTTCGGGACGGCTTCAGGACAGTCGCTCAGCTCGCCTTGCCTTGGGTGCTGAAAGAATCCTCGCGCCTTAGTTTCATTCAAAGCCGCCCCCCCCCTTCGATAAAACTAAGGCGCGAGGATTCCTTCAGGACCCAAATGCCGCTTTCCAACCGGAAAAGCTCACTCGGAAGCACTTTCTCATCGAAACAAGATGGCGGCGCCCAGCAAACCGGCAGCCCGGTAGAAAATGTTCCATGGACCAGTACCGGTCCGGGGCCCGGTGGTTGGGGACCCCTGCTCTAAGACAAAGAAATATTTATCTTTGTTGCTCATTATCATTGTCAATAAAGCTGGAGGAATCCATTGTAGATGGAATGGCTTTAATGTGAAGTAAAGCCTGAGAACAGGAGGGAAAAAGGAAGAGTGATATGCTTAGGGAGAGTTTTACAGGAAATGGCTAATCCTAGAATGATTTGGAGAAAACTTTGTTTGTTAAATTGTTAGAAATATTTAGCTAAGAGTCCAAAGGTCACTGTGCCTGTCGCAAGTAAACTAATTTTCGAGTAGGCTCCAAAAAAGAAAACTGAATGAGTCAGGAGCCGAGTATATTGGAATGTCAAGTTTTTATTTATGTATTCATTTTTAAGAAATTGATTCATTGATAAAAACATTCGTTACTACTTCAAAATCTTACCTTGATGCAAATCCCTTTTTCTATCAAACACAGCAGGTTATGAATGACACAAGTTCCCTCCAAAGGCAAAAGAACAGTTTGTTCTAATCCCATTTCAAGAACATTCAAAGAAAATATTTAATTTAAATCCCAAATCCATAGCTGAATAAAAATTTCACTGGGACTAATCACCAAACAAAAGCTTAACTGGTTGGCCCCAATAAATATATGACCAGTTATGGATTTTTCTTATTTCTCATTTTTAATGTTTGCTTATCTATTTGTCACAACACATTTTCTTCAGGCTGAGATTAATTCTCAAGATCATATCTAGAAAATAAATTCCATTTGCTATCAGATCAACTAATTCACACCATATTTAAGAAATCAGCTAAATTTCCCAGCATGAGATATTATTTCATGAGACAAAATTACAGGGTTAGATGTGTTTAACTACTGTAGCATTCTGCATTGCAGAACATCACTAAATGATTACTAATATTTATCACTATTTCATAAGAGTCCATTAGTGTTATCATGGCAAGAATATTTACCATGTCTTATTATAGGAATAATAAAAGCCACATTAATCAAGTGCTCCATTACCAAAGTAATAACCCAACCTCCCACAAGAGGAGCTGTGTAAGAACATAACTCAGACAAGCACAAATACATTGTACCAACCCAGAACATTAAAAAAAGGAAACAGACTGCCTACACAACAGCTGCCAACAAAATGGATACCCTCTCAACTTTATCAAAAAGTGCCTGACCGTTCAATGCACTACAGCACAGCCAACACAAACTATAAAAACGATAGTGCTGTCATGCATCAGAAACATCGCAAAAATAACCAACAGACTGTTGCAACCACATGATATTACTATGCCATGCAAACCAACTAAAAATCTCCAAAATATCCTAAGAAGGAAAAACAGTAGCTATCTACAACATACAGTGTAAGGATGGTAACAGCTACTATGTAGGACCATCAAGCAGAACACTAGCAAGAGTACATCCATGAACACAGTAGGAAGGCACAATGAAAACACCTCAATCTCACAGCACATGGACAGACTTAACCATAGTTTAAACTGGGCAACTGTGAGCATCCTAGACCAAGCTAAATCCAAAAACACTAGAGTATTCATGGCAATCTGGCATTCAGACACATTAGCCACCAATAGACATGTAGAGATAAACCACACTTATATACCATTCGAAAGAGACAATAAAAAAATTAAGAAGGAAACAAAAAAAACAGAACACATCCTCTTCAGTAGCCTATCCCCAGAGAAGCAGGGATTAATAGCAAACAAACAACCAAGGAGAAAACAATATTCTAATCAAAAAACTACCAAGGAGACACATAATCAAGTTGACAATCAATCAATCAGAAAACAATAGCCTTCAAGGATTAGCAAGGAGAAAACCACACTTCACTAACACTAGCAGGGCAAGCTATTGTATACAGTATGAACAGGTCGCAAACCCCACACCCATCAGCACCAAAGAACTTACCTAATCGGGTAATGAACCATCGGCAAACAACCAAGCTCAGAGAGCACCAAGGGCTCCTCAGTATTATAGGAAGAGCAATATTGTTTAGAAACGACTGCCGGCAGATTAAAGAAAAATCACCCAAGTGTTCTACGGTATTTTAAAGTTCTACTAAAGTAGAATCCCAGGAAAGTTGTCACACAACAGCTGTTCTCCTGCAATGTTTTACAAAAAGCACTTCTTCCTTTAGTTTTAATTGCATAATACAGATCAACTAGACACACGCTAACAAAGGAACATGTAATTTCCATACAGTAATTGTTAGTTTATGTCCAACATCCTAGCACCCAGTCATCCACCACCACCCTTTTGTATCTAAAAAGATGTTTCCTTCAAGACATGCTTCAGGGTGACTTAATGGACAAATCCCTGTTGTTTTCTGACAACAGTTAATGAAAGGGCTTGCTCATTCCTTCTTCCATGATGTTTTCATATTCCCAGACTAACTACAGCCCTAGTATTTTCAGATGGTCTCCTACTCAAGTATCAAGCAGGCCCATCCCATGTTAGTTCAGAGGTGTCAACCAGATTAGCTATCTGATGAAGCAAAGTGGTTTTGCAAAATGATTTTGCAGACATGACCACAGAACTTCTTTAGCAGTAATTTGAAAGTAATTTGACAATGTTTAAGGATTTTTGTTTTTTGTTTTAAATCCCAATCTAATCTACAACCATGGAATCTATTACTTGTTCTTTAAAAAAACACACAGACCACTAATACCATCTGGGGGGAGGGGGGTTTAATATACAGATTTTCTCTGTATTGTATATAGCCAAGATACACAGTGGGATCTTGCATCGGTATGAAATGTATTTATTTATTTATTTTTATTTTTTTTATTTATCAATTGCTTACAAGATAATAGGTATAAGTAAAAACATAGTTATGAATACATGGATACATATAAGAAAAATAAAAAATATATAAAAGAAACAATAGGACAGGGACGGTAGGCACATTGGTGAGCTTATACATGCCCCCTACAGACCTCTTAGGAAAAGGGTCAATAGTAGACAGTCTAAAGTTTTTGGGGTTTGGGGAAGAAACCACAGAGTCAGGTAGAGTATTCCAGACATTGACTACTCTGTTGCTGAAGTCGTATTTCCTACAATCAAGTTTGGTGCAATTAACCTTGAGTTTGTATCTATTGTTTGCTCTAGTGTTGTTATGGTTGAAGCTGAAGTATTCACTGACAGGTAGGACATTGCAATGTATGATATATATACTATACTTAGATCAGACCGAAGGCAGCGTAGTTCTAGCTTTTCTAGGTCTAGAATTTCGAGTCTGGTGGCATAAGGTATTCTGCAATGAGTAGAGAAGTGGAGAACTCTTCTTGTGAAAAATTTCTGGACTTACTCAACTGTGTTAATATCAGATAAGTAATGTGGGTTCCAGACTGATGAGCTGTATTCGAGTATTGGTCTAGCAAATGTTTTGTATACTCTAGTTATTTGTGTAATATTACCAGAGAAGAAGCTACGTAAGATTAGGTTAACAACACTTAATGCCTTTTTGGCTATGTAGTTACAGTGGCCTCTAGCACTTAGGTTATTTGAGATGAGTACTCCAAGATCCTTGACAGAGTTTGGATCATCAACAAGGTCTTGACTATTCAGCCTGTATTTTATTTTCTGATGGTTTTTTTGCCAATATGTAAGACAGAGCATTTATTTGTTGAGATTTGAAGTTGCCATTTGATTGACCATTCTGATACATACATAGTCAAGGTCTTTTTGAAGGGTAGCAGTATTGTCTGTGGTGTTGAATAGCTTTACATCATCAGTGAAGAGAACGCAGTTGCTCTTGATATGATCACAGAGGTCATTTATGTAGAGTATGAAGAGAGTTGGTCCTAGAACACTGCCTTGGGGGACACCACTGTTGACAGGTACAGAATTTGATAGGACACTCCCAATTTTGATCATTTGTTATCTGTTTGACAGGAATGCTTCTATCCAGTTATGCAGGTGTCCAGAGATACCGTAAGATTTTAGTTTTAGGAGTAGTTTGTTGTGTACCACTGAATCGAAGGCTTTATAGAAGTCTATGTAGATTGCAATTATTGCTTTGCCCTGATCAAGTTGTGTAATCCATATGTTTTTGTAGTGTAAGAGTTGCAGATCACATGATAGTTTTTTCCTAAAACCAAATTGTTTATTAGACAATTACTCAGAAGGATTACAAAAAGGGAATTGATATGTTGAAAATGGGCGTTGGTCTTACCTGACACGCCATTTCTAGTCGAGCTGCGAGGATCATCCAGAGAGTGGGAGGTGCTCCAGTCTGCGTCTGTGTAGGCTGAGCTTAATTACTGAGGAACGCTCCGCCCTCTGTCACGTGGTCCCTTGTAGCGTTCCCCAGTTTATGCGAAGTCGAGAGAGGAGGAAAGTCGTCTAACCCTCATCTGACTAGACTTAAGGTATCATTGGCTGAAACAAGGTTCCCCAGACGGAAAAAAAAAGGGTGGGGCTGGATGATCCTCGCAGCTCGACTAGAAATGGCGTGTCAGGTAAGACCAACGCCCATTCTCCTCGAGCTGCTCGGATCATCCAGAGAGTGGGACATACCGAAGCTTGGCTGTCCTACGGGAGGGAATCCGTCTGGGGTGGAAGCTCCCCTGGGTCCTCGATGACCCACTGGAGGACTCGTCTACCAAACGAGGCCTCCGCTGACGCAAAGATGTCAATCTTATAGTGCCTAATGAAAGGGGAGGGGGAAGCCCAGGTGGCGGCCCGACAAATGTCTGAGATTGGAGCCTGGGTAGCCCAGGCCGCAGAGGTGGCCGCACTTCTGGTGGAATGTGCAGTGACCCTGCTGGGAACTGGCAAGGCCTGAGACGAATAAGCCTTGGCGATGGTGGCTCTGATCCATCGCCCGATGGTGGAAGGGGACACCTTGTGGCCTAAGGACTTGGGCTGGAAGGAGAGAAATAAGGACTCGGACCTTCTAAAGGGTTGCGTGCGGTTAATGTATACGCGGAGGGCCCGCCTCACATCTAGGGTGTGCCATCGTTTCTCCCTTTCCTGCGAAGGATTGGGACAAAAGTTCGGGAGTGTAAGCTCCTGAGCCCTGTGGAAGGCTGAATTGACCTTGGGCAAGAAGGTCGGGTCGGGGCGTAGGACCACCCGATCGGAATGGAAGATACAAAGGTCCTTTCTCACCGAAAGGGCAGCGATCTCTGAAATTCGGCGAGCTGAGGTAATTGCCACCAGGAACACTACCTTAAAGGTCAAAGTTTGGAGAGAGGATTCTCTAATAGGCTCGAAGGGAGGTTTGGTTAGGGCCACCAGGACCTTAAGGTCCCAAGTGGGGTACCGGTGCACGACAGGGGGATGGAGGTTAATAGCTCCCCTGAGGAAGGCCCTGATACGGGGATGGTGAGAGAGGGGACCCAGATTGTCGCCGGAGACGACGGTCAAGAGGGCCGCTACCTGGCGTCTCAAGGTATTAGGTGAGAGACCCTTTTTGAGCCCATCCTGGAGAAAATTCAAAATCTGGGCCACCGAAGGCAAGAGCGGGTTGACCATGGAGGCATGGCACCACCTGCAGAAGCTGACCCAGGTAGCATTGTATATCCGATTGGTTGAAGGCCGTCTGGCGGCCAGGATCGTGTTAATGACCTGGTCAGATAAATTCTCCTTCCTCAACTTTTCCCGCTCAACCTCCACACGGTTAGTTGGAGCCACTGGGGCTCCGGATGTTGAATGGGCCCCTGAGACAGGGAGATCCTGTCCGGAGGGATTCTCCACGGGGGAGACACTGAAAGGTTGTGGAGGTCCACAAACCACGGCCGCCTGGGCCAATAGGGGGCCACTAAAATCAGATCTGCCTTCTCCTGGATCAGTTTCTGAATGACTCTGGGAAGTAAAGCTAACGGGGGGGAAGGTGTACAGGAGTCCCAGGGGCCACGGACAGCGAAGTGCGTCATGATTCTCGGCCCCGGGGGAAGGGAATCTGGAGAAGAACCGAGGGAGCTGGGTGTTGCGGGGGGATGCAAAGAGATCCACTGACGGGAGACCGAAGATCATGGTCGCCTCCCTGAAAAGGGATGGGTGAATACGCCACTCGGACTGGTCCACTGTGGCCCTGCTTAACCAGTCCGCTCGGGTATTTGAGGCCCCCGAAATGTGTTCTGCTTTGATCGAGAGGAGGTGACGCTCTGCCCAACGGCAGAGTCTTTCGGCCTCTCTCATCAACCGGATAGACTGGGTCCCGCCTTGCCTGTTGACATGGGCCTTGGCGGTAACGTTGTCCGTGAGAATAAGGACGTGCCGCCCACGTACCTGAGGCAGGAAATGGTGCAGGGCCAGGTGGATGGCGTGGAGCTCCAGCCAGTTTATGCTGCAGGCCCGCTCTGCTTGGGAACATTTGCCCTGCGTTGTAAGGGACCGGATGTGAGCTCCCCAGCCGCTCAGGCTGGCATCTGTGGTGATGATGAGGTGCTGGGGATCTTTGAAGAGATGACCCCTGTTGATGGCGGGGTTGGTCCACCAGAGGAGAGATGAGAGGACCTTTGGAGGTACCTTGATGGAGGATTTTGAGTTGCTTCTGCCGGACCTTTGAAACGGGAGCAGGAGCCACTGCAGGGACCTAGTATGAAGACGGGCCCAAGGAATAATAGATATGCATGAAACCATTTTTCCCAGTAATTTAGACAATTCTAATAGAGAAGCCCTCTTTGATCGTCGAATAACCTGAATTGAATTTCAAATACTCTGGAGCCTTTCTGGGGAAAGGAACACTTTTTCCTGCACCGTGTCAATGATGGCCCCCAAGTGGGCAATTCAGGTAGAAGGGACCAGTTGGCTCTTTTTTTGGTTGACCAGAAAACCATGGGCCTGGAGAGCAGAGAGGGTAGTCTTGGTGTCCAGTTCTGCTTGGGATTGGGAATGGGACAGGATGAGGATATCATCCAGATAGCAGTGGAGACGGACCGAGTAGTCCCTTAAGCGAGCTGCCAGGGCCGCGAGGATCTTAGTGAAAACTCTGGGAGCGGAAGCTAACCCAAAGGGAAGGGCCACATACTGGAAATGATGGTGATTGTAACAGAATCTAAGGAATTTGAAGTGGGAAGGCCGAATTGGGATGTGGAGGTATGCCTCAGAGAGGTCTATAGAAGATAGCCAATCTCCTTGCCTGGTGCCCTGCAAAATGGATTGAAGGGTGTGCATTTTGAATTTGCAGAGGGTTAGGAAGCGGTTGAGTCGTTTGAGGTCCAGGATAGCCCTCCATCCCCCCGAGGACTTGGGAACCACGAAGAGGTGGGAATAGAAACCCTGGCCCCGCTGAGAGGGAGGAACTGGCTGGATGGCCTGGATGGAGAGTAAGTGGTGGATGGCAGAATCCATTAATTTGCGTTTGGAGGGGTCCCTAGAGGGAGGAGATGACATGAAGAACTTGGGAGGTTGAGAGTTGAACTTCAGAGCAAGCCCAAACCTAATGGAGTCCCTGACCCATTTGTCGGAAGTGGTAGAATCCCACAGGTCGGCGAAATGTCTCAGCCGACCACCAATGGTGGGAAAGAGACAGGATCTATTTGGAGTGCCGGAAGGGTCTCCCCCCGGAACCCCTGAAGGGACGCTTAAATCCTCCGCCTCTCCTATTTCGATCGCTCGAGTCGGAACGATCCTGGGGATATGATGCTCTATACGAGGGAGGCCTCGGGTACCTGGGGGGGAAGGGGGACTGGTAGAAGGACTGGGAGGACCCTCTTCGAAAGGGCTGAGGGGTTCGGGAGTCAGGCCTCCGAAAAAGAGGAGGAAGGAATTTCTTCTTTCCCCTAGTTTCGGCCAAGAGGGGGTCCAGGGCCGGCCCAAAAAGCTTCTCCCCCTTAATGGGGGCGGAGGCCAGCTTGACCTTGTTCTTCACGTCCGCCTGCCATGGTTTGAGCCAGAGCAGGCGGCGGGCAGTGACCTGAGACGCTAACGCCCAGGAGGCGAATTTAACCGAATGGTACGTGGCGTCAGCTGAGAACTCTGCCGCCGCTGTGATTTTGGCTATGTCCTGAAGCGCCCGTATATTGGATGGAGGGATGTGTGACTTCAGTTGACGGAGCCACCGGATGGAGAATCTGGTAAAGAAGGAGGCTGCGGTGGCCGATCTAATTGCCCAGGCGTCGGCTAGGTGAGCCCGACGCAAGGCCAATTCAGACCTCCTATCCTCGGGTTTGAGGGCCTCCAGGGGGTCACTTGGGGAGGAGGAAGAGGCGAGACCAATAATGGGCTCGTCCACCTCCGGGGTATTGAGGAGGGAACAGAAACTCAGTTCGAGGTTAAACAACCTCTTATCCTGTGTGGATGGGGCCGGAGGAGCCCCCGTAAAGCCCAGTTGGTTAGAAACCAGATCGTGGAAAATGGGAGGGGCGGGAATCACATCCTCGGCCACCATGGGCTGCTTGAACATTGCGTCCTCCGGTTCCTCCCCAGAGGAGAGGGGGGCAGGGGGAGTTGAGTGGCCAGGCCCGAGGTGTTCTTGGCCTTGAACAAGATGGACTTGAACATGTGGGGCTTGAATAACCCCACAAAGGAAAGCTGATCGGGGGTAAGGCCCTCGTCCTCCGACAACTCTGCTTCCATCGGGTCTAAATCCGAAAAGGGTTCCCCATGGAAGGTGGATCCCCATTCAAGGTCCTCCTCCTCCTCCCTGTATTGGTCTAAAATTTCCATTCCCTCCTCCGGTTCCCTTTCTGGAAGAGGGCTGGCCCCCCGGGAGGGTACCTGACCAGGAGTGGGGTCCAGGGTGGGCATGGACCTAGTTGGCACTGGCTCCTGTGCGGGAGCCGTCTGAGGAAGGCTTGGTCCGGCCATCTGCTGCATGCCTTGAGCTATCCCCTGTCGAACAGCCTGCTCCATCCAAGTTCTCATGTACTCAGGCATCTCGATCGTGGCCTTAGAAGTCTCCTGGGAGGTTTCCTTAGCCTGTCTGCGCACATGATGGGACTTAGATTTTGCCTTCAAAGAATGGCGGGAGTTAGGGTTATCATCTGCCATGGTGAGACAACAGAAGTATCAATATGAATATATATATATATATGTGTGTGTGTGTGTGTGTGTGTGTGTGTACAGGTGGTTGGCACGCCTAGGATACGACCTGGGTAAGGCCGGGTATCCAGAAACTGGCCCGCACCCCCTTTTGGAATTTGCAATGAATAATCTGAAAAATATGACCAAAAAGGAAAAATTTTTTAAAACTGCCACAGATATAGACTTTTAATGCACAAATATATCCCATCAGGATAAGGATCCAGGAAAAAACACACTGCAGGGGCAGTGATGGGAGGTTAAGTCTCTCTAAGCAAATCTGAGAGAGAATAAATGCCAGTTGGATGAGATTGGATCACCAATGTAAAGAAATATGAAAATATTCTGTATTAGGGACTGAATAACAACCTGGCAGTTGGTAAAAGGAAGAAGAAGCCAATCAGCCAAATCAACGCCAGCAATACAAGGCCTCAGGCAGCTTGCCCCCCCTCAGGGAGGGAGTGGCTGCTTTTCTACTTCCCCGCCCTGAGTTCTGCTGCGGGAGCCAACACTTACACCAACAAGTAATAAAAGAAGTACAGTTTTTTTCCCTTTTGAGGGGAGAGGGAGATAGAGAGATCAGCCCTACTAGGCCTGGGAGCCTAAGGCTAGGGCCAGCAGATCGTCGCAGCAATAGGAGGCCTGCAAAATGGCGCCCGGCCACGAGGCGGAGCCCAAAATGGCGGCCGCCTGGAAATCGAAAGCAAAAAACGAAGCGGGCCGCTCAGGGCGGGTGCGTCCTGCAAGCCACGAGGGCGAGGACGCTGAAATCGCCTCTGTCTGGGCAATTGGCGTTAGTGGGGGGAAAACCAGAATAAAAGGCTCTGGACCTCTAGAAACGCACAAGGACGGCAAGGCAGGAACGGAAAGAAAATAAATGGCAGGGGGGGGTAGCGCTGAGCGCTGCTAAGCCGCCCGCTCAGCCCCCTGGGGGCGAAAATGCACACCCCTAAGTCTCAAGACACCCACAGATGCGCAGAGGCTAAGGAAATAATAAACTGAAATCAAACCTGTAATTGAAATATTATCCTGCTTGAATCAGCCAAAGAGTGGAAAGCACAATCAAAACACACAGCCTAACTCTGCGAAGGCTGAGCATAAAACTGGGGAACGCTACAAGGGACCACGTGACAGAGGGCGGAGCGTTCCTCAGTAATTAAGCTCAGCCTACACAGACACAGACTGGAGCACCTCCCACTCTCTGGATGATCCGAGCAGCTCGAGGGAGAAATCAATGTTTGATTATGCAACTGATTCAGCTTACTACAGCATTTGCATGATCTGTGGAAAACGGATTGTGCAATGATTTAGAACCATTCTACATACCTTGGCCTGAGATTTATATTTCTGGTAGAGACTTATAGATCCTGTGGTATGTGGGTTTTAGCTGTAGTTTTGGTTAGGATCCTCTCTATTAGTAAAATACTAAAATAGTACAATTTATCTTAATCCTGTGAATGTAGCTTCCTCTCATTCTTTGACACAATGCAATGTATTCATGACCTTAATACATGGTCATGTGCAAAATAATTGCAGGCTTCATTAGCAAGGGAGAGAACAATTCATTATTACAACATTTTTATATCTGATATTTTTATTTTATTGAAATACTTGTAGCAATATAATAATGGGAAAATATAATTACTAAATACATATTTAGTGTAATGCAATATTAACAATCAAGTATAATTTATGTAAAACATGAGAAAATGCAAAGTTTGTATCACAGACAAAGACTCAGAATTATTATTATTATTATTTTTTGTTATCAAACAGCAACTATCAAGAAACATGGCTGCAAATCAGGTGAGGATTTACCTGTCAAATATTTTACAATAATTATTTTTGGCAATCCATGCATAAAGGGTCAATCAATCATTCCTGACAATGATAAACTCTCACTAGCAAGGAATTTTAAGAAGCATGGGGAGCTCAAGTAGTGGGGGTTTAAATTGTATTAAAACTGCTCAAAATATTCTAAGGTAAATTAAGATCTGTTTGTAGTTACATACTACGGTTTATGATCACAGGGCTCGTTGGAGAGAATACTATCAGACTTATGAGATTAATGTTACCTTACAATAAAGTAGAACTAGCTGATCTGGTTGCATTTTCTGTCCGGTCTACCTCATAAAGCTAGCATGAATCATGCAAGTCTCAAATTGGTTCTCCCTTTTCCTTTACAGCCAAAAAACTTTGGGAAGGTCTCTGCTGAGCCTCTTGCCCTAGCCACATTTCTGCTTTGGGCTAAGCCTCCTTTTGGTTGACTGTTCCCTTGATTGTATCCCTTTGCCCTGTCTCTCATGGTCATTCCCACAAACAATCACATGCATATCCATTACTTCTAAAACTTACAGATATCAAATCCAGCAGCAACCATCAGGAAGAGAAGATGAGAGAAGAGGTAGAAGTGTTTTCCCTACTTTCCGTTTGGCACAGAATTCAACTGAATATATATTTATTATCTTAAATTAATCCGAGTAAAGGGTCATATTTTACAGATAGCTATATAAATACATAACACATTCTGTTCTATACCTTGCATACATTTCTGATAACATGTTCAGATATATCAACACCATTGTGTGTATCTTTAGACTGACTTAATCCATGTGAAAAATTAAACTGCAACATGAGAAATACAACAGAATATCACATACTATTTCTATTTCCATATAGCTGCATAAATCCTCTATGATGTCATTGCACAGAAAACGATGTCAAACTTGAAGAATGAAATCCTCTCCATGATCATTGGGAAAGCCTACTGAATCCAATGAGCTTCATATTCAGGTAAATGGAAAGAGGTTTGCAGAATAAATAATATTCCTACAGTCTCATGTTAATATTGTTTTAAGAAGAAAAAACATTTTTACTGACCATTCTTACAGAAGCTTTAAAAAAATGTAGCTGACAATGTGATCAGCTAGTGTGAAATTTGAAAAAATGGATAGAATAGAAATGGAGGAAATAAAAAAGTAAGGATACAACAAATACATCAGTTTTAATCAGGATGGTAGTTTTTATTATTTTATTTTAGAATATGACTGTTTTGATCATTTGGTGTTCTTTCCCAAAGTATTTTTCATGCACAGAAAAAAGAATGTCTATGAATAAATAAAAAAGAACCAATAAATTAGTAGTGTGTTCATGAAAAGAATCTCAACATTTTCAAATAAGTAAATCGCCGTGTTCAAATCTACAATGTATAGTTTATCACAGGTCGTTGGTTTTTTTTTTTTACCCTGGGCTAAAAAGTAAGATTTCATTTTTCTCCTTCTCTGAAGTGCTGTAGAAATAACAAATGTTATTTCACAGAATTCCCTATTATCAAATCAAGCCAAAAGGAGGGAAATTTTACTGAAAAGCTGACAAAGAGCTTAAGCCCCTCTCTCCACAGCTCGTTTCAAAGAGGTATTTGGAAATAAAGCAAAGTGCTGAAATGTTTAAAAGGCATGAGACAGAAATCTATCATCTAAATCTGATTGTGGTCCAAATCTAACCAACTGTTAAGCCGAACATTAAGAATGTAGGTACACTTCTGCCTAATAAAATTGAATCAAACACTTTGCATCCAAGTCTCCATGTGAGCTTTTATGCAAACTTCTAAAGTGCAAAGAATCCTGGGGAGGAAAAGCTATTCTGAGAGCTTTCACATAGTTCATATAATTAGGGAAACCACTTCCTTTCATTGTAAGTGTTCAAAACAGCTGAATTTCTTCTGTCGAAAGAACTGTGATTTGGGTCACCTTTTACTTCCTCTTTCAAGTTTTCCAGGATAAGAAGTAAGTGGCTGTGGAGCACATCAGTGAGCAAAAAAAATATATATCAGTTTTTGTTTTAAAGATTGAACTTGGGCTATTCAAAAGATCACTCGTTTTTTTCCCCATCCTTTGGCTCCTTCCTTTACCCTTTTGCACTACAAGTGAACGTAGTTCAAAATGCCAATTTAAGGGCAAAAAAACCTAGTTTACGATTCATAAAGAACAATTGTGTTTTTGCTTTGTACTTTTGGGGATGAATGTATAATTGGAAAGGGGCAGAAACGGCAATGCGGTGCCCTCTCTACCCTGACATCTTTTAGCAGTTCTAAACATTGAGCTAAAAAAGAAGAAGAAAAAATCCAGATCTGTAAAAGATGATACAGAATAATATTAGCCTTGCCTTTGAGAATAGCTATCAGTAACTCTCTCTCTCTCTCCCTCCTCCCTCTTTTTTTTTTAAAAAAGTGGGGGGGGTTAATTAATGAGGGAGAGTCATTGTATTTAAAAATGACTGTTAAAGCTGTGATCCAATGAAGTGCCATTTGTTCCAAAAGACTTTTTCCCTCCAACCAGCCACTCTCATTTGCAGAGCAGATCCTGTTTCCATAGCATCTCTCTTACAATTAAAAATAAAAATGATCGCACGGACCATCCACGTAATGCGTAAAACAATTTAAGCTCTCAGGCATCTTTCCTCCCCTCCTTGGCTATCATCCAAGGTAAACTCACTATACTTCAGCCTTCCCCAGCCCATCACCTCTCCCAAGTGTGTTGGGACTGCACTGCACACTCTTGCCATGCTGGAGGGAATTAAAACAGATTTAAAAAAAAAACAGATAATCAGAGTTGGAAGGGACCTTGTAGGTCATCTAGTCCAACCCCCGCCTAAGCGGGAGACCCTACACCATTTCTGACAAATGGCAGTCCAATCTTTTCTTGAAAGTCTCAAGTGATGGCACTCCCACATTCTCCTCCATGCTGCATCAAGAGCCCAGGATGGGTTGACTCCTTCCTATAACGTCATAGCTGAGTCTGTACTAAGATATAAAAGCCAGCCCCCGGGAAAGACCCCAGCTTTTGACTCAGCTCCTTTCAGTCAGTAGCTGTGTCTCTGAAAGCTTCTGTTAGATAACACTCAGCAGTTCTCAGCAGTTCTCTTTGGTACTTTTTCCTCGCTTCAAGCGGCTCCCTGGGATCTGGACAGCTGCGCTTCCAGGAGAGCAGGGCTCTCTCTCCTGCAACTTTGGGAGCAGCATTACCAGAGCTCTGTACAGGCAAGCTGGGCAGCGTCTGTGGACCTCCCCTAAACCTGCAGGTTTGAGCGATCGTAAAAAATGATCGGCAAACCGATAAGAGCGCAAGCCAGCTGATCATGTGGCCAGTGTCTGCATTTTCCTTTGCTGACTTCGCTCGGGGCTCTTTATGGCCTAAGGAGCGATTCTTCGATTTTGGAGCCTGTTTCCCCTAGTCAGCAGCCATCTTGGATTGAAGCCTTCCACCACGAGGTGAGCGGCCATTTTGTAAGCCTGGGGGCCATTTTATACCCTAAAGGGCTTCATAAAAAATTATAAACAGTTTCTTTCTAATGCAAGAGCCTTTATTTTACAAATGGAGCAAGATAAGGCTCAGGCAGAGCTTCCCCCCCACCCCAGTGAAACAGTCTCTTAAGCCCAATAAGAGAAAAAGATGTAGGCAATGCACCCAATCAGTCCAGAGGGAGGTGGCTGTTAAAATCAAAGCTAAGGCTCTAGCCCCTAAGAAGGCAACTCAGGCTGAGTTGAGGGCAGAGAAGCGCAGACATGCAGCTCTAGAGAGGCAATTCAACAGAACTATTCAACAGAAGGGAGTGCAACTACAGCATGTTTCAGGTGATACTCGTGGGCCCCAACCAAGCCCTCCCAAGGGAGGAGAAGTTATCTATGAGCCTTTCCATCCTCCATCCTGGTCTCCTGAGGTTCTTGCGGTACAATCAGATCGTCAGGATCTCAACAGATCTGTGCCTTATTTCCAACAGGCTTCTGAGCCCTATGCTCCTCCCTCTCCCTCCAGGCCTTGAACCTCTCCTCAATCTAGGCCTGAAGCTACCTTCACTCCCAGAGCAGCAGGCCTTTGGCCTTCTGCCTCTACCTTTGAGCATAGACCAGGGGATATCCCAGATGTTGTCTCATTGGCCATTAGGCAGGGATTGGCTGAAGGCTTCAAGCAAATTCTTCAACCTCTGGAAAAGGTTCAGGCCCTTCTCCCTTCTCAATCTATAAGTTCCTTGCCTCATCACCCTGATTTACACAGGCCCCAGGACCTCAGGTCCATTCTTCTCTACCAGAATGGGAGGAGGTTGATGAGGAGGGAAGGCCTTCACCATCTGAACACAGTTACTCCTCTCATTCAGTGTGTGAAGAGGGCGAGATTTATGACCAAAATCTTCCAAAGGAAGAGGATTCTCACCCAGAGCAGACATCCTCTGCATTGGTCTTCAAACCTACTCTCTTCAGGCCATTACTCAGCAAGGCTTTGGTCACTGCCAAGCTGTCACCAGAGGAAGTGGCTCCCGAGCCACAAGGAAATCCCTCTAGCCAAGGGGATTCGCTCTTCTCCAAGCCTGTAGTGTATGCAGAGGTTTTGCCTTCTCCCATGGTCAAGGAACAGTGCGCTTCCCCTTCGGCAGGTCCTCACTCATCTTCTTTGGATAAGCATTTCTACAATGTCGGCGCAGCTCTGGACAATGCCCTGGCAGTGCCTTCTGTTTACATTCCAGTTCTGGCCTTGTTCTCATCTTCTGGCACTCCCACGGAGCCAGAAAATATCCTGAAACCAGATGATAAATGTTCCAGACAGACCCTCAAGCGCAATCACCAGGCCACTGCATGGGCTGTTCGGGCTTCAACAGCAGCATCCTTTTTCATGAGGGCATCCATACAGTGGCTGCGCCAACTCAGAATAGATTGCCTGCTTCTGACCTTCGGTCTCACCAAGACCTTAATAAGATTATCACAGCGGTGCAATTCACTGCAGATGCCACTCTCAATTCCACCAAATTTGCATCCAAGGCCATGGCATCTTCTGTAGCAGCAAGAAGATTTTTATGGCTCTGAAACTGGCAGGCGGAGTCACGCCGAAAATGGAAGCTGGCTTCAGTTCCATTCGTAGAAGATAAGCTTTTTGGCGATGCTCTGGAACCTTATCTTATCGAAACCAGAGATAAACGTAAAATTATCTCTTCCTCTGGGAAGAAAGCCGACTATTGCCCTGCTCCTTATCGCCCTCCTGCCTTCCGAGCGGAGACCTCATCTTGCTTCCCCCGCTCTCAGAGGCCGTACTCCCAACACCAAGACCAACGGGCGGAAACATCTGGCAGGCAACAACCTTCTACTGGTAAACGGCCCTTTTGGGGGGGAGGGGGTCGTTCGTTCCGTCGCTCTAAGTAATCCCTCATTCTCCCCACCCATCGGAGGTCGCCTAGCCTTCTTTGCCTCCAAAGAAGGATGCCTGGGTGCTCAGCACTATTAGGTCAGGGTTACAATTGGACTTTCTAACGCCACCCCCAGAAAAAATTTTGAGCTGTCCTGTCTCTCGGGACATTTCAAGGCAAGCCCTCATGAATCAGGCCATTCAGCACCTTCTTGAAATCAGGGCTATTCAACCTGTTCCCCCCTCTCAACGGGGACGTGGGCTTTACTCTCGCCTTTTCATCGTTCCCAAAGCCTCGGGACGGTGGCGAACCATCCTTGATCTAAAATTTCTCAACCAATTTGTAAAATACAGGCGATTTAAAATGCAGACTGCGTTCTATTTTAGAGAGCGTTCAGGAGGGCGACCTCCTCTCTTCCATTGATCTCACTGAGGCTTACCTCCACATCCCCATTGGGCCTCATCATCGCCAGTTTCTCCATTTCTGTTATCAGAATACCCATTACCAGTATCAAGCACTTCCCTTCAGCCTCTCATCAGCTCCAAGGGTCTTCACAAAAGTTCTGGCAGCATTGATGGCATCTCTGCATTCTGTTCCAGTGAGGATCCAATGCTACTTGGACAACATTTTGATTCTGTCCTCTTCCATCCATGCGGCTCATCAGGATCTGCAAATTACCCTGTCATATCTCCAGAGCCACAGATTTTCCATCAACACCAAAAAGAAACAACTCTCTCTCACAACCAAATTGCAACACTTGGGAGCAGTCGGTGATATGTCGTGTTGGGTTTTCCTGTCCCCAGCTCATGGAAAGAGCCTTGCAGAGGTCATCAGCCAGACCCAGCAACATCAAACTGTCCCCCTGTTGCTGCTGTCCAAACTTCTGGGAAAGATGGTCTCCTGTATTGGCATTGTCCTGTGGGCTCGGCTCCACTCCTGACCCCTCCAATGGTTCCTGCTTCCCTATCAATGAGCAGGAACCAGCCACTCATCCATCAGGGTCCCGCTCCCACCGCAAATCCAGAGATCTCTCAATTGGTGGTGTTCCCTGTCAATCTGGAGGGGACTCCTGTTAAGGGACCCAGACAGGCTAGTGATAACCACCAATGCCAGCCTCCTGGGCTGGGGTTCCCATATGCAGGGCCAGATAGCTCAGGGTGTTTGATCCAGGTCAGAGCAGACCCTTCCCATAAATTGGCTAGAGCTCAGAGCCATTTTTTGGCTCTCAAGCATTTCAGGCACTCAATGACTGGCTCTCATGTTCTAGTCCTTACGGACAACATGGCCGCAAAGGCTCATGTCAACCGGCAAGGGGGGACGAGGTCCAAAGCCCTCATGAGAGAGGCTCTACGGTTGGGGTTATGGGCAGAGAAACACCTGTTGTCGATCTCGGCGGACCACATCTCTGGGGTCAACAACTCCCAGGCCGACTGGCTCAGCAGGAGCCTAGTCGACCAAGCAGAATGGTCCATTCCTCCATCTCTATTCAGGGAGCTTTCCCTCAGATTCAGAACACCGGAGGTGGATCTGTTCTCCACTCCTCAAAACGCCAAAGTCACCAGATTCTTCACCAGGTTTCCTTGCCAGGGAGCGGAGGGAACCAATGCTCTTCGGTGCAGATGGCCCAAGGGTCTCCTTTATGCCTTTCCCCTGCTTCCCATCATTCCGGCAGTAATTCGGAAGATGTTGGAGGAATGAGCGGAGCTCCTCCTCCTGGCACCCTATTGGCAAAGGAGGCCCTGGTTTGCGGACCTGGTCAACCTATCTGTGGCTTCTCCTAATTTAACCTCCCTTCACCAGGGGCTCCTGCTCCACCCAGAGCCCCAGTGGTTCAAGCTGACCATGTGGCACTTGAGCGGCAGCAGTTAGAGGAGGCTGATCTTCCAGAAAGGGTCATCCTCACTATCCTGGCGTCTCACAAATCTTCTACAAGGCGCATCTATGATGCCACCCGGAAGACTTTTTCCCGATGGTGCCTCAGGGAGGGTCTTTCTCCTGCTTCAGCCCAGTTGGCAGAAGTTCTTAGCTTCCTTCAGCGTGGGCTGGAGAAAGGTTTGACCCCCAACACCTTATGCAGGCAGGTTGCGGCCCTCTCCTCAGTTCTTTCATGGGGTTCGCTTCCTTCCTTATCCCATCAGCCTTCAGTCAGGAGGTTTATGAAAGGGGCTTCCAACCTCCACCCACCGGTGGTTCAGAGGTATCCTTCCTGGGACCTTCATTTGGTCCTTAATGCCCTTACAAAGCCCCCCTTTGAACCCCTTAGAACAGTGTCTCTCCATTTCCTGACCCTGAAGGTAGTGTTCCTTGTTTCCATCACTTCTGCCAGAAAGGTTTCCGAGCTTGCTGCTCTTTCCATCAGAGAGGACCTTTGTTCCTTTCATGATGATAGGGTTGTTCTCCATCTGGACCCCTCATTTATTCTGAAGGTTAACACCTGGTTTCACAGGTCCCAGGACACTGTGTTGCCTGACTTCTGTCCTCTCCCGCACCATGACTTAGAGCTGCAGTGGCACACGCTAGACGTAAGAAGGGCTCTTAGAATATACATTAAGCGCACTTCCTCCTTCAGGAACTCAGAAGCCATGTTTGTTTCCTTTCCCCTTCTCACTTGGGGCGCAAGGCTTCTTCTCCTACTATTAGCAGGTGGGTCTGGTCTTGCATTGAGCAGGCCTACAAAGCTGCAGCCCTTCTGGTTCCCCGAGGTCTGACAGCGCACTCTATCAGAAGTGCGGCCACTTCTGCTGCCTGGGCAACCCAAGCATCCTTGGAGGAGATCTATCATGCGGCCACGTGGACATCCCCATCTCCTTTCGTCAGACACTACCGTCTGGATGCCTTTGCCTCAGCGACTGCAGCCTTCAGCAGACGGGTGCTTCAACAAGTGGTTCCACAGTCGGTGTGATGAGCCGGACGAGGACCTGCCCGTGGACATGCATGGTATGTCCCATCCTGGGCTCTCGATGCAGCATGGAGGAGAATGGGCGTTGGTACAAGTTACTGTGAACGCCCTTTCTATCTATGCTGCAAGAGAGCCCAGCCCCTCCCTTGATTCGTCCGGAGAGGGTAAGATGTATTACTATATTCATTTTGTGCTTTCAGAGACACCTTTCAGTCTGTCAAATATCTTCACCAAAGCTGTGGTCTCTCCCAGGGGCTGGCTTTTATATCTTAGTACAGACTCAGCTAAATGACATCATAGGAAGGAGTCAACCCATCCTGGGCTCTCTTGCAGCATAGATAGAAAGAGCGTTCACGGTACCTTCTACCAACGCCCAACTTCCGAGGACAAGCTGTTCCATTGGTTGATTGTTCTCACTGTCAGAAAGTTTCTCCTTATTTCCAGGTTAAATCTCTCCTTGTTCAACTATGGTGACACCAGGTAAAGCAATGACAAAAATTGGATGTGTACATTTAAATAATTTAGATTACATTGTCAATCACAGTAATAAAAAAGTAACAATTTAATATCATATGCTATTTGACGTAGCAAATGTAGTTATTCATGCCTGAGTATTTTGTTCATACACTGCTGAACCTAATTCAAGATGGTAGCACAATCTGGTACCATAGTTCATACTCTGTTGCTATACAATGCACTATACAAAAATCACATTTGATTTTTTTTAATGAAAATGCATGTGCTGTATGAAAATAAATGGGCTTTACTAATTCCTGAGGCAGTCTTATGCTTCTCACTTGCCTGTCCATTGCTCTTCCTTTCTTTGATGTTGAATGTGCACTATTGTATTAACATACACATTTGTCATAATTATTTAGCAATATGTTTTGCTGAAACTAAAATCTTGCTGCTCCAGAATCCATCTCAAGTTGAGTTCCACTGCCCTCTTTGGAATAATTGTAACTGGAGTGTAATTAATTAACCTACATTTTTAATTAATCTTGAATTAATCTAAATTGTTAAAGAAGTGTATGATACCACATCTTACAATACTAGACAACACAGTATCAACAGTAGAGACCTTCAAATTTCTAGGTTCTACTATATCACATGACCTAAAAAGGACACCTAACATCATAAACATCATCAAAAAAGCACAACAAAGAATGTTCTTTCTGCACCAACTCAGAAAGCTTAAACTGCCTAAGGAGCTGCTGATACAGTTCTACAGAGGAACGACTGAGTCTGTCATCTGTACCTCTATAACTGTCTGGTTTGGTTCTGCAACCTAACAAGACAGACATAGACTCCAGAGGATAATTAGGACTGCAGAAAAAACAATTACTACCCACCTGCGTTCAACTGAGGAGCTGTATACTGCAGGAGTCAAAAAGAGGGCTGTGAAAATATTTACAGACCCCTCACATCCCAGACATAAACTGTTTCAACTCCTTCACTCAAAACGACGCTATAGAGCACTGCACACCAGAACAACTAGACACAAGGACAGTTTTCCCCCGAAAGCCATCACTCTGCTAAACAAATAATTCCCTCAACACTGTTCAACTATTTATAAAGTATACACTACTATTACTGTTAATCTTCTCATCACTCCTTATCACCCATCCCCTCCCACTTGTGATTGTAGGACTGTAACTTTGTCGCTTATATCCTTACGATTTATATTGACTGTTTCCTAGCATGATTTGATTGTTGATTGTATCCCTATGACTATCATTAAGTGTTGTACATTATGATTTTTGATTCTTAATAAATGTACCTTTTCTTTATGTATACTGAGAGTATTTATTTATCAAGATAAATTCCTTGTGTGTCCAATCACACTTGGCCAATAAACTATTCTGTTCTGTTCTGTTCTATTCTATTCTATTCTATTCAGAACAGCAACTATGAAGGAATGACAGAAAAGAAACCATAGAAAGTAGAATAAACTGAAAAGTTGGCAGAGAATCTGCCTCCATCAGTGTAATTACCCTACCCAAGTTTTATAGCATCTCTTCAAAAACAGTAGCATCATATTTACACTAACCTACACTAACATATGGCTATTCCTCCATTACATCATTCCTTCTTTAATTTATTCTACATCAATTTTACGAAAACTTTCAAAAAGAAAAGATAAAAACTGTAACAAACTAATGTAGAGTAAGAGAAAAAAGGAAAAGAAATAAGTCAAACAGAAAACATAAAGTACAAGAAAAGAAAAGTTAAAGAAAAATAAATACAAACAGAAAAGAGAGGGGAAAAAGATATGAAAAAGTGGTTTCCAATATTCTTCACAGAAGTTATAAACAAAACATATTTTCACCTGTTTCTCTAAAGCAGGGGTCCCCAAACTTGGCAACTTTAAAATTTGTGGACTTCAACTCCCAGAATTCTCCAGCCAGCGTAGGGAGTTGAAGCCCACAAGTCTTAAAAGTTACCAAGTTTGGGGACCTCTGCTCTAAAGGGACATTCTTCTTACTATAATCTATCCTATGTAATAATCAAAGCTATGACACAAGTTCTTTTTTTTTCATCTTTATGCAAAATGTCCATAAGAAGTTTCCAGTTACCAATCAGTGTACATACTGTTTTTTCCCCCTGACAATACAGGTAGTCCTTGACTTACGACCACAATTGAGCCCCCAAATTTATGTTGTTAAGTGAGTTTTGCCTCATTTTATGACTTTTCTCGTCACAGTTTTTAAGTGAATCAATGCAGTTCTTAAATTAGTTACATGATTGTTAACTGAATCTGGTTTCCCTATTTGACTTTGCTTGTCAGAAGGTTGCAAAAGGAGATCACATGACTCCGGGACACTGCAGCCATCATAAATGTGAGACAGCTGTCAGGCATCAGACTGTAAATCACGTGACCATGGGGATGCTGCAATGGTGATAAATGTGAAAAGTGGTTATAAGTCATTTTTTCGGTGCTGCTTTAACTTTAAGCGGTCACTAAATGAACTATTGTTAAGTCGAGGACTAGCTGCATTTGTTATTTTATCTATCAAACATTCCTCCACAGTGGTATCATCAAATATTTCCATCTCTCTCTATATTATAATCTCACTTCAGTAATCCTATACAGAACTGCATTAAATCATTGCTAAACATTCATGTTCCTGTGAAGCAATTCCTGCTATTGTATATTTATACAAGAGTGACCGAAGCGGTAGCCTTTTTCTGTATCTGTTCACTGCCCAGTTAACATAAACAGGTGCTCAATGTTTCCTTACAACTGTTTATGCTGCCCTCTTAAAAAGGAAACTTTCTTCAGACACAGCTTACATGGTAGAAAGGGTAAGCACAGAGGAACTTCGTGAGGTCGCAACTGCATTTATTATTCCATTTAATTTTTTTCCCTACACATTTTGCTCAAGATAGCAAATATTTTGTCTAGTTCCTAGCTTTTATCAGCACAGAATGATCACTTTCTAAACATTCACAAAGAATGGCCATTAGAATATCCTTTAATTTATTGATTTTTTAACGATCTTGTAGGCCACATTAGCTGCCTACAAGCTATCCAGGGCTGCATTTGGCCTGCAGGCCACAGGCAGGACATGCCAGGTCTAAGATTTTGGTAAGAAGATAAACAGAACTGGCTATAATAGAAATAATCCAGTAAATTGATAATCAGACTTGTTCCCTAATGCAAAGCAAGCACCCAGTCATATATACAGCAGTTGAGGAATGGAGCTAAATATCCTTACACACACACTGCACGTTGTTGTGTGCCTTCAAATCCGTACTGACTCCTGGTAACTGCTAGGACTAATCCTTACAAAATTTGGAGACAAGATTTCAGAAGTGGTTTACTATTTCCTTCTTTTGAACAACCAGCTGGTTTTGTGTCTAAAGTGAGATAGAAATCATAATTCCTAACCGGGTGCCTTAACTACTATGCCATACTGGCTCTTTACATACTGCATGCACTGCATTCAAAGATATGTGTGTGTGTGTGTGTGTGTACATATGTATGTATGTAGGTAGGTATGTATATATCTATGTATATGTGTGTATACACATACATTACATACACACAAACACACAACACAATGCTCAGATAATACCATGTTTGACATGTTTCATCTTTAGAGGAATCCCAATGGGGTTTCAAGTAGCCACAACAAACTTATAAATTAGCCACAGCCATATGACTTACTTTGAGCTTATTTTGTGTTTATTTTACTAGAATCTTTTTTCCTGTCTCTTCGCCTTGGTTAAATATATAAAAATTAGAATCATAGGCCTGGAAAAGACCTTGGAAGTCTTCTAGTCCAGTGGTGTCAAACTCAAATTTAATTGAGAGCCACATCAGGGTTATATTTGACCTCAGGGGGCCGGGGATGGGCATGGCCAGCTCAACACCACTGGTCAGGGCTCCGTTTTCAACCGCAACAGCCTCCTGCAGCAAAACTCTTCCAGCAAAAACGGAGTTCCACAAGTTTTGTGTTTGCTGTCAGAGGCCTGCAGGAGGCCGTTGAGACCGAAAAAAAATCCTGGGAGGGCCACATGCAACCCTGCCAAGCTCCACTTTCATTGGGAGAGGCACCATGGGCTGGTTCTTTGTTGTTTCCAGGGTGGCCCCATTGGCCAGTTCTAAGCACCCCGCGGGCTGGATCTACCCTGTGGCCCTTGAGTTGGACACCCCTGTTCTAGTCCAACCCCCTGCCCAAGGCAGGAGACCTTATTGTATCCTAGACAAATGGTTGTCCAATCTTTTCTTGAAAACCTCCAGCAATGGAGCACCCACAACTCTGGGAGGCAAGCTGTTCCATTGATTAATTGTTCTCGCTCTACTACATGTTCCAGCAAGTTTCGTGTATAGTCTAAAACAGGGGTGTCAAACTCAAGGCCCGCGGGCCAAATCTGGCCCACGGGGTGCTTAGATATGGCCCATGGGACTGCCCTGGAAACAGTGAAGGAACAGCCCATGGTGCCTCTGCCAGCAAAAATGGAGTCTGGGGAGGGCTGCAGGAGGCTGTCACGGTCAAAAATGGGGCACGGGGGACTGCGTGCAGCCTACCTGAGCTTCATTTTTAGTGACAGAGGATTGCAAGAGGCTGTTGCAGCCACAAATGGAGCTCGTGAGGGCTGCAAGCGGCCCTCTCAAGCTCTGTTTTCGCTGCTAGAGGGTTGCAGGAAGCCATACAGCTGAAAACAGAGCTCGGGGGCCCACTTTCCCTGGAGAGCGCTCAGGCCACCACAGGTGCCTCCGACACGAGTGACCTCAAGCTGGCCATGCCCACCGTGGCCCCCTGAGATCAAACACAACCCTAATGAGGCCCTCAATGGAATCAAATTTGACACCACTGGTCTAAAACATTCTGTCATATAAATAAGTAATAGGGAACACTACATTCTTTTATGAGCACATCAGACAAAGACATACAAAAACATATTAATTGGGTTATCTGCTGACGTAAAATTCCAGCCTATGTAAAATATTTTAATGTGATTTACAGACTTTGTCCATGAAAAGGGTGAACAGAATTTTTAGAATTACTTTTTGGTGCTAGCTAATATTCTAAAGTGCCTTGGTGAAGAAGCAGAGGGCAATTAAGTGTGATTTTTAAATCAGAGTACTATCAATTGCTCTAGCCTCCAGTAACTTTGGGAGGAAGGGTTTGTGGGGAAAACTTCAGCAACTTCAACCATTTACTCACATAGCTATATTCCTCAGCCTTAGATGTTGTAAACAGACATTTTGTGACTACGTCAATTTATCTGGCAGCTTATTGTCTTTTTGGAAAGGACAAAGTCAGCTGGTGGGCTAGGGAATTGTGTATATTTGGTATAATTTCTGTTCTCCCCCAAATGACTATTAAACTGCATATCACTCAGTCCCATAAATCTTCGCTGGCTAACACAGATTGCTCCATTCATGCTAATGGTTATAAGCACTTATTTCTCAGCCACTTAAATCCTAAAATCCTCTGGGGCTTAGCCAAACCTGATTGCTCTTTGACCCACCAAGACTTCAGAAGTTTCTACTTATACCAGAACCTCTACTATTGTGAAGTGTTCTCCAGGAATCAAGCTAAGTTACAAACTCTTTTTATCTTCTCGGGTTTTTTAATATTTCTTACTAAGCTATCCATTATTTCAAGACCTTATGTTTCTATGTAACCAGCATCCACCTTTGAAACTGTAGGATCTTCATCTAATTTTTTCTATTGTGTTATGAGACAAATTTTTCCAGCTTATACTTATTTTAAAACATATACTTCTTTTGGACTGGAAGAACACAACTTGAATTATATGAATTAGAGGAATTAGGAGATTTGGTTTCTGGATCTGAATGATTGTCAGCCCAATAAGGTAGACAAGACTAAGAAATCAAAGCTATACAGTCCCAAAGGTGTTAATTCAAAAGCCAACTGGGCTTTCTGGTTTTTCTTTGAAGATGTTTAGCTTCTCATCCAAGAAGCTTCTTCAGCTCTATAGCTCTATAAAGCTATATAGGTTGCAAGATTTAATTTGCTTCCTCCTCCCTCATGTTATCTTCTGGGAACAGTGGAAGGGCTTGTCCAAGATATTTGGTCACATTAATTTCTTGGTCCTATTATCTGACTGCTGTTCTCCTCCTGTCTTATTTCCTTTAGAGGTAGTCTTTAGCTTATGACTGATTATTTAGCAACTGTTCAAAGTTAAAAGTTACCTGAAAAGGAGGACTTATAACCATAGATCTGAAGTTCCAATGGGAAAGCCCCAGCCTGAATTCATGTGTCCAGATTTCAAGCACTGAATTATCGCTGCATTTATGGCCACTTGCAATGTCAAGTGACATTATTTATAACGGTTTTGCAGAAAACCAGCAGTTATTTCTAGTTTTCAGAAAAATCTTGCCGATAGCAAACAATGGGTTCATACTTACAACCACTACATTGGCTTTAACAACTGCCACAAAAAACATCATAAAATTGGGCTGGTCATCTAACTTACTTGTTTTACAACCATTATGATTCACAACCATAATGGAAAAGGTTCTATTCTGGTTGTAACTCAAGGACTACCTGTACAGTGATGGACAAGGATCGCAAACATATATTTCACTGAAATATGGGAAAACATGATCAAGATGAATTAAAACTACTGTCTATATACAGTACCAAAACCTAGAATATAGAAAATAAAGATGATTAAAATGACTTTTCAAAATAAAAAAGCAAATATTAAAAGGTATTATGGAGACTTGGTGGAATGACACCCAAAAATGGAATGTAGCAGATTTGTTCAAAAGAAACAGAAACAATAAAAAGAGGAAATATAATTGTGAATGAATTAACTTCACTGTGCTTAAAAAACGTGGATTAAAATGAATGGAAGGATGCAGGAACAATGCTATTGTTGATATTTACTTACTTCAATAAAACTATGGAGAAAATGCTTCCAAAAACAAATTGCAAATCTTTGATCAAGACATGATATAGTATTGGTGAGGACTTCAATTATCTCAGCATTTGTTGGGAGAGAAACACTGCCAAGCATTGTGCTTCCGGGAAATTCCTCAGTTGCCTTTCCAGTAACTTTCAGTGAGTGGAAAAGAGTATAAGAGAATGAGATATTCTTGATCTGACACAACCCAACAGAGAAGACATAAACAAGAAAATAGAAATAGGAGGAGCACTTGGGGACCCATTGGCCCAATGCCCAACTCTATCTTTACTGCATTTTTACTCATTCTGCATTTTTGCTCATACATTTCATCCTTTATTCATTCAGTTATCATTAGTACTTGCCATCACTCTGCACAAAAATATCTCTTGGCAAGGGTGTTAAACTCCTGTCATCACATTGTCACATGACATATCGTGACTTTTTCCCCTTCTAAACCCGGTGTGGGTGCAGCCAGAGTGTTATGCACGGGCCACAAGTTTGACACCTCTGTCTCAGGTTATCTAATTAAAAGTTAACTCAGATATTTCTCACCATAAGATCTGCTCTCCCTCTCCAAAAACCTTACATGTCTACTGTGCCCCCAAATCTACACCAAATAGTCCCACGACAAACCACAATTAGTGTACCCACAAGATTAGAAGTCATCATCTGCAGCAATGCCCATATGGATTCTACATAGGAGAAATGGAACAAACTCTGCACAGAATGGACACAAGACTGACATCACCAATCAAGCAAGACTGAAATAATATCGAAGTATTTTAACCTTTCAGAACACTTCGAAGTTACTGTTTTAGCTGGACTTTAACAGCACCATTAAGTAAGCAGTTGTTGAACTGTCATACATCATGGTTTCAGGCAATCTCAGAAGGTCTCAGGTTCTCAACAAATACAATGGGTTTTTCACATATTAAAATCATTAACCAGCAAGGTGCTTGTAACATGTGTCACATATAGCCTGTTTCTACACAACCAACCTCTCTTCCCTGATCTTTCCTCCACACTTTTTTCTTCTTGCCTTTTCTTGCCCCCATCTCCCCTCCTACATCAGTCTAGTCACTCTGTGTATGTGATGAAGTTAGCTGCAACTCACAAAAGCTTATACCTTTTAATCAGTTAGTTGGAAAAAATACTGCCAGATTCTTGGGTTTTTTTTTTGCACCATAGACTGAATACCTAAGTTGTAATTTCTTGTTGCAAATCTACTGTATAAACAGAATAAACTGCTAGTGTGAATCTCTTGGCAATGTGCTATAAATTAAATTAAACATGCCAGAGACACATAATTCTAACACTTCCAAGAACCCAAACAATATATACAACTACCCTACTCTCAGATTACAAAACTGTTCAATTTATCTAAAATATGAAATGTTTCTATTACCACATGAAATTCCCATGGTCCATATAAATCTTATATTTGCTAGTACAAACAACAACAAGCAAAGCATTTTGATTAAATTTTTCCAAGAATGAAACAGGCTCCAAACTGACTGGCAAAAGTATATTTATGGAAACGAATTGCAATGGCATCTCAATGATTTTAAAATAAAAATGTACAACCAATCATAAATGAAATTATTAACCTTCAACTAATAATGGAATTATATTAAGGCTGAATTTCACAAGTAATTTGAGGATATTCAGGTCTGCGAGGGACACAGAGATTTGTAATCTGATTTTAAATTAAAATAGGAACACTAAGAATTTCCTTGGGTTGGTCTTGACACCTAATGGGCTTATGCATGTACATTTCTTATCAGCAACATAGACATAGTTTGTTACTACTACTTTTTTTCGGCTTCCCTGTCTAATTTTCAATCCTCAGATTTCCTGGTGGTCTTCTATCCAAATAGTACTCTGATCAGCTTTATTGAGATTAGCAGAAAAGGGCTAGGTGAAGCCCCTTAATTTATGAATTAGGGAGGAAAAGACATGACAAGAACTGCTTACTTTAGGCAATGAAAATTATAGTTCTATTTCACTTAGAGATATTTTTAGAAACAACAAAGTGAAAATTAGTTGTCTTTGTGCTAGGCTGCATGATTCCTTCAACTGAATGAGGGACCACCTTAAAGCAGATTTTGGAAGGAGAGGAGAAAGCAAAGTAAAAAGAAGCCATAATGTGCAAGCAGATGTCTACTTGCATAACACACAATAAAGCAGGGGTCTCCAAACCCCGGGCAGCAGCCTGTTCGAAACCGGGCTGCGGGAGAAAGCTCCACTCCACTCATGTGAGTGGTGAACAAACACGCACGTGCATGCAAAGCTTCACTCACACGAGAGGAGGGTGTCTGTGCTGGTGCACAAAGCTGCATCCCCCACGAGTGCAAGTGCCTGCTGCTCGCACAAGTGGAGTTTCCTGCACATATGCAAGCACCCTCTGCTTCTGCCTGAAGCACCATTGGCATGAGTGGAGGGCACGCACCACTTGCACAAATGGAGCGGTGTGCGTCTGCCACTCACACAGCCCCGCCCCATATCAGGCTGGGATGCCAGGCTGGAAAGGTTGGGAACTCCTGCAATTGAGCACAGAAATTGTGGTTTAATTCAGGAATGTCAAGTGAGTGGCATTGCAGCCTGGAGGTAGAACTCTCTCACTCTCAATCAGGAGGCTGTGAGTTTGATTGTAGATAGTAGGAGATATTTCTCTCTCTGGCCGCAAAGAGAAAATATCTGCTATGAACTCTGCATAGGCGTCAGGAAGAGCATCCGGCCAGTAAATGCTCAGCTCTGTTTAATTGCCCCAACTCTGCCCTGATGCAAGGGATTAAAAGAAAAAAAAATCTGGAATATCACATATGGTCCTTTAATTCTTTGGGGTGCAGTTCTATTCTACTCAGTTAGTAAGCTCCACTGAACTCATTTAAACCTACTCTAGAATAAATCTCTATAGAAGAATATAGAATTTTTGACAGTAGACAATTGAATTGGATTTACTAATACTGCTTTGAATTTTACTGTACTATTTTTATTCTTAATCTTTGGAATTTGCATTAATTATTTAAGCTGTCTTGAATGCCATAAAGATAGAAAGTCAGGAGACATGTTAATCATGAATAAATAATAAAAACAAAATATCAAGCAAAGGGGTCTTTTGATCCTGAGAAATACAAATAATCATAATAATAACAATTATTATGATTATTACTATAATAACTATTTTATCCTATATTACAACAATTGTTTCATAAAAACTGAAATAGATTGCTGATATAAATTTTAAAGGAATTTTCTTCAGCATACAGTCCACATTTCAAATACTTGTTCTCAGTTTCAAACATATCAATTTTTTCAATAAAGAAATAAATTACAAATAAAGAAGAAATAAAGAAGAAATAAAGAAAATGAGTTTTGCACTGGCTGTTATACATGTGGCAAAATAGATATTAAGACTACTTAAAATTTGATTTTGTTGTATTTTCTCTGATTTACTGTGTTTACCACTTTGTTTTTTCCTTAAATTCTCCAAGACAACCAAGGGAATGTTGACTTAATGAGAACATTTAATAAGAATGTTGTAATTTGATTTGCAACAGGCAGTGCTCAATTTACAAACACGATCAAGCCCCAAATCTCTGTTGCTAAGCAAGACAATTGTTAACTAAGTTTTACCCCCTTTTACAACCTTTTTGCCACAGTTGTGACAAATCACAGCAGTTGTTAAGTGAATCATGTGGTCATTAAATGAACCTGGCGTCCCCCTTTCATTTTGCTTGTTGGAAGTTGGCTGGGAAGATCACAAATGGGGATCACATGACCCTGGAACAGTGCAACTGTCGTAAGAACTTGCCAGTTGCCAAGCACCTAAATTTTAGTCACACGACCATGGGGAAGTTACAACAGTTGTGAAAACAATGCAAAAACAGTCCAAAGTAACTTTTTCCAGTGCTGTTGTAACTACGAACTAAATAAATGCTTTACTCTCTTCGAACTAATCGATTTGGTTTATCATATTGAATTGGAGCCTACTACTCTGGCTAATCATTGGAAATGTGGATTTAATACTGTCCATAACATAAAAATATTTTCTGTCAAGACTACTATTACTATCAGTAGAGCCTCAGTGGCGCAATGGTTAGAGTGCAGTACCGTAAGGTACTTCTGCTGCAGCCAGCTGCCTGCAATTTGGCAAATCCCACCAGGCTCAAGGTTGACTCAGCCTTCCATGCTTCTGAGGTGGGTAAAATGAGGACCCAGATTGTTGGGGGAAATATGCTGACTCTGTAAACCACTTAGAGGGGGCTGTAAAGCACTACAAAGCGGTATATAAGTCTAAGTGCTCTTGCTATTGCTATTTCCCTGCCATGAAATAAAAGATTGAGATGTTAAAAGTTCACATTCTTCCTATTAAAGCCACTTTCTTCATAGTGTGGAAGTATTCTCTCTGCATCAGGAACCGGCCCTACATATATTATTGCTAAGGAGGAACTTTGATATCCCTTTCCACACACATGCACAGAGCCCCATCGCCACCCTATCCAAGTCAAGAAATATTCACTACTACAATTTCCTCCTCTTTCAAGACAGTCAAATTCAGGATTGTTAACGGCATTGCCTTGCTTTAGAATGGAAGGACAGATTTTTCCTGAGAAATGCCTATTAGTATTACAACACATTTCCAAAAATACAAGTCTGACTGGAATACAATGTTGCACACCAACATTGTCCCAATAGAAAGCATGTGATTCCCACGAAAACCAACATGACAAGTAACTTGATATCTGAGTACCAAAATCCAATTATGGAGCAGTACCTATTTTAGCAAAAGGATAGAGCATCTTATTTACATGGCACAACCTGCTTAAAAATCAGGAAGCGAAAATGATTTGATTCTACTCCACTCATAAACATATTGTTTTTTATATTTACAGTTTAATACATTCTATGTTAACTTTATTTGATTAATTCTATCCTAAAGTTGGGCTATCCAACTTTAAAATGGTTTTCTGGTTTTTGTTAATAGTAGAGTTTCCCAGTATTATATTCTTGAGAATTGAAGGAGAAAACACATGCACAGAACTCAGAAACAGCGAAAACGAAGAGCTGGGGCTATAACTTCCAGTTCAAAGCATAAATATATAAATGCTCAGGGCCTTACCTCTTTTTCTATTTTAAGAAGCTTCTTCACAGCCACCTCCTTGTCCTGAGATACCCATCGGGCTCGATATACACTCCCAAAACTTCCGCCGCCACAGTTTTCAAAGAACTGCAGATCATCGAATTTAATTTGCACAAATGAAGCACCGAGAGACAACATCTCATAATGACAATATATATACCACCAAAAGATCTGTAAGGAAAAAAACATCTATTAGACTTCTGATGTCACGAGTCACTGAATTCTTAACTTTCCTTTATACCACAATGAAAATAAGTTCTTATTGACACAAAAAGCTGTGACACTGACATTGCATACCTTCAGTACAAAGTCCCCAAACTATTTTTTTTTTGTAGAGGAGCAACTAGAATATACAGCACATTTCCTCCTATGTTCAGATCCTACAGCACTACCGGAAAAGGTTCTTGTATGTGTGCCGGCACATATTGAAAGACAGACCAATTCCCTTACAGTGACATACGCTGTCAAAGGGAAAGGATATTTGCAGCTTGCCTAGGAGCTTTGGAATCTAGGCTATGCCATGAATCTTTGTTGAATCACTTGAATATACACAACCTAAGTCCCTGACGAATCTAGCACAACACTCATCTTTCCAGAACAAGTACCCTGGCTGCAAATCTTTGCTAAAGAATAAATGCTTGATTTGGAGTTTTAAGTGTAACTGACCAAAATACATTTTTTCCTTCCTTCATGGCTTATTTGTAGTTACAGAAAAAGGAAGCAATTATATTCTCTCTTCCCCTCCCTCCCTCTCCCTTTCCCTCCTTTTGTGTACCCCTACATGAATACTGTGTCAGAGTTTAGTTTGGTTTATACTTAAACTGGATCATAGTGTCTTGTTCATCAATGGGACATAAAAATATTCATTCAAATCACAAATTACAAGATCAGCTTTTATTTATGTATATTTTTAATAATTCTGACATAGTTTGGGACTGCATCACTGAACAAATGTGATCCTTCCTCAAAATAAGATCTTAAAAACCCATTCACAACAAGCATTACACTAATGTAGATAATAAAGTACCTTAGATCATTTTCTAAATGTATTTCTGTACAGTTGTGGACAGAACTGAGTGCTGTTCTCAAGCAGGATGAAGATGGTTAAAATAAATAATGCAAAAGTTTAGAGAACTAAATGGCACACCTGGCTCAGTCCTGATAACCACATACCTGCCTTCTTAAATCTGGAGGACAAAAAACCCGTTGTAGAAACTATATGAGATGGTGATTGGGAATTCTAAATATAGAATTGGTAACTCAAAGAAATGCACCAAGCCAGCTTTGATTTTTTTCTTTTGTCCCATCCAAAGCCTACTGTTCTGTCAGGTATTCATACGTTATTTGTAGCTTCTATGAAATGCATGGCATACTTGAGGTATACCTTTCTGGGTGTTTGGTTTTCTGCCTTCCATGGCTTTTTTTTTAAATTAAGGTTTGTTGATGATTGCTTTACATTGCTTTGGAATTTTTATAAATGGTGCAATATAAATGGCATTTACCCATAAGTAAATACATAAATACTATATCCCTTGTGCTACTACTGTCTTAATAGAGGCTATGATGTTAGAAAACAATGTATCTTGTTCAAGTAGCAAAACACATTGATAAGATTGTTCTGATAAATTCTCTTTAATTATTTGTTGCCTGAGCCCACCCAATTCATTTGCAAGCATGTCCTATGAAATCCCTCAACAGCACTTTTGGGAAACCACCAAAACCTGTGCTAGAAGAAAGAGGCAAGTGCAGATAGCCAAATGAAGTTCTATACACCTTTGTTTTTCCTTATCTAACATATTAATGCAGAACTGCTCTACCCCCAAAAAAGAAAGGGGGGGAGGGAGGGAGGGGAGGGAAGAAGGGAGGAATGCAGAACTAACTACCCCCCAAAAAGAAAGGGAGGGAGGGAAGGGAGGAAGAGACAGAGATGATTACATATTCATTCACAAAATGAAAAGTAATATCATTTGTAAGGCTCTGGAACACATTATGTTGCACTTATTCATACACTTGGCTCATTTTGCCATATGAATATTTAAGACAGTATAATTTGTGGGGGGGAGGCCCTCAGGATCCAACCAGAAAAAATCCAGCACGCAAAAGAGATTCTTGTAAACAAAATTTGTCTTTATTTGTGGCATAATTCAAGGGATAGTAAAGTCATAGTTTCTCTTTCAGATCTAAAGATTAATCATTAAACCACATTTCACTTAAATAGAGAAACACCGTCTCCTCCTAGAATTTTATTTTGAAGAAGCTTGGCATGCAGTAAAGGAGTTACTTTGTGATTTATTCCCTTCTATCCTCCAATGATTAATCTGTTTCATGTAAAGCAGCACTATTGCTACTGTATTAGTGTGTGCCTAATATATACTGTATCTAAATTTTTACAGGTAATTGTTTCTTACTAACCCCTCCCCACAGTTAATTTAAGGCTTTAATTATGCTCAGTTGTCAATCTTGCACAACCAGCAAAACAATAATCTTCTTAGGTCTTCTTGGGATCCTTCCTCATTGGGTAGACCATTAAAACATGATCATCCTTCATTTTTGGTGATCCTCCCATCACCTCAAGAGTTCTTCAGAGTTCTTCAAACTACCTAAATTCAGAGTATTTCTTTTAATGACTGCCAAAAATAAGGGAGCAGAGTAAAAAATCATGGGAACTGAGACTGGCATCCTCCAGCTTCTTTTACAGGTAGTCCTCGACTTACAAACACAATTGGGCCCAAAATTTATATGTTAATAAGTAAGGCATTTGTTAAGTGAGTTTTGCCCCCATTTTATGACTTTTCTGGCCACATTTGTTAAGTGAATCATTGCAGTTAAGTGAATCTGACTTCCCCATTGACTTTGCTTGTCAAAAGGTCGTAAAAGGTGATCACATAACTCCGGGACATTGCAACCATCTTAAATATGAACCAGTTGCCAAGCAAGCACCTGAATTTTGATCCCATGACCATAGGGATGCTGCAACGGTCATAAGTGTAAAAACTGATAATAAGCAGAAACATACAGTAAACGATTTAAGACATAATTTACCCAAATCTGCAAGCATCCTGGAGGGTGGTCAGACAATTTATAACCCAACACATTTGAAATGAAACTGCTAAGGGCTGTTTCAATACGGCAACATTGCATTAGTGGTAACAATCTACAAAAGGCTTCATCCTAAAATATTGTAACTGCATTAGGATCCACTGGCCAATCTTTCCAAGATCCAGAATATAAATGTTATATGTAAATGCTTAGGTAGATAGGTAGGTAGGTAGGTAGGTAGGTAGGTATGGATGATAGACAGACAGACAGATGGACAGATGGTAAATAGATGTATAGCCAGGTAGACAGTAGACAGTAGACAGGTAGACAGACAGATACGGTATTTGATAGATACGGTAGATGACAGACAGACATAGAGTTTGATACATAATATATATGCACATCTACTTATATATTGAATGTTACATATCCCCTGTAAATATTACACAAGTTTAACCTTTGTGGTTCTAAACTATGTAACCAAAGAAAGGTATTATCAAGAAAGATCAAACTAAAAGTTCTGCTTTACCTTTGCAAGCCAAGAATTTCTCTCATCCTTTCCTAAGAACTGAATGTTTAAGTTTTATTAGATATAAACTGCTGTTTTAAGAAAGAAGAAATTCCTCAACCCCCTGGTCATATCATTTACAGAAACACCATCAGGAGCTCCTGCTACTATTGTAGGAAAGCAGTGAGGAAGGTTAGGGTGATTGGCTTTGTTGTATGCAAGCATATTAGTAACACATGATGTACATGTGAAGGAATCATTTGGTCATTATCCATCAAACAGGGACAATTCTAAAGTAACATTCACCTTATGAAAAGGAAGTATTTTGTTTTCATAAGGTGAAAGTTACTTTAGAAATGGCTCTGTAGGATGGACTGAACTTTGTTTTTGATCTAAATAAGTTAATGTGCCTTGAGAGTTTACCAAAAGAAAGAAAAACCCAACAACAACAAAGAAGTGACTTATATTCTATAGATTTCTTGAGGTTGGAAAGGGAGTTCTTCACTGGCTGGCAATTATTTTTTACAGCTTCAAAAGTGTCATCTTCAACACCAATGAGAACAAAATCTAAGAGACACTTTGTTGTGTTTTGTGTTTCTGTCTATTTTGGTTTGTGCTTTGGATATCTACCTTTTTAACAACAGTGTGTTCAGTTCAATATAGTTAAATAGATACTTGCTGAGTTCCTGTTATTTGGCAGCTTGCCTTTTTGCTCATCATTAGCAACAGTCTTTGCTTGTTCCAAAGTGAATGTTAAGACAACTTAGGAAAAAGAAACAGCATTTTGCACATGACTGTCAGATGTGCTAGACACCTATGGGGTTCCTTTTCTTCCTCCTGTAGAAAAACTACAGTTTAACTCCTGGGTCCATAGAGTTTAGAAACTTAGCATTTCCAGACAAAGAAATAACTGGTTTATGGATGGTTTTTAACTGCCTTCAGGCAGGGTGGGCTGCTGGGGGTTCTGGAGAGCCCCTAGCTAAGATTCTGTGCAGTTTGGAGAACCCTCAAATCCCAATCCTGGCTGGCCTCGCCCACCCACCCCACCCCTGCCCCGTAGTCCCCATGTGGCCCATTTTGGATGCAGGTAAGTGCAGGTCGTGCGCGGAGGCTCGGGGAGGGCAAAAACGGGCCTCCCGGAAGTTCAGGAAGGCCAGAAATGGGCCTATTTCTGGCTTCCAGAGAGCCTCCAGAGCCGGGGAGGCCATTTTCACCCTCCTGGAGGCTCAAAAAAAGCCTCTGGAGCAATGGGAGGGCAAAAATGCCTCCCCACTGTGGTGCAGGAGGACGACAAGGCCACGCCCATCCAGCAACCAGGCAAAGAACCCTTTGCTAAGATTTTTGAAGCCTACCCCTGCCTTCGGGTGGTCCTTTGTTCCTTATAAATTAAGAGCTTTATAAAAACTTTGCTCCCCTTTTCCTTTTCATGAAACAAAAAGGAAGCAAAAGGATAACAAGTATTTTTATTGATTGATTTGCATGGATGAGCCTGGATTAGATTAAATCCTTCTGAAAGCAAGAATTGTCATTAGATAAGCTATTTAGGAAAGCTAATAATAAGGGAACTGGTTTTCTCTTCACTTTAAGTCTATGTGCATGCTACAAATAGCTTAAAGTTTGCTCATAAGAAAGGATTGGTTTGTTTGATTAGGAAGGAACAATACTTTTTATAAAAGACTGGAAATCCTTTATGGACTTTTTGCTGAAAATGGGTAAAAACAAAATATTGCTATCCGCATTTATCAATTAATATGGGTGGGAAATGGACAGAAAGGAACCATGTTTTGTGATTTTGAAGGGAGAAATGCTTTCAAGTATGTCTATAACAGCTATAAAGAACATTGGGAATATCTTGTTTTCTTTCTTTCTCTATGCTCTTTATCATTTTCACCACCTTTTTAAAGCCTTTTTTTCTCACAGTTAGGGTTTATTTTTTAACTTTGTAAAAAAATATTCAACAAAAATATTTTTTAAAAAGACTGTTAGCTAATTTTGAAGACTTTAATTAATTAAAAACATATGCTCATAAACCAAAAAATATTGAGTGCTTATTTGCAAAGCTGGGCTTCTAACCTGAAGATATACCGGTATGCCTTTTTTTCTCCCAATACAAGTTATGGATTAGAGGCATGAATTCAAGAATCCCCCATACATTGATCTTAATTCCTACCCAAAGGCATTACATTTCTTCCCAATCCCCTTCTTTTAATACTTTTGTTCTAAAAAACGCAGGGTTTACTCCAAGGCTGATAAAAATCATTCTCCTATGAACAATAATTTTTTCTTGCTTTTTAATTTTTAATTTTTTTATGTGGTTGTGTTTAGTTTAATAAACTGGAATCATAACAGACAGCATACAAATGGATGTACATAAAGACCTATCACATGCTGTCATTTTTTTTAATGGACATATTGATTCCAACATGTTTCAAGAAAACTAGATTGATGCTTTTAAAAATGGCTTCATGTGTAAAACTCAATGTCAGTTTTAAATACTAATAATTCCAGCACTGATTGTTTAATGAAGGATTCCAGCAAATCAACCCTGCTCTTTTTCTAAGAAAAGAAGGGTGAGAAATCAATCAATCATAAATTAATGGCCATCACTGAGAAGTTCAGCCTGTTCCTCTTCCAATTTAAATTGTCCTAAGCACTCACATTTTTGTTATGTCTGCTCAAACCTTAGGCTGTACAGAATTTGCCACTTGTCAAATAATATCAGTAATATTAATCATTCAAAATTTAATATTTCCAGATTCAGTATGAAACAAACTGAGCCTTAATTCCTCCTATTATGAAAAGCTTGTTCTTAAGAGTTTTTATTGCTTAAAATAGATAAAAATATTTAGCCTAAAAAGAGCAAAGCATGTTTCCAAAAATTGCACAAGCCATACAGGACAGCAAACCCTTACACCTATAACATAATATTATTTGCAACTTTTAGCCACTAAATTTGCAACATATCCTAGAGCTAAATCATTCTTCACTATCTCTTTCGACTTGGAATTTAAAATAAATAAAAATAAAAAGGAAGAGATGAAATAGCTTTCAGCACTTTTATGCAAAGGCAGCAGGCCAATGTATTGCCAATAAAGTAAGCACTACATTTGTACTAGCTTAAAACACAGCAGAATGTGCCAAGTTTCCTTATTTGGGAAAAAATATACTTCTATGGCTTTCGAGGAATTTGACCAACCATTTTTAGAGTGACAACTATGCATACATATTGCACTTGGTTTCTGAATCATCCTCTTTCAAATAACTTGAAAACAAATAAATTAATAATGCAAGTATTACATAAGAAAAGGATATACAGCATATTATCACTTGGCCCTTTATTGTGTGGTTTCAGCATAAGAAAACGTAATTTGCAAATGTAGTAATGACATAGTTCTTGTTGTTATTGTAATAGTAGTGACAATAACACTGAAAACATCAGATAGATGTAGGCATTAGGATTGTAGTAGCACCAAATTTTCTCCCCCCACTTTTTTTCTCCAGTCTCTGGAGAGTAGTTGCTGAACAATAGAAAGAATCACGTAAAGTTTTCCCTTCCCTAAGTCTATGCCAGAAAGCTCCAATTTTCTTCACAGAGGTGCTCAGGATAAGAATTAGCAGCTCCAACCCTTAACAGAGAGAAATGTGGAGAATAAATTTTCCTTTCGATTTCCCAACTTACTGCAAATCCGGAATCTAAAACCAACCCACTATAGTCACCTAAGACACCTTATCATGCTGAGTCCTAATCAACAGAAATTATCTCTTCAACTAGAAACTGGTTGGGGAATGTCTTGCTTTATGAAGAACTAAATTTCACAGAACAGGATTTCAGCCATGAAAACTGGTTTTGCGATAAATGATCCACCTCTGACTCACAGGGAATATTCTCTGTTTTGAAATTCAGGCATCTTTCATACCTAGCTGTTGAATTAACTTTAAAAAGCTCCTGGGCCCGAGAGCTTCCAGAGAAGGAAGAAAGATAAATCTTTTAGCACAGCATATAGATTCAGGAGTTCTCTCTTCTAGTAGTCTCTTGTCTTGATGATCTGCAACATCGAGAAGGCACAAACAAGCACTGTACTGTAGTCACTTTGTCTTTTTTTCTACACAAGGTGAACGTAATTGCTATCATGCTTTTGTGGTTATGCCCAGCATGCAATTCCTCCATGGAGAGGAATCTGGCTTTAGGAAGGAGAAACCGCTATTTCAAACCTAGTTCTGAAGTGATGTGTTGCAATCTCTACTCTGCATTTTATTTAGAGGCAGGGCCAGAGCATGGATAGGACCACTAACTTTTGGAGAAAATTGAATTTTCATGTTGAAGATCCCTTTGATACATTCTGGAAGCCGAATATGCAACAACAACAACAACAAAATACTGCAGAAGCTTGCTCCCCAAAGGCTGATGGGAACATGATATACCCAGGCAAAAGAAATTCTAGTTAAGAAGAGGCTTATACACAAGGATATTCAGGAAGAGGGAAGAAGCTCCGCAGGTACAGTAGCTGGATATAATCTCATAAATCCCTGGATCTCTCATCAGTTTATTCTTCCAAAGTACTGCAACATGTCCAGCCTTGCTGGACAGTCTCCCTAAAGCAATGCTCAAAAGTAGTTTTAAGGGCACTCTGTTAATACAGGTAGTCCTCAACTTACAACAGTTCATTTAATTACTGTTCGAAGTTACAATGGTACTGAAAAAAGTAACATATGACTGTTTTTCACATTTATGACTGTTGCAGCATCCCCATGGTCACATGATCAAAATTCAGCCACTTGGCAACTGGCTCATATTTATGACGATTGCAGTGTACCAGACCCATGGGATCCTCTTTTGCCAAGCAAAGCTTGTTCTGACAAGCAAAGTGAAGGGAGAAGCCAAAATCACTTTAACAACCAGGTTATCAACTCATCAACTGCAATGATTCACTTAACAACTGAGGCAAGGAAGTTCATAAAATGGGGCAAAACTCACTTAATAAATGTCTCATTTAAGCAACAGAAATGTTGGGCTCAATTGTGGTCATAAGCCGAGGACTACATGCATGGAGCAATCGGACCATATTTTTCCACACTCTGCCTCTTGAAGGAAAATCTGTTAAGCCTATGATAACCTCCTTAATACCAACGTTTCTAGATCTGCCATATGATTTTTATGCAATCGCTTGACAAGAGCAAAAGTCTGCTTGGAAGCCTGCCAGGACTGGCCTTGTATGGAGGAGGAGAAAGTGCAGGAAGGAAGAGGAAATGAGAGGTCTTCCCTTTTGTCATTGCATATTACTGCATTATACAGGACTGCTACGTAATAAAGAAGTTAATCCCCCAAAGCTGTTGATATAACACTGTTATAACTAACGCTGCCACGTGCAGAAGTCTCCTTTCTTTGGTTCAAGTTATTTGTGTACAAGACAAACTGCTGGTAGTTTGTATCAGGGGAATTAGCGGAAGACCAGAGAATCTCCAGCAGTCTTAGAATAACCTCTATATGGCCATGCATAGAAGTTGTTATCAGAATACTAGACTTTGACCATAAAAATTGTAGAAAGTTCACCATGTGATGTTAAGGAATTCACTTTTTCTCTCCCTAATCTACTTCATTGGCTAGGCATTAGGAAAGAACAGTTACGGCATTTTGGCTTCCCTCCTTCAATGAAAGGAAAAGTAGAAAAGCACTAAAACAGAAAATTAACACATGCAGAATCATCATCCAACTGCACTATTTAAAGCTCCCTTATGCTTGGTTGCACTCTTAAGAATTGCTTAAAAAGTAAAGTCTTGTTCCACTCAAGTTTGATTTGGGATGACTTTAGGAACGTGGACATAAAGTTTTCCTGACAGCAATATGGAAATCACGAGTTATTTACTGTCTTTTTCAGGGATTTTTTTCCAGTCTAGTCTACCACTCTACCTCCAACCCAAGTACTAAAAAGGCTCATCTTGTTTAACTTCTGCATGAACACCCAACCCCAATATGAATGTTGAAGAAAGGTGTGCATTTCAGGATAACTGTATGTTCTATCCTATAACTCAAAAATAAAGAACAGACACATAGGCCCTATATTTGTCTTTATCCCCATTAAAACTATATTGTCCTCTAAAAATATTACCCATAATTAAAACGTTTGTGCTTTTTGATGAACCACTGCAAAGTACAATTACATTGATTATGCATTTTGATAGCTCACAATGACCCCATTTGGTTTGGGCCTTATTGCAACCTTTATACATGAGCTCTAAAAATAGACAAATAGATAAATTCCTAGCCAATAGGACCATGCCAGGAAATGTCATCTATCCTATACGGAGACATCCATCATTGCAGAAGGCTGATATAAATTGCGATCCAGAAACAAGGCTTTTAAAGTCACGCTGGCACTAATAGCCCAGGTTCCCTGCATTTAAGGACAGCAGCAGCAACAGCAGCAAGCAGCTCTTTTAATTTTCCACACCAGAGCATGGTTCTCTTGGTTGGAATGTCTGCATTTGAACCTTCCCACTTTCTAGGGCAGTGTCACTAGTTCTGGTCCCACAGCTTTAAACTCAGCCAACCTTACTCCTGAGTAAGCACACCAACCACCTGACTGCCAGATTGACAACTACTCACACACACCCTTATTCTAAAGACATTCCAAAAGGTTGCATTAAAGACCACATGACATCGTTTTATAACATTAAGGGGGGGGGGTGAGAGAAAAGCATTGTTTTTTTTTCTCCTTCGAACTGAAACCAAAAGTTTTGTTAGCTTAGTTTTTGTTGTTGTTGTTGTTGTTGTTGTTGTTGTTGTTTTAAACTTGGCTGCATTTCTCGGAGGCGGGGGAAGAGGGGAGTGATAAAACAGTAGCACTTCAAAGGACTTTCAGTGAAACTCGGTCGGGAGGATAGGAAATGCCTAAACCACAGGATATGACAGATGCACTTAATCACCCCGAGGTTCACTACAAGGATGAGGTTCCTCAAGTTTACTCCATGCCCACATTTTGCACAAACATATCGCCAGCGCATTATGGCTGACTGTTATAATATTTTAGGGGAAGAGAGCGAGGGAGGCACGGAAGGTGGTCGAGCGAGGGAGGCACGATGCAGCCAAAAAAAAAAAAAAAAGCAATTGCGTCGAAAGCAAGAGAGAAAACGATTCTTTCGACGCCGAACAACAACAACAACAACAACAAAAATACAACTTATATCAAAGGGCAACGAGCAAAAGGCAACGTCCCATTTCAAGGGGGTGGGGTGGGGAAAGCGCTCCACACAAGCGGCTCTCCTTTCCCCACATTCGCCGAAGCTCTCAAAACCGCTCGCGGCGTTGCGCAAAGTGCTTTCTCTCGCGCAAAATAAAAATAAAAATAAAAGTTTAACTTGTCCCGCCAGCCTTAGCGAGTCTCCGGCCATTTATCGCTCGACCGAGTCAAAGGAAGGGTCGAATACGCCATCTCTACGCTCGCCTCTCCCACCCCTCAAATCCGACCATAATAAGGGCGCGCGTGCCCGCCATGCCGGGAGACCCGGGGTTCTCTCAGGTCTCCTCATCACGTCGTTCCCCACCCTCCCGCCAAGAGTACCCGGCTAATCTCCACCCCTCTCAAAGCGCGCCCTCCGCTTTCCCCAGCCAGCCTTACCTTCCTATGGGGACACCCAATTGGCGCCCGCCGACCGAGAAGCACCCCCCTCCCCCCGCTCCTCCGCTGGTGCCCTCAAGTCCTCTCTCTCTCTCTCTCTCCAGCGAGCTTGCCCAGGTGCGCTTTGGAGAAGCGAGGCTTTTTGCTCGCTGGCTGGCGGGGTCTCTGGCCGCCTCGTTTCCGGTGAATGTCAAAAAGGAGCCAAGCCAGCAACCTCTCGGTGCCGCCGGAGCTGGGAAGAAGAGCACCACCCCGCGCACAGCCCAGCCGGGAACGGAGGAAACAAGTCCCGACCCGCCCACTTGGCCGGCTGTCAGGCTGTTGTGGGATATCCCCGAGGGCGCCCCGGCTCTTTGCCTCAAATGTGTGACTCAGGGCCAATCACAGCAATCAAAACTACATAAAAACAAGCAAAATAGAAGATTTTTTTTAAAAGAAAAAAAATCATCGAACAGTACAATATTTTTTGTTAGTTTAGTTAATAAACTTAACATTTTGACCGGAAAAAAGTTGATGTATTGTGTCATGGTGCTTTTATTTTTTCCTTGCAAGACGCTGTATTTTATTTTATTTTTCCTTGCATGAGGACACTGTATTTTCCATTAGGAAATCTCAATGGTTTCAAACAATATCGCTGCAGACTCACCTAAGCGTAGGCATTTTTAAAATGGATGCTTCTGGATTCAACCTTTCAACATATGAAGGGAAGTTAAGGAAGAGGGATGGGTTGAATTGCCTTGTCCTTTTATTCCTGTTAACTGACTCTTGGAAGTCATGTTCAGATGCAGGAACTCACTGAATGATTTTGGGTCAGTCACTCCCACTCACTCTAGCCTTTCTTCCAGGCCTGCTCTGATAGGAGATAGCAATAACAATAGCGCTTCCCAGTGCTTTACAGCCTTCTCTAAGCGGTTTACAGTGTCAGCATAAGCTCATTTTACTGAGCTGGGAAGGAAGAAATGCTGAGTCAACCTTGAGCTGGTGAGAATTGAACGGCAGGCAGCTGGCAGGCAGCAGAAGTAGCTTGCAGTACTTCATTCTAACCACTGCGCCACCATGCTCATTTGATAGGAATGGATGTTGATGCACCTGGAGAAAAGACAGGTTTTACATCTAACAAATGAATACCATAAGTAACTATTTATCTAATCTTTTTAGAAGCATTAACATTGGCCATTTTTAGTTGGAAGAAAATGCATCCTCAGAAGCACAATCAGGAATGCTGTCTAGGTCCAGCCTGGGATACCCAGAGAATTTCCTCTGCAGGCCATCTTCTCTGGATGCCTTCTGCTCCAAGAGGCAAAAAGGCAGCAGCTGCTGCTGCTTCTATCTTCTCCCATATATAATCATTATGTAGGTTGGGGTGTAGCCCACAAAACCTGAATCACAACCTGGCAGAACTTCCCAGAAGTTATAAACAATCTCTTCTTTTTTTTCCAAATTTAATCCTTACCAAAGTAAACTCATTGTTTTACTGGACGTTCATCCTAAAGATGAGACACTGTGTGCTAATTGATGCATCCTGTCTGCCAGTTGCAAGCTGACCTACCTGAACAGGCATGTCTTGCTTCAGAGGTACACATTCACACATTCAAATTCCTGCAATGCCTTGTATGTGGGTCAATCTCATACTTCTCTAGAAACTGGACCAGTTAATGACAAAAACCTTATTAACTGGGACTGTGTTTTATGAACAGACTTTATTATTGATTCCAAGGCTTTTGCTAGAATGGTGGTTTGATCTTCAGGGTTCTTCATGGCTAGAGCATATAAAGAGTTGAACTCTCAAAATTGTACCTTATTCTCTCTTCATGAGACTCCATGAAAATGTTTGGCATCTACAAACAGATGTATGGTGTGCATTTTAAGACATTTTTAATGTGGAGGAAAATACTTTTAGCTAAGCTTTAATAGATAGTCAAGCAAGTGTTTAGTACTTGGAAAGGAGATTACCAGAAATCTCAGGGTTGCAGACTAGACTGGAGAATGGCAGAAACATTCCTCTTTAAAACCATTTCAATTTCTCCATATTTGGGGGAATTTCAATTTTTTTTTAACATTGTAGTAAAATTGTTCTTTTGGTTTTTTTTAGATTTGGAGAGCAACGGTAGTTATCTTTTCCAGCAAAAATCTCATTCCAATAAATCTCAAGAAACAGGACTACATAACAGAAATACCTTGTTGTTTGCAACTTCTTGGTTTGTCCTTGATGGAGTTGGCCATGCTCTTTTAAAGCAAATTTGTCTAATGCCAGTGCCCTTCAATTATGTGGGGCCCAGTTATCACAGTTCTCAGTCGTGGTCATTTTAGCTGGGGAATTTTTGGAGATGAAGGTCAAACGCAATCAGGTGTGGGATCCTTCTGCGGCTTGAGGGATACCACTGAGGACTCATGCTTGGTTTTTGAGAAGGTAAAAAACCACATCCTTATGTTGAGAGAACATGGTAAGATAAGTTAGTATAGCATTCAGAGACTTTCCATTATAGATGTATGTCCCCAATCCCCACCCCACTGTTGGCCCTTTTCAGTGTACAACATAATTCCGAGGTCACCACTTTTACATGCAAATATGACAGTAATTATATATTCATTTTTACATTCAACGTTCTGTCTTGTCCATTTTTAACTTAATTCTGTTATTACTTCTCCATTTCAACTTTTACATAAGAAAAGAAACAAACACATTAATTGTTTTAATTATTCATTCTAAGCATCTTCTCAATTCATTTCAATTTATTTCAAATATATTTCTTAAACATTAACATTTCTTTTAAGCGTGGCCTTTTCTAAAATACTCTTTTCTCATTTTACCTCTCAACTTTTATATAAGAAAAGGAACAGGAAAGTTAATGCTATTCATTAATATTACTCTCATTCTAAACATCGTCTCGATTCATTTCAATTTGTTTCAAATGCATTTCTTAAGTCTTAACGTTTCTTTTAAATGTTGCCTTTTCCAAACTACTCTTTTCTCATTCAAATCACTAATAGTTTCCATATCTTCATACTTATTCCCTTTTAATTCTTTTTTATCTTGTCAAATTTGCAATTCCATCGCATATTCTTTTCATAAAGTCTAGATTAATACAAGTTTTTCACATAAAACAAAACATAAATTTCCCATCCCCTTTTACTAGTTTGGGGGTGTCACCTCAGCGGTTTAAGTATGCCTTAATTCCTGCATCTGTAATTCCCAATTAAACATCTATTTTACTTAGTTATAGTAATAATCAATCCCTAGAAAAATAAACTACTTTACATTGCACTTTTCAGTCAGATTCCGCAATGTATTTTCTCCCTTTACTTCCATAAAATTTTATTTATGGTATCAAAAAAGAAAAAAAGAAAAAAGAAAGAAACAATTAATCCATTTTGCTTGGTCACTGATATTAATCTCATTTTTAAACCTCCTCACAATTCATTTCAATCATTTCAATATGTATAATAAACATTAACCTTTCTTGTAACAATAAAAATAAGAAAATGCATTCATCTTCTAAAAAGATATCAGTGCCCCTCCCTCCTCTCAATAGACTATATTCTATAATTTGTAATTGCAAAGTACATTATTATTACCCCTCATATCAATGTGGAATCCCCTTTCTTAATTCATTAACCATTGTCCCGATGTATTCTAGGTAAAGAAAATTTTTCCTTTATTTTACAATTCCCATATTTCTTTCTTTCCTGTTCCTGTTCCTCATTACCTCTCTTCCCTTTTGTTTTTCCAAATCTTTTCTCCATCTGATTTATATCCCTCTCTCTATATATATTTTCCTTCCCCCTTTTACTTTTCTGCTGTTTCTTTCTGTCTTTCCGATTTTTATAAATATTCCCCATTTTAGTTACTTTTTTAAATCTCCCATTTTTAACCCCCCTTCTTTTTCCTCTTCTTTGTGGTGTTCTTTGTGTTGATTGTCTATTTAAGATGGCTTCTTCTTGAACTAACTCCTCCTTCTCTGAGGTTTCTTCTTCGTATTCTTCAATCGCCATTTCCATAGCTTTTAACTCAGAGGCAAGTGATTCACCTCTTGCATGTAGTAGTTCTTTCAAATTTTTAAGTTCCATTTTTAGATCTTATAGTCATTAAAAATCCACCAATCACCAATATTTTTCTTTTTTCTTCTTCAAACTTTCTGGATTAACAACTATTCCTGAATTGGGTTTATAGCAAAATCACCAATCAGTCCAACAATCCATATTTTTTCTTTTGTTCTAATTAAATTTTCACTTTTTAGGGTACTTGTTATATTGTTTCAATATTTCCTTTTCATTGTATCAGATCCAATTCATAGAGAAATAGGAACTTTCCCTTTTTCAGCTTAATTTTTTGTCCACCAGATGGCACTCTCCATTATACAATGTCCTCGCTCTCCCCCCCACGCCCATTTTATTGTTCGGGGCTTCAATTTAAATCTTCAATTTAAATATTTCCGCCTTCTTTTTGAAAACTCCTAAGTCCAGCTTTAAATTGTGCCTGTTTGTTAGCAATGTATTTTAATTCAATTTGTTTGGATATCTTGTTCCGGCTTCTTCCAATCCTGGTTCGAAGCCCTGCTCAGCTGCCAAAGATATTTTCACTTCTTTTCCTTTCTCTTGAAAAATCCGCTGCTTTCTTATTCTTTCATAAAAAAATTTAAAATACCATCCTGGGGTACCTTTAAATTAATTGTTGCTCGGTTCTTATGTTGTCCACCTCTTTCTTCTCTCCTGCACAAATCTTAGTCCAGCTAAGTCGTCCTCTTCAGGGTGGCCATTTTAGACCACCGTTCAGTCGTCTTCAGGGGAAAAAATTTCCTAGCCCAGGGAGGGGGGGATGCGGCTCCCCTCGACCTGGCTGGCGCTTCCCCTTACTCCGCCACCCCTCCAAGGCAGCGTTTCAGCAGTTTCAGCCCCTAATCACAGTGATTGGGGCTCTCCAATGAGAGAGCAGGGACCAAAGCTGCAGACAGTTGCAGTCCCCGGTCCGTCAATGAGAAGGGCTTAACCCGGAAATCACCTACTGCTGGATATTTTTGAATGGTGCTAATTTTAGTTTGTGCTGTAGCCCTTTGACTCACTTGTGCATGTCACATAGTATGCATATTCCTGCAGATGGGAGATGCTATGTGATTATCGATGACTAATTTTATCTCATCCCTCTATCTGAATTATTCAAATTACTTGGAGAGATATCTAAATAGAACATTCTTCTAACTAACTGTCTCTGTTTCAATGTTCCTTTAAAATACAATTGTCTTTCCAACATCTTGTAACTGGACAGAATTCCTGAATCAGATCCACCCAGTAGTATCCTACAAACATCAAACTGTAACATCGTTGTCATCTGCTGCCAACCATGATGATGAAGAAATGGCAACACATATAGGGACATTGCAACACAATCCCCCACCTTTTGGGCCTGTGACCCACTGAAAGATGACATTGTTTATATCACAGACTATGAATCACAGGAATTGAAACCATATCAGGAGACGGTGATACAAGTTCATTGTTTGCGTGTAAGCCTCATGTTGTATCACAACTGGATGATTTTAGAAAAATTAACAAAGCTGGACAGACTCTCATGGCATTCAGACATATATCAAGAATAATTAGTTCACAGGGCACTTTCAGTTTGTTGTGCTCTAAATTATGATACAATAATTAGGAGTAACATTTCTTGACTTATCCTGAGGTTTGTAAACCCTCAGTAACAAAAGGATCGCCAACTCCCAACATCAAGGGCCCCATCGGATATTATGATGCTTGATCCCACTTACAGTATACTCTTGTGTCTCTTTCCTATGGCTGTGTCCTTAATAATTTCTACCATTTGTCAGATGAAAAATTAGCTCAGCAATGTGGATGCTTGAAGGCAAAATCCAGTTTTAATTAGTTTCAGTTGAGATTTGCAGTTTGTTTTGTTTGGATGTCTGAAATCAAATCAGCCAGACTTTGGAATCAATTTGGAGGAAATATTGCTGCACATATGTACAAAAATCATCGCACCTGTTTTGGAGGCAAGCAATGATATAGCAATTTTTAAATGGACTTGCCAATTTGATTGGGGAAACCTGATTCCAGTCTAGATGCAATGGAACTCTCTTCAAATGGAATCTCTGAATTAAATCTTTGCACACACCCCATTCAACAGTAACTTCTAGGAAAATCCAGTGGCCTACAAACAAGGTATTTTGGGCATCACGTCAGGTTCTAAGAGCTTCAGGATCGCCCTTGTGTGTATTTTCCAGGTGACAAAACCTAGAGTTTTCTGTAGAAGCTTTATCTGTTCTACAGGAAGGCCAGTTAGCAGAGAAAGATTATTGCTTGTCCTATCAGTGCTTCTCATTTGTTATCTCATCTGCCAGAGATACAATTAGATTAGGATAATTAAATTAAATCAGGACAATCTAGTGAGATGTCCAAGAAAATAAGTGTACATAATTATCCTTAAGCATGACCCAAAACTTACTTTTATTTTTCCCCCCATCACAATTAGGGGTTTCTAGCCTATCTATATTCCCTTGAGACCTAATGATTCATATTCTTGTTGGAAGGAAAGCTTACTTGCTACTGTATGTTCAGAGTGTGAGAACAATATACTTTTAAGCTTTCGGTGTAAAGACAAGAATAAGTAAGATCAATAATCATCAATATTCACATATATCTGCAGACCTGAACATAAATATTTTAAGATGCCGTATTTAGTTTTTACTGACCAGGTCATATTAAAGTTAAACCATTTTATTGTTTACTATTTCTGCTACAGCGTGAAAGTTTGTGTCTACTTTATTCAGATGATACTTACTCCTACAGTCAGTGTTCTCGAACATTTTCCAAATCTTATATGTAAAGCATTCATTATAATTTTTATATTAAATTTTGTAGTGCAATAATCCCTATTTAAATTTCAGCGCACTCTTTCTGTGAAGTAAAGTGGCTTTTAACACTGCTTAATTTTAAATTTATTCTACATGGGTTTTTTTAAAAAACAAAAAATGGCTAGTAATTCTTATGTCTATTTCCTGACCTAGCTCACTTTAATAACGGGTTTCCTGCCTACTGCAGAAACTAGGAAAAACAGCTTGTTGACTAGCACAAACAGGTCAATTCTATTACCCAGTGCTCTTTGGGTGTTCACAAAGCTGATAGATAGGACAATGCAGTCAGCTGACAATCTTTTTATGCTTGGCTATTGGGCAAAAAGAGTTCGCAATGTTTAGGTTGAAGTTTCTGTCCTGATTTCTAGAGTATTACGAATGCTCAAGAGAGTCAAGATACCCTAGAACGGGGGTCTCAAACTCAATTTACCTGGGGGCCGCTGGAGGCAGAGGCTGGGTGAGGCTGGGCCACATAAGGAATTCCACAAAAAACATTAAAAAAATATCCTCAAATGTTATAATTTCATATCACGGGGCGGGGCACAGGATATCGTCCTGCAGGCTGCAATTAGCCCGTGGGCTGCAAGAATGAGACCTCTGCCCTAGAACAATATTGAGGGATTTGGACTAGTACGAGAAGGGTTTGGGAATGGGAAGGCTGGTTTTAGATAACATTATTAAATGTTAGATTTTAGATCCTGTGTTGGCATAATTAATACCTCATAATTATATACAAAATAATGTATGTATTCAAGTCAACATTGACTTCTGGCAGCTGTGTGGACTAGCGGTTTTCTTAGCAATATTTTATTTTATTTTTTTATTTGATTTGCCATTCGCTTTACAAGACAGCCTGGTTGAAAAGTACAGACCAATCTCACTGTGTTGTGTCACATGCAAAGTCATGGAATCAATCATGAACCAATTCATCACTCTCCACTTAGAGTCAAACTACCTACTCTCCAAAAAGCAACTTGGTTTCAGGAAAACATTGTCCTGCAATCTACAGCTCCTACACTGCAAAAAACATATGGACTACTCTACTTGACCAGGGTAAAGCAATAGACATAATTTACATAGACTTCTGCAAAGCCTTTGATTCAGTGGTCCATGACAAACTACTTTTAAAACTAAACTCTTACGGCATTTCCAGATCCCTTCATAAGTGGATTACTGCATTCCTGTCAAACAGGAAACAAATAGTAAAAATAGGGAGCGCTATATCAAACCCTACTCCAGTTAACAGTGGTGTCCCCCAAGGCAGCATTCTAGAACCCACACTCTTTATATTCTATATAAACGATCTTTGTGGTTTGCCATTGCTTTCTTCCTAGGGCTGAGAGACAGCCTAGCAAGGCAAGATTATCAGTAATGTTATTTTAGATAACATTACTAAATGTGGAGATTTTAGATCTTGTGTTGGCATAATTAATACCTCATAATTTTTATATATGTGTGTGTGTCTATATATATCTATCTATCTATCTATCTATCTATCTATCTATCTATCTATCTATCTATCTATCTATCTATCTATCTATCTATCTATCTATCTATCTATCTATCTATCTATCTATCTATCTACACACACACACACACACACACACACACACACACACTGTGATTTGAGTCAGCATTGACTTCTGGCAGCTACGTGGACTAGCAGTTTTCTTGGGAAGATGTCAGAAGGGGTTTGCCATTGCCGTCTTCCTAGGGCTGAGAGACAGTGATTGGCCCAATGTCACCTGGTTGGCCTAAGGCAGGACAAGAACTCATAGTCTCCTGGGTTCTAGCCTGCTTCTTTTAACCATTGCACCAAAGTGGCTCTCAACTGGAGATTTACCATGTTTCTCCAACAATATGGCCTCCCCCAATAGGAAGTCCCAGCATGCTTTATAGGCATAAAATCAAATTAAGCCCCTCCCCCCAAATTAAGGCCTATATTAAACATGCAAAATGGGGGGAATGATGGGGGGGGCTGGCCGTTAGGAAGTACTTTTGTTGCATACCCAGATATGGTGCTGCCTGCGTTGGCCTCAGTGTTGGTGGGGCACTTCGTATAGGGAGGCCTTCTGCCACCGTTGCTTTCCCTTCTCCCTGTGCTGCCACAGCGTTTAAAGCAACGCCACGGCAATTGGTGCAGCCATGTGTGGCCAGCCAGGCTCCTCCCTGCAACTGGAGCCTGGCGAAGACACTCAGTTTCAGGCGCTCCTGTCACCGTCTTCCCTTTGCCTTCGAAGGCAAAGCCAATTCTTTTAAAAATGACGCCCCACTACTGGTATGACAAAGACTCCCCTGCCCAAGAGGGCAGCCCAACCCCACATGGGGAGGTGATTCTCCCGGGGCTGCAGCGCAGGATTGGCCCACCCCGGGAGAAGCGCCTAGCCGCCATCCCTGCCTGGCGCAGGGCAGAGCGCAAAGAGCTTTGCCTGGGGTGCCCAGAGCAGCTGATGGGCGGGCCCTCCTGCCCAGTGGCAGAGCTCTCACCAAGGCAGCGAGTGCCTGCCCACCGGACCTTCTGCTCATCCCGCCAGGGCCGCGCCAGAGCTGTGTGGACTGGGCAGAGCTGGGAAAGTGAGCCTCGTGTGCACGCCCGCCTGCCAACCGAAAGAGCCAGGCCGACCTGAGCTTGGCTTCCTTCCCAAGTCCCTCCAGCCCAAACCCAAAGGGGCCACCGGGAGAGGCTGCCTGAGGCAGTGATAGTGCCCACCCATCCGCGGACAGGTAGGCGAGGCGATGGCAGCGCTGCTTCCCTGGCCGGTCGTCCGGCGGAGAGAGTTGGAAGCTGCCCATCCTTTCCACCCCTCGTCCATCCCGTCCCCATCCCCACGCATCTCCAAACGCGCCAGCAGCTCCAAACACTGCAGCGGCATGTGCATCAGGCAGAGGCACTCACTCGGTGGGGCTCAGCTCAGAGGACGATGCGGCACAGGCCGTCACCTTGCCTCCCTGTCCACGGATGGGTGGGCACTACCACTGCCTTGGTGAAAGTGGAGGGTCCAACAGGGAGACGCTCGCTGCCTTGGTGAGAGCTCCGCCACCGGGCAGGAGGGCCCGCCTGTCAGCTACAGTGGGTGCCCCAGGCGAAGCTCTTCATGCTCTGCCCGGTGCCAGGCAGGGATGGCGGCTGGGCGCTTCTCCCAAGAACACCTGAAGCCGAGTGTCTCCGCTGGGCTCCGGTTGCAGGGAGGAGCCCTGGCTGGTCGTGCATGGCTGCTCCAAACTCCACGGCATTGCTCTAAACACCACGGCAGCAAGAGAGAAGGGAAAGCAATGGTGGCAGAAGGTTTCCTGATATGAAGTGCCCCACCAACGCTGAGGTCAACATCCAAGCCATTGCCCGCCGCCTGCCCTAGGATACAAGTGGGGGGAATTAAGTCACCCCCGAAAAGATGGCCTAGCCATTTTTTTTGGGGGGAGGTCAAAAAAAAAAAATAAGGCCTGGCCTTATTTTGTGAGAAACACGGTAGCAATGATGTGTTCAGTTAAGATAGAGTTCTTTAGATGGGAACATATGTTACTTGTATACTTTGGAATCCAGTAAGCCAGATGTGAATCTAGGAGCCCTTTCCCACTTACTTCCATTCCTGAGTTAATCCCTAGATGTATGCCCTTATGTCTTCTGCTATGGATTCAGAAGTGTCTTCAGAGGCATCTCATTATCTGGGAAAAAGAGACAGAGAGAAAAGAATGAGGCTAAATCCCCTCCCTCCGAGATAATATTGCTGAAGGAAAAAGGAGAGTGTTAAAATGCTCCGAAGATCAGGGTTAGAAGGTGCCCATGCTGTGTGGATCCTATCTAGCTATGAATGCATGGGAAGGTTATTCTTACATGGAAATGTAGCTACACGGGCATACACTAAGGCAGGATTTCCATAGAAGGAGTTCTCTACATGTTTTCAGTTCATTTGAGCTCCAGAATTTGAAATCTGTACCTGGAAATGTTTACCCTCAAAGTTGAATCTCGGTGCTGATGAAGTTTCTGATATATATTTTTTTAAATAACACTTTTTAAATCTGGCTTATTATTTCTTTTGATGGCCAATACGATGACCTTTGGTGACCTTTGCTGCCGATGCCTGTCGAACCTTAATGCTGATCACAGTACAGACCATGGTGGTTATTTGAAAAGGCAGGGTGTAATGCATTTCAGATTAACAGCAGAAGAAAAGCTATTCAAAGAGCCAGAGGTTCACTTTACTATACCACACTCTATGCTGCTTTTCTTATTATCAGTAGGGGAAAAAAAATGAAATGAGAAAAGCACATCTTTTAATTTCCTCCCACTATTACCTCTTGATTTGCATTCCAGTCTCCCAGAAGAAATAAGTCTGAATTCAGAAGAAGGCTATTTAAGCTGCATGGTGTTTAAAAATTGCTGGAAGAGGTTAAGGTACCGTATATTATGCAGTTGACCTTACTAAGAAGCTACGTTTACAATTTAGGCTTATAATTTTCTCCAGTTACTTTTTGTTAAAATATTTCTCTCTTTCTTTATTTCTTCTTTTATTTTTTTCATAGCAAAACTCATTATCTGCTCTAGGTACCCCTGCAGGTTAAATGCTTTGATTTTGCTTAACTTGTTTGGCTAGATTTTTAAATGGCATTAAAAATTATATTAAAAGTTATTTGACTTGCACAGAATTGTTCTGGCCTTTCCCCTTCCAGTCAAGGGAATTATTTTGTTTTGTCTTTTTATCTATTTTTATTTCAAGAAGCGAGTTGCAAAGCAAATCCTGTTATATTGAAATGTGGTGTTTTTTCCCTCCAGGGTTCCTTAAAAAAATTTTTTATCTCCGGGTCTCAACTAAAAATCTTATAAACTTCTTATAACAATCAAAGATGAGCCATTCCACTTGAGGTTGGAACTTTCTTTGAGAAAACAGCATGACAACAGATATGACCAAGACAAATTTTACAGCAATTGGTGTTTTTTTTAAAGTATGTGTAGATTGATAAGGAAGAAAATGAGTTCTTCTTGTACATCAGTTGGCAGTTTTCTCTCTTCATCAATTACTATTGAGCTACTATTTTGTGGCATCAGTTTAAAAAAATGATTTATGGTGTCTTAAACTTTTAGGAACTGATCTCCAGAAACCCCACTGATCCAACTCCCTTTACTGAATAACCAAATAAACAAATAGGCAGAAAAACAGCTTCTATCCCAGGGCAGTAGCTCTGTTGAATTCTACAGTATAGTGCAGTGTTGGTGCGGTGTCGGGGGTTTTCAATTCAATGTGTGGAATGTGAAGGATGTGTGTTTGTGTTTATTTTCATGGTCATGATGTGCACTGAAGATGGCGTTTGATTTCATTGTACAAGGCGCAATGACAGTAAACTAAACTAAACTAAACCAGTATGCAGATTCCATGAAACATTTAAATAGGTTCCTCTATTTTGCTGATCTATATGGAAAGCACCTGGTAAAAACTGGCTCTATGACTCAACACATTAAAGCAACTTTTTAGAATGTTCTTTTGGCAAATGAGCTGCAGCCCTCATTATCATCTGGAAAAGCTTGTTTGGGTTGTGATGGAGAGTGTTGCATTCCAAACTTTACCTGAAGAAGGAATGGAATCTCCAAATGTGTATTTCCTTTGGCAATGCGGTTGGATTGGAATTGATTTTTTTTTTAACTGAAAATTTCAAAGGGATTCACAAACCTTTAAGCGTCACTGTAATTCTGTACTGATGGATGAGTTTTGGTTATTGGATGTGCTTGGGCTATCATGCCAAGGCTGAATTGTGGGATCAGAACTTATAGTAAGAAAGTCTGATTGGCTAGTTCAGGAAAGAAGCAATGCTTCTCTATTCAAAAGGTGCTTTTTAAAGAGGCAACTGGACTGTCTGGTTTTGATTTGAAGATATTTTTCTTCCTGCGAAACATTTTCAAAGAAAAACCAGTCCAGTTGCCTCTTGAAAAAGCACCTTTGGGATAGAGAAGTATTATGGAGGCAGTATCTCCATAGACAATACTTCTCTATATTCCTGCCCTTTAGCAATTCTTTATTCTAGTTAAATATGGTGGCCCTGTAATGCCCTACAAGCATTTTTCGATAGTTTGAACCCACCTTAATTGATTTTGAGGTCTTTCAGAAATGCTGTACAACAATAGGGTAGGGTAAGTCTTGGCTCTCCTAAATGTCATAGCGACATTCAATACCATTTCCTATTGCAAGGAGCAAAAAATGTAGCACAGAGCCTACTGCAATCATTTTGGTAAAATGAAACAAAATTCAGCTTCCAGTCCTGCCCACTTTTGAAGGGTGACACTTGACATGCCAATGTCAGTCACTGCTTTCAACCTAATGAACATTCAAACCCTGTTCCTTGATGAGCAATCCAGACTGAAAACTGGGGCAAAATTTATATCAGGGTTATATTATATTATTGAGGATGAAGTTTGTATGGAGCGAACGGAAACAAAAGTCCGAAAGTCAAATCCACTGAATCGATGGAAAAACTGGCATTTAGTTAGATAAGATTGCCAAACGAAGAGCTGATAACACTCAGCCCGCTCCCCGGGGCTAAAGCCTTATTGGCTTTTAATTCTCAAAGCAAACCTCTCCCTGGCCTCACCTGGCTTGCTCATTGCCATGTAAATGGTCATGTTTCTCTTCCAAATCTTACCAGATAGGTAGATTCACTTTTGAGTAGAGAGTTTTGAAGATAACAAGGCCTTGGGCTATATAAGGCTGTATGTTGATAACCAGGACCTTAAATTGCACTTACAAGCTCAAATGAAAATTATGAGGAAAAAACTGGAGTTCTCATCTGCTTCTTGTCTCATCAGTTTTAACTTCAGAGCAGCTTCATACAGTGAATTGCAGTAGCTCTACTTTGGGATTGCAAGAACCTGAGTAACTATGTTCAATGCTCCCTGGCTCTGGAAGCATTGTAGTTGGTGTTCCAGATGTAGTTGCATCTATAGGAGAATCTCCACATTGCAAGCCAGCTTTTCCAAGGGAAGCCCAACCACAAAGGAAATCAAAAACAGTGTATCTCTAAAGTCAGATGGTGTCTGTATCACACCCATTCTATCTATCTAGGAATCAGTCTAAACCGATTCCTCCCTATCTAGACTGTAATTACTCTAGGCACTACGTCAATACTTTTAGTATATTACCTTTGCAGAGGATGGGAATATTTAACTGGGTAAGATATATAAATTAATTATTCTTCCCTCATGACCTCTTCCCAGAGCTTCATATGGATATAAAGCGAAAGGAAGGGAGAAGCCAAGCTCTTTAGCATCCAATTACTGAGTAATCATGGATTTAATCTTTCTCTTCTATCATCATGTACTGGAACTCACTGCTGTTATTCTACTTTCCTTGTTTCAAGTGATTTGTTTCCGGCAGAAAATACAGAAAGTAGTCATGTTTAAAAAGGACAACTTTGTCTGGACCGACCCCCAAATCCTGTCTTTAATTACATCCTTAAATTTCTCATGCAGATTGATCATGCCTTACTGCCTTAATTCCACTCGCTTGCAAATTGTGTCATTTGCTCCACCTTCTATTGTTAACCAGAATTTCTTTAATGTGGAATGAGATCTCGATGTCACTCTTATTATTTTTTTTAAAGCCAAGAAGTACACTTAAAATCTGCTTTAAGAGATGAAAATTGTCCCCATCTTCAATAGTGAATGTTGACATGAAACCTAATGAGGATATCAATTGTCATAAGTGTTAATTTGAGCTGTTTATTTTATCATCAACATCTACCTCCCTTGAGACAATGGGGGGTAGCTTAAGTAGCATGGAGGAAAATACCCTGCTTCAAAAGCAGTATTAGTTTGATAATGTATAAATTCCTGTACACCAGCTGTGCGCCTAGATTATTCATGCAAAGGCAATTAATACCATTAAGGAGGGAACACAGGCATTCTCAGAGATTGCCGGGAAATGTGAAGTGACATTTTTCTTAACCCAAGTTCTTTTTCTCAGAGTAAAATGCAAACTGAGCGTTTATTTTTGCGAAGGGCAGCCACAGACGACCTAGTTCTATTCAGCCACGATTCTGACTTGCCCTAGGTGGGAATTATGCACCAGCTGTCTTCTCAACTATTTCCTAAAAATGCTGCTTGCACGGTGAAACCCCAACAAACCTGACACTTTATTCCAACTGGAGGGTGTTGTCAGCAAATGTGATCTTAATTGGGGCCAGGGAAAAAAAAAGGAAAGCTGTCTGCCCCTTTCCTTTAAGTTAAAAGAAATCTGGTCTAAAAAATATCATGCACCGGTTTATCTGAAGTTAAACTTTGTTCAGTCTTTCAGGAACTGCCCTGCTATTCTTGCCTATATCACCTGATTTTGTTCAAAAAATTTTTTTACAAAAAAATAACATTCCTTGCCGTGGTGGGATTCAAAACATTTTACCACCGGTTTGGTGGGCGTGGCTTGGACGTACTTTTTGCACATGCACACACATTGCCTGCACACATGCGCCAAATGTGCAGTTTGCGCAGGTGCAGAGGCATTCCAAGTCACCTCCTGCAAGCCTGCATTCTCCCAGTCACTTCAGCAGCTGCCACGTAGCACACTGCTGTGCCGCCCAAAGCAGCTGCACTTCAAAAGCGCAGGATAAAAGGGAGTAGGGGAGCTCGGGCAGGCAGGCGGGTCCAACAGCAGAGTGGCAGAGAGAACCAGTTGGTCTCTGCTGCTCACGCTGCTACCAGGTCTGCAGAAACGAGCCGAACTGGTAGAATACCACCACTGATTCCTTTCTAGTTTTATACTCAATATTTTGATTATGTGCAGGAGTGGGATTCTACCAGTTCGCACCTATTCTCTAGAACTGGTTGTTAACATCCTAAGCAGTTCAGAGAACCAGTTGTTAGAAGAAATTACTGGCCTAATCCTGTAAGGAAGGCAAGAAAGAAACATTCTGGTGTTGCTTACAGAAACTGCCTCTCTGTTAACCCTCATTACATTCTTAGCAGGACTGGACTTCCTGTCTCAGGAACTTCTCTGGAGTTTTTTCCCCCTCCTTTGCTGGTACTTTGCTTGTGTGGAGTAACCATTCAAAGTTACAATGGCACTGAAAAAAGTGACTTATGACCATTTTTCACACTTACAACTGTTGCAGCATCCCCACAATCATGAGAGGCCAGGCGAGGAGATGCGTGCCTCGATGTGAGTGATAGTGAGTTGGTCATGCCCAGCCAATAACATGACCACCAAGCCACGCCCACCACCTAAGCCACGCCCACAGAACCAGTTGTTAAAAAATTTGAATCCCACCCCGATTATGTGCCATCAAATCAGTGTCAATTCCTAGCAACCATATATGATCTGTCCATTCTCCATTATGATCTGTGTTTAACCTCGTCTTTCAGATTTCCCAAGGATGCATTCACTGCCACTATAACTGACTCCATCCATCTTGCTACCAGTCTTCTTCTTTTTCTTTCTACCTTTCCCAGAATCAGAGCCTCCTCCAGAGAGTTCTTGTCCACATTGCATAATGTATCCGAAATAAAATAATTTGAGTGTTGTTATATGTGCCTCAAGTGAGAATGCTGAATCTCCCTTTAGATTTGTATTCTAAGTAAACTGGGCAGCCTATGATATAAACTAAATCAAATCCAGTTATTTTCCACAGTAACAGCTGAGGCCTGAATTTTGGGGTCAGTGAAAGTACTTACTAATAATAGCAAAGTCCAATGGCAAAAGATAGTACCTACCAGAACAAATTAAAAAGGATTAAGATAAAAGTGTCACATGTCCCCTTTTTAAATAAACAAGGATCATATTTTATTTGGCAATTATATTTAATTAGTGCATTTTATTTACATAAATCATAAACCATCTCCTTTTAGCATGAAATACAGACCAAATATAAACAGAAACCTGTACTTCAATTACATGCTAAATAAAATAGATAAAATGTTTTTTTTAATGGGACAATGCCTAACACATAAAGAAATAAATTAACACTTGTATATACTGCCTGTTGAAAAGTGCAAAATGATTCCTGAAAATTAGAAGATATTTTGTAAAGTTTAGTCTAGAAATACCACTTAAATCAGCCAACAGTGTAGCTGATTTTAAAGATTTCCTGTATCCAGGAAAATATTAGCTTGAGCAATTGTGCAGATTGTGCTCTTTTTGAAGTTGTATCTTCCCACCGGCTTTCAATTCTGTTTTTCAAAACCTCATTACTTTGTTCTGACAATGGGTAAAATCCTGATTGGCTATTAAAAAGAACACACACACACAAAACCCAACCATAGTCAAATCTACATGATAGATACCAACGTATTAAGGACTCAGCCAGTCTTAGGGCTTCTGAGGTGGCCATAATTCTCAACTGCTGTAAGGCAAATGTGGTTAGAGTTGACTTTTAAAAAATATATTTCTCTTGCAGGGAAAAAAAAGGCTTTTAACTATTCTCTGAATATGAAAAACATGGTAGGATGTTACTGTATTTTTTTTTCCTGCTACTAATTATTTTTGCTACTGAAACCATGTAAGTTGAACATGCAAATCCATAGGGCATTTTAATTTTGTAGTGGACCAAACATTTAATTTCTTCTATTAGCCAAGGAATCCATCCATATTTTGTTTTCTCTCTTAAATACTCATCTCACCAGCTTTTGGAATTTTTTCCATTTTTAAATAAAGACTTCTGTTATGTACAAAACTTTTTACATGAATGTAGAGTATACAATCTTGGCAACCTCTCGGCTACAGATCATGTCCTCTTCATCAGCCAAACACCTCTGCTGTTTCCTGGGTGGTAGGAACATTGTGCATTACTGACCAAAGATCTTACGGTAGAATTCATTGTTGCTTCTCTCTGCGGTGGCAGTGCAGTAGCAAAAAGAGGGGGATTGTTCTTAGGAAAGACCTTGTATTGGAGGAAGAGGGAGGGTATAATCTCCGACACTTAAGTACGCCGTGGCTCAAGACGGTGTGACATCTGCGACAAAGTCCTCTGGTTATCAATCACATTTAATTGACGGACATAACCCCGGAGATCCTGGTGGTTCTTATTCGCTTGAGATGCATCAGGATCTGACGAAACAGGAATGAAGAGCTATTGGCATGCTTAGTCAAAATCAAACGTAAGCCATTTATTACAAGTAGTCCTGAACTTGCAACAGTTCATCTAGTGACCGTTCAATGTTACAACAGCACTGAAAAATGGGACTTGTGACCGCTTTTCACACTTGCAACCTGTGTAGCAGCATCCATGATGATCGTGTCAACAAGATTCAGGTGCTTAGTGACTGGTTAATATTTATGACTGTTGCTGTGTCACAAAGTTGTGTGATCACTTTTTGTGATCTTCTGACTAGCAAAGTCAATGGGGAAGCCAGATTCACTTAACAACTTGGTTGCTAACTTATCAACTATAGTGATTCACCTAACAACTGTGGCAAGGAAGGTCGTAAAATGGGGCAAAACTCACTTAACTAATGTCTCACTTAAGAACAGAAATTTTGGGTTCAATTGCGGTCGTAAATTGAGGACTACCTATAAGTATCTATTTATCAGACGTATATTTCTACTGAGATTCAAGGCAGTGAGTTACTTTACCTTAAGATTACATTAAAAATTCATACATTGAACATTATTTTGACTGATACTTGGAGAATTATGCATTATTATTTTATTAGCAGAGATAATACTTATCAGCTGACAAAAAGCCCCCCATAATTTCAAAGCTCCTTCCTTTCTGTTCTAAAAACACAGAAAAGCTGATTTCAGTGGCATTTGATTCTATTTCTAGTTTCTACTCATTGTTTCCAATCTATGACACTATACTGTACATTGATGAAACGGATGAAAAATTGTCATTATGACAACATAAGTATACTTACTGAAAGGCAGGCTCCGACAAAATCTCATTGTCTTAATAGTATTTGAAATCATGCGCTGAAAATAGAGTGGGGAAAGGATCACCAAAGAAAGAAAATTTAAGCACCAATTCTATTACATCCTGGATTCTAATCTGGAGCTCATTGGCACCAATGTGTCTGTGGTCATTTCCACTGTTATCTATCACAATCTTTGCTCCATTTGATACCTTCCCAGAAGAAAAATCCAAAGATTAAACTAGGGATAAGTGATAAGAAATTTGGGGAACAATAAGCATGAACAAAGCCATTTCATGTCTTGGGATATAACAATTTTGAAATTAGTCCAATTTCCCAACGTAGCTATTTTTTAAAAGCATGTACTACATTTTTCAAAAGTCCATATAGCCATCACCAGCTCCAAATGTCTGGGAACTTTGCTTGATAAGGAAGACATTATTTAGGGCAGATATCATTAACTTAAGCTTTCTCTAACTGGTTTAGTTCTTTATGTGCAATTCTCTTAATGAGTCCATCATTCTTGAATGCATATATATTGTATGTAATATCCTCTTCTTCCTCGTTCTCTTCATTCTAAATTCAAATTATCATGCAAAATGCTGGTAAAAGCATTTACCAGGAATATTTTAAAAACCCTTTGGATGGACCAGAGCAAGTGCATTTTACCCAGCATTATCGTATAGTGATAGATGCAAAATGTTTCTGGGAATTCATAGGTATGAAAATAAAGGTTTTTGCTCTGTCCTAAACATTTGATGGCTAAGAGGAAGGACAATATGGTGTTCCCTTATATTCCGAGAGCTGATCAGGTTGTAATTAGACAATTCATTTCAAAGCACAGGAAGGGACCAATTTAGGAGCACCCCACAGGCCATACGATATTCATAATTTTTTGCTAACAGCCTCTGCCATCCTCAGTACCTGATAGCCAAATATGCAGTATATCCTATGCTATCAAAACAAAATGGGTTCCTGTCTTCCATGACTACCTTCAGTGAAATGCTTTATGTACCTCTTAATACTGAACAGGTTTCTTATTCCCATGTTAACCCAGGGCAGTTCTGAAAGCTATGCTTAATTCAAATAAACGTAAGAATAACTTTCCTATAGCATCTGCTAGGGGACAAACTGCATTACATTGTCCTTGTGGTAAATCCATTTAAAGCAATGGAATTTAAGTTTCACTTGCCTTCCCCCTCAGCTGAATTATCCTCAATATCAAGGAAGAATTTTGATCATTCCTTTCTATCAGTAAAGCAACTCAAGCAAATGTTAACTTTAAGGAAGCTAAATTCACATATCCGTTGCACACCATAACAAATATAACTGTGCCTCTCAACTCTATTTTAATTATAAGGCTGTTTCTGAAACAGTAATTTGATGATGCGGGGTAGTTCTTGATATCGATTTATACTGAAATGATAGTGGGCCTTATGATATGTCATGCATATAAGGGACAAGATAATAATAATGGAGGGATTTCTGAAAGAGCAGCCAGGAACAACACTGTATATCCACTGAACATTCTACTTTTATGCAGTGTGTTTTAGAAGTCATATGAGGGGAAACAAAAACAAAAATGAAGATCTGGATTCCTCCAAAACAGAACAAATAGACAAAGCCACGGAGACTCTGGGATTGTTTCCCTCTCCAATCATCTCCTCCAACTAGCCCTTCACAGTTCCAGTCCAAATCCACAGTCTGGAATCGTGGCAACAGGCCAGCCACATTACCTGCTAATCCATTTCTGGACCAGGCTTCAATATTGTTATAAATATTCATATATATCATACAAAAACTGCTGTTTAAGTCACACTTTTTGCATAATCTCTATGTTCCAAAAATGAAAGCATGTTTGCCCATCTTTTTCCCCTATAAGGATCATTGTGTGAATTCCTTTTGTTTAGATCCATAAAGCCTGGACGCTAATATGCACACATTCGCTAATCCTCATTTCACACCTCAAGGGTGAAGGGCCTCAGTAAATAGGAGAAGCAGCAGTTGATGGCACCGTTCTGAATTGCCAATTGGAGGAATTTCTGAGGTAAAAATGCCCTGAGTTGCCTTGCGGCTGTTTTCTACAATGGAATATGGCACAGTTTTTGGGGAAGCCCTGAACTGAGACAAATCATGTCATCTGGGGAACAATTTGGGGAACGTTTGTGCCCCCTTTTCTCAAGATGTCCATCTGTCAGCGTTCCAGAAAAAACAAACTCCAACACCAAAAACTCTGAGGTGGACATTTTCTCAAAGTTCCATTTTATTAGAGTAGTCATACTGGCACATCTGGGAAAACCCAAATCTGAGAGTTCTGAGTACATCATATGGCCCAATCACCATCCACCCCAACTTTGAGACGTCCCTTAAGCACTCCTCATCCAGGTGCAGGAATGACATGACCTTGACTGCAAAGAAGAACGCTATTGTGGCTAACTACAAACACTCTACAAAATCCCCCCTCCCAATTTCCCAGGCACAGGAATGTGGAAGCATGGAAGCTCCTGGTGCTAATATGGCTTCCAAAGCTGACACCATCACTGTTCCAGCCATTTCTAGACATGTCATCTCTCCTTTCATCTATGCTGCTGCCTAGGGATATCTGGATCACCCACTCCATTAAAGAGGCACAGATTTGAACTGCCTTTATTTTCCCACTGGGTCAAAAAGATTTGTTGGTGTGCTTTCACATATCTGTCAAGAATCACAACACAGAGAATTCCCTTCCTCTGCATCGAAACTGCATCATTTCTCCTGCAGTGTCTGCCCTTGACAGGTATGGTCTTAAGTCAAAGAAAGCTCACAGTATGTAATCATTAGATCAATAGAAAACAACCTTATGATTTAAGTGGGGCAGAGTCTCCCAAGCACACCATAGATGCAACACAATGCACAGGGCTTTGATACAAGACACACTAAAATAGAAGGCATCATGTTTTGAGGGAAGAAATACAAGAGACATAAAATCAAACCATAATCAACAACAGCAATGCAGTAAATCTCTACCTGAATCTTTCCAGAGGATAATGGTAAAGATGAAAATTATTTTCTACTGACAGAATTTGCCATATAGGCTAGTTTCAAAAATTCTGTCATCAACATTTAGTGAGATCGAGGGTGTATTTTATGTCTTGACTTTTTTAAAAAAATAGTAATAGGAAAAAATTTAGTCATCAGCATTATGAAGTGGCAAAGCCTTGAAGCCCGCTGCTTTTAAAAAAGATGGAACCTACAACACTCCTGGACACAAATTGGTGACAGAGGAAAATTAAGAGTGATGCATAATCATGGAAGGGAAATTGCCTCGGCTTCCTTCATTCAATGAATAAAGCTAACCTGCAAGAGGAAATGAAGTGTCGAAAAGACATCATTCTGGATCCATTGAACTAAAATTACTGGTTGATTGATAATGAGAAAGTTTTCTTGGCAATGGGATCTTTTGCAACTTTGAATTCATTTAACATCTGATAGCTTCTTGCTCCAATGCCTGCCTGCTAAGGCTCTTTTTGCACAGCAATGAAAACCCACATTCCAAAATCAACGCTATTATTTGTCCACTGATTTCAGCATGATAAGGATGTCACTCATCAAAACATCTGCTTTGGGAATATGCATTACCTACCATTTTTTCAAAATTCACCAGATTGTCAATAAAGGTCTTGTTGCCTTCATACGTAAATGTCATGTCTGCAATATAAATAAATTCATATAAACAGCAGAAAATAAATTTATATATATATATATATATAAATATGATATATATATATATATCAGTTTTTGACCCTAATACACCTATCTGAAGTATTTTCTTGTAAAAAAAGAGTAACGTTTAACATATTTTCATAAGCCCTATTTGCTAGATAAGTTAATGTTTAGATATAGGAAGATATATGAAAACATATTTAATGAGTTGGGAAACTCCAGAGACAGAAACATGTCTAATTTAAAATATCTCATTTTTTTAATTCATCTTTTTTTTTCCTCTGGCTTGTTACCTTTGATGAGTAAAGGCATAAAGGGAATAATAGGTGGTTCCAGTTTAGCAACTGTGAGCCTGTAGGCCCTATGGTTTCTTGAAGGGTCCTAAAAACAAAAGAAAAAAGAGGTATTGAGTAAATTCAAATATATGTAAATTACAGCCACTTTTTTTGAAAGGAGGATTAGTGTCTGAAGTACATTTTTAATCAAAAAAAAACGCTAACCATCTATCTGCAGCAAAAGTGTCCCTGTGGTTATATTGTAACATGCTTAATTCTCTGAATTTTTCTTCTACTTCGTGCATTTGCTGATTCATCTCTATAAGCTATAAAACTAGGATTCTGTAAAAATAGTGCATAAACAAATTTAAAGTTGGGATATCTAAGGAAGATAAAGTTTTTAGATTTCCCAGATCGACTGTAAGTAGGGCAGACATTTTCTCAGAAGAGGTTCCCTGAGAGTGTAATTTATCAGTCATATATGCTTGTTTTATCAGCACTGTAACGGGATCATAAATTCTTTAAAGTCACACAAGGACACATAAAATGTAGAAAGTAGAGGGATTTAAAATCGAGTTTGGAAATAAAATGTATCCAGAATGTGCCATGCATAGAATTAAATCTGTATTGCCATTTACCATTAAGCTTTCAAACTCTGCGTAGATCTTCTTGAACTTGCTTGGAAGTTTCTGCCAAGTAAAAACAAAGAAAACACCTGTATGGAATCTTGTATAAAATATAGATTGCTTGATTTTTCTGAAAGCACAAGGACACAGTTCACTTGCCGGTTCGTATTGTCTATGCCAGCAGACAGCATGCCCTCCGCCAGGCCCTTTTATAGGTGAGTAGAGTGACTCTGCTCATCTTCACACGAAGGGGCAGAGCAACTTGTTCCTAGTTCTCTAACAGGTCTGAGATGGCAGAAAATCTTGTTCTTCCACTGCTCATTTACAACAAAGCAGCAGTGAAAAATACAGCAAGTTCCCTAGCAACCAGATTATAAATAGAGAACTCTGAAGCTTGGAGCAGATTTAGTTGCAGACCCCAAAATATCCTGGGAAATAGAGAGTGCTTTGCTCCTTAGTTCACAGAAGTTAAACAGCCGCAAAGGAAATTAAATTCCAATCTGGATTTTCCCATCGGCCTTCGGAAGAAAGAGCCTCTTTCCATGTTCTGGTTGCTCCCATTTTTAACCACACTCCCCAAGTGCAATAATCTAGCAACATTATTCACAGATCTTTGTAACATTTACAGGCCTATTGTTTACCAAGTGCCCAGGGATCCTAGAGATACTGCATAGTGCAAAGTCTATCACATAATACTCAGATTTATGTTACTACAGAAATGGTGTCACTTTCCAATAATAAGTTCTACAGTAATGCAGAGGACCAATTTGGAATAGTGGATGAAAGTACCAGGCCAGAAATCAGGAGAGTATGAATGCTAAAGACAGAGAGCTTACTTGGGCATGCTCTTTCAGCCCTAGGAAGGGCAAAACATTTCTGAGTCAGGAGAATGCTACCAAGAAAGCTGCAGGGACATGTCCTGATGGTCACCAGAAGTCAAGACTGACTCAAAGGCATTAAAAAATAATCGCCACCGTATAACACAGTCACACACACACCCCATACTGACAGAATAGTACTGAACAGCTTTCTAGCTATTTCTCCCGTTGGTTGTTTTTTTTGCGATCAAGAAAACAGGTTGGAAGAAGTCATAGGAAAACAAGACAGGCTGCCACTAAATGGCACTGACACTTTAATGCTTGCAATCCTTGAGGAAGGATGAATAATAAACTCTCATAAGGAAGCATGCAAGTTAAGGAAAGGTAGATAAAGGATCCGTGCAGGTTTTACTCTGCTGGACTTTAGGGGGTGGTACTCATCTCTGTGTCTTTAAGCCATTGAGCCAATGCTGACCGAAGACAGGTCCGTGGTCATGTGGCCAGCATGAGATCATGCCACAGGACATGCCACACGGAGAAACACAGTATACTATTACCTTCCCACCGAAGTGGTACCTATTTACCTACTTGTATTTACATGCTTTCAAACGGTTAGGTTAGCAGAGCATGCAAGTTGGCCATGTTATAAATAAATGTCTAAGCTTAATTAAGGTTTCTGAGAGGAGCAGAACTAACTTCTAAAGAGATATGCAGAGAACAGGAACAACCCCACCTAGAAATGGAATTTAGATTTATTTTTATAAAGGGCAGTCTTTTCTGCCTGGCCTCACAGAAGTTTGTTTTTGATACTGAGGGGCTTAGCGAAGGTCGCCAATTATGTGGGAGAAAAAGTCCAACATCCAACACAGAAAAAGTCACTGGATTCGAGATCTGAATAGGCTGGAGTGGTTTTGATTTTTCCCTACTGAAACATCAGGACTCACAGTTAGGATCCTTATGCAAAATGCATCCGCAGGAAAATCACTCTCAGTGATGACAAATGTCATTCATTTGGATATGTGGGAAGAGAAGAAAATAATCATTTTGGTGCTGCTTGCAACTGAAAATTAGATCTCTTGAATGATCCACTGAAAATACCCAAAGATCCACAAGTAGACTTATTAAAGCTACTATACCTTCTCTCCAACACCATAAATATAAGTACTGTTGGGTCCTGCCAGCCCAGTCTCCTTTGCTATTCTAAGGGAACAGTAACGCACAAGTCAGATGAAAAAATAAAAATAAAATCCTTGAAGAACTGCACTCACCTCCCAGGTCATTGTGAGGCGACCCACTGCAACATTGCTTAGCCCCATAATCAAAGCAAAGAAAGAATTCAAGTTTTTATATTCCTTACAGCTGGAAGAAAAGAAGAGCACAATTTGAGAAAAGAAAGAATTAGATGTAGAAAAAAAAATAGGAAGCTTTACTTCTCTTCTGCAAATGTGTTTGATTTTGGATTGTGTTCTTCCACATCAATCTTAATAACCTACATACATAAACATACTTGAACTCAGTCTGAGAATATAAAACATTTTTGTTATTGCAATAATAAATAGTTGTCATTGCAGTTTATTAAATTAGGTTACAATTCCAAGCATGTTTACACAGGAGCAAAGGCCATTTGGAATTGCCAGGAAATAACTATTTAAAGTAGGCCTTTTGGTGTAAGCAAGTTCTTCAAATTAAACAGCCAGAAATCCTGAACAAAGAAAGGTTCTAGCAATGCAGGCACTTTTTTTTTTATTTGTGTGCTAATGACTTAGTCATTGTCTTTCAGTCAATAATGATCATTCTGTTATATTATTAAAACTCAGTCTAGAACTACAATAATACAGATTCTCATTTGGGGAAAAAACGTTTTTAATTAAGGATACTTAGACAATGGCCTAATATGAACCTTACTTTTTAGGCATGGAGCTCCTTTCTTCTGGCCTGCATCAGAACCAGGATGAGCAGTTTGTTGTACATGTTGTTTAGCAGCACAATTTTTTGTTTTGTGTCATTTTAATACAGATGGAAATGGATGCAGGATGATTTGGGAGTCGAACGTTCCCCTTTATGGCTTGAAACCAATCTCTGCCCGCCCCAAACATTTGAATCTTTGCTGCCAAATCTGGACAAGTTTGGAAAATGTTTATGTATGGAAATAAAAACAGTTTGCTATTTTAGAGGGATGTGTCCCACAACTATTTTCATCCACAAAAATCCAGAGAAATCCAATAATGGACTAAAAAATAATAATAATAATCACCCCTAGGATGTGGCCCTCCTTTCACAGACCTGTCATACCATGTCTCTGCAACCTCTTCCAGTTTGTGCCCGGTGACTCCCGAGATAAACCCCACACCACGAGCTCCTTTCTCTCAATGCTTAAGCACCTAGGCAGAGAGCAAACAGCTTCCCAAAATGGATTTCCTGTTCTCTCTCCTCATCTTCGTTGCAGCCGCCTTAGCATTGTCAGAGTGCATTTAGCACAATAGGTCAGGATGGCACTTCCCTGGGGCATCTTGTTCGCACATTAGATGCTAGATTCCATTGGCTTTGAGTCTAATCCTGCAGGGCTCTTCTTAATATCCTGGAGTGCACAAGCCTGTATTTTACTTGCTCCTTATCGCTTATAGAGGACACCACTGCTCCTCGAAGCTTACGAGATTACATTTACTACATGAAACACGTAGTAAAAATATCCTTTACAATTTGAATATGAACAATGCAGGCCTAAATGAGAAAAGAGAAGGGGGTTTTGCCAGTGTACCTCGTCAACCTAATGAGCAAATGATGAAGGTCTTGAATATATTACCGTGCTTTGTGAAATAAGACAATCTTACAGCTGTGCAATTTACAAAGGAACAGTCCAAGCAGGGCATCTAGACACCTAGATCGGCTTGCCTGTGTGGTACAGTCTCAGACTGGAGAAGCTGAAATGGAGGTGAAGAAGAACCTATGGCTATTTCTCCCCACATTTAGGTAGGAGGGGGGCTTAAATGGCAGCCAATCACCTTGGCTTTCTCTTCATCCCACCCTGTGAAAGAACCTAGGAGCTGACCCAGAACTCTAGGCATGCATTTGTGAATGCAGGAACTTCTGGGGGCAGAGCATTTGAGCTACTCAATTTACCAAGGCAAAAACACAGAAGCATAGAAGCAAACAGAAAGTTGAATTCCAAGACACCAACACTGACTGACTAGCTGATTCTCTCAATAATAATGTATTTTCTATTATTTTTTTCTTATTAAAAACACACTGATATATCGACAGATGGAAGTTATACAAATGGTTCAGTTGTATAACATTTTCTCCTTTTTTGTGCTAATTATTAAGAAAAGGAATTTGTTTTTCTTCTTTTCTGTATACGCTACTGCCCTCTACTGGATATAATACAGAACAAAAAAAATCAAGATGTATACAGTAAAAAATGTTATATACTGTATTTTGTTTCTATTGTACTAACTCCCCATGCCGAGGACTAAAGACACCCCCTGGCATGTTGGATATGTATTCATTATATATAGGTTTGAACAGAATTGAGACCCAGCCTGCCACTGTTGCGAACATTAGCAACACATGAACCAATGAAACTAATGTCCAAATGAGATCTTAGAAACTTGCCATTTGTGATTTACTTAAACCACTATTACTTTAAATTTAAAAGGACACGTGCCACTATACATATTCCATCCCAGATTATTAAGATAATTAAGGCCAAGCTAATGACTAATGCAGTGTTTCGCAACCTTTGTAACGTTAAGATGTGTGGACTTCAACTTCCAGACTTCTATTTCTATGTATGCTGCCTGACAAATTCTGGGAGTTGGTCCACACATCTTAAAGTTGCAAAGGTTGAGAAACATTGTATCATGCAACCTTCCTCATCTTAATATCTCCAGATGCATTCTCCCACAGTCATCAATCCAAGTCCCTTGAATTTTTAGCCATGGATAATGAGATCTGTAGCCCAATTCATTTAGAACAGGGGTGTCAAACTCACGGCGTCACGTTGTCATCACATGATGTATCATGACTTTCCCCCTTTGGCTAAACTGGGGGTGGATGTGGCCAGTGTGTGACGCATCCAGCCTGCGAGTTTGACACCCTGATCTAGAAGATATAGCAAAAGCGCTTACACTTATATACTGCTTCACAATGTGTTGCAACCCTTTCTAAGAGGTTTACAGAGTCAGCATATTGCTCCCAACAATCTTGGTCCTCATTTTACCCACCTTGGAAGGATGGAAGGCTGAATCAACCTTGAGCCTGGTAAGACTCGAACTGCCAAATTGCAGTCAGCTGGCAGTCAGCAGTAGCCTGCAGTACTGCACTCTAACCACTGCGCCTTATAAGGTTGAGAACAGTATTCTAGAACAGGGGTCTCCAAGCCTTGGAGGACCAACTCCCAGAATTCCCCAGCCAGCTTTGGGAGTTGAAGTCATCCGGGCTAAAGTTGCCAAGGTTGGAGACCTCTGTTCTAGAACACTTAGATATGTAAAATTGAGGCACTGAATTGTGTAAAACATTTGTATAATAATTACTGTTCTGGGCAAATCCATTTTAACCTCAAATCAGTTCACAGGTTAACTTAGACACAGGAAGACATTTTTCCTCAAGTAGATTTAGCTTAATAGCTTCATACAAAAGAAAAATAATCCACGCTTGACAAATTTATTGCGCTTTGATGCCCTTTCTATGGTGAAGGCTCTACTGTCATCAGTGGGAGAGAGTTACCAGGCCTACTGCAATCTATTGGAGTTTGAATCTACTCACTGGGCTGCTATTTTAATAAATTTCTTCAAGAGTTGAACACGCTTGCTGAGCTGGGAGCAAAGACAAATCTCGGTCACGACCCAGAACTGGATTTCATTAAATCTTCGTAAAAATAAATCCAGATTGGCAGTTGTCTTTTTAAAATTGTGCCGCCCAAATGTATGGTAAATCAGTTCCAACTAGAAAACAGAAGGGAAGAGGGAAAATGGAAGTCATTAAAAATCTTTCAAAATGCTGTGTTTTGGATGAAAAAGACTGAATTAAATATCTTTTGGTTTGTCTTCTAATATGGAGGTTAAAACAAACTATAGTTGTTTCATTCTGCGTGAGTTGCAAAGTGAAGCTTCTGCTCTAAAATATAGGTTTGCTTGTAGTTTTGTCTTTATTCCCTCACTCTCACATTCTCAATCAAGATGGATATTTTATAAGTTAATAAGTTAATAAGTTAATTATTTCTTCCCATGTCACAATATAAATGGGTGACTATTGTTTAAATAAAGTAGAATTCCTATATTCCAAAATCTTCCAGCATAATATAAGATCTGCTTCTTCTCTATACATGATTTTTATGATTAAAAAGGCATAAAGTCAATTAAATTTGAAGATAAATGATTTGCATATATTTCATTTGTGGGTTTTTTCCCCATAGATTTGCCCCCCCCCGCTTAATAATTCATTTAAGAATTATTGTACAGATATATATAGATCTTCAATCTATCCTACCACTTTTTGATATAAATGTAGACCGCTTAAAAGCTTATAGACATTCTTTTTACCTCATGAACACAGTTGAAAAGTTCCCATTCAAAAATGGTCATTTGGTATGCTAGATCTTTAGAGCTCATGAGTTCAAAAGTTCCCATCGTCCCCGTCGATGGGCCTTCTTGTTCCTGTAGTGGTACCTAGGACAAGTAAGAATGTAATCCTAAAAACTAGAGAACTTTGCTGTTCATCAGAATTCATGCTCCTTTTGAGATTCTCACTTTAACATGTGACCACTAGTCACAACACTGAAGAAGTGAAATGCAAGACTTTCTTTGGAGGAAATAATTTCTTCAAACATAGCAGAAAAAGCATGCCTATACTACAACACAGAAATGCACAACTTATTTTGCTGCATTACCAAATCTGGTAAATCTGATTCATGTCATATATTCATATACACAACATAACATAATTTTAGGGGCATGTATATCTATTGTATATACAGTACGACAAAGGCATGCACATATTTTTAGGTACACAACATAAGTAAGAAAGAAAGCTATTTCTATTTGTTATCTAAGTTTAAAACTATATTTAAAACAATTACCCAATGGAAGCCTTGTAGAAAGCACTGCCAGTGCTCATGGGAATGAACATAAATCAATATCTTCTGCTCAGCTTTTAAACCATTAGACTGATTGAGGAATGCCACTTCAGCCTCGATTCTCTCTTTAATGTAGGAAAAATATTGCATGCTGCTGTTGCAAGGATTACAGAGCTCAATGCATGAAAAATTAAAAACATGCTAAAATCTGTCTTTAATTTCCCCCCAGATTTTCCTCTTCTGCGAATAAGGCTTCTATTTTTCTATGTCATTCTCAGCACTTGTTGAAACATTTTCTTTTGTTGATGTCTTAAAGCAGAAAGTGGTGCTTTTTTTCTCTTCCTTCTCCCTTTTTTATTTCTCTGCTGCTCCGCTACCTTTCTGGTTTCTTCTGATTCTTAATTTGAAAAGATTCCTTTGGGGTTTAATAGAAAGATAGGAAGCCAAGGACTGCTGGAGAAAGATGATTATAGAATGAAAAAAAGGAGGCACATCACATGGATGCTCAGCTCCTTTGTAATTAAGCCAAATGTAAGAATCAACATCTCGCCCTTGAAAAAATTTCCAAAATGATCTTACCCATTGGAAAAAGGAAAGAAAAAGCAATGTTAGAAAATGGGAAATGCACATGAAATGTTTGCCATTGCAGTCTGCAAGCCTTTTTAAACATTCCTATTGAGAGGTGTTTTCTGAACTTGCTTGTTTTCTTGCAGATATTTTATTACCTTAACCAGGTAACATCATCAGTGCTAGTAAGGATTGGGGTTTGCTCTCAGTTTATATTCTGGTGGCTTGTCTGTGTGGGTGGGAGATGGTCTTCGAGGTTCTTTGGTTGGGCTGTTTACTGTTGGCTTCTTTGGCAACTCCTTGATTGAGGTATTATTTACTTGATTGTGGATCTGATGTTAACCTTGGAGTTAATCTATGCTGATCTGGGAGCTGACTGCTGGGTGGAGAGATGTTTGGATCTTTTTGTACCATTTTTGGTTGGTTGACTGTCTCTTTTGCATAGTTTATAGATGTTGTTAAAGTCTATGTGTCTATTGATGGCTAATTTGTCAGAGTGCCAGGCTTCTAGAAATTCCCTGGCATTTTTTGGACTTGGTTTGGTTTCAGATTGTGACATTTTCCCAATTGAAACTTCTAGGGTTGCTGGGTCTTTACTTAGGATGTTTAGAAAGGCTTTAGTTGGCTTGTCCCAAAGATGCTTTTTCAAAAGGCAATTGGACTTTCTGGATTTTCTTTGAAGACTTTTCGCTTCTCATCCAAGAAGCTTTCAAACATCTTCAAAGAAAAAGCAGAAAGTCCAGTTGCCTCTTGAAAAAGCACCTTTGGGGCAACCATGACCTGAAGGACTGAAGAATCTTCATAGACCTTGAGCTGGTTTCTGTGCTATGCCACTAGTCGGTTGGTGATTTCTGAGGTATTTTTGACGTATGGCAATGTAATTCTTTTTAAGGTTTATGTTGGTTGTGCTGTATTGGGTCGAGTGGTCAGGGACTTTTTGATAAAGTTGCGTGGATATCCATTTTGTTGGCATATATTGTATCGATGCTCGATATCTTTCTTCTTCTGTTGCTTAATACTGTTATTGCTTACAATAGCAACATCTAACAAGAAGCAACATTTCTGATCCTTTTTGGCTTGTGAACTGCACACAGTCACAAGGCAGTACTTTACATATAAGTACAGTAACTATATTTTCTTGGAAAAATAAAGGAGAAGCCTGAAATCTGAACAAGCTTCATAAGGATAAAAAAGGACAGCTTTCTGAAATAAAGGACCTTCTTTTATAATAAAAGACATATGGTCACTGTACTTATAAGGGATTTCTGAGGGGAAAGGAAAGAAGATGGAACAGTTGGTATTTTGGAGTTTTTCATGTTTCTATGACTACCATGAATATAACATTAGAGAAGTCTTAAAGAATAATTTATTCCTGACACTTTAGTTACAGTAGTTTTAAAATATGGAGGCTTTCTGGGATTATATTTCTTCCAGAAGGACTTTCCTTCTGAAACTGAATGTAAAAATGGTTCTGTACTCTTTTAACATTTTCACTTTTGTTTCAATAGTTTCACTTAATTCCTCAATTCTAGAGGCAGCTACATTTCTAGGGTTTTTTTATTCCACCAGAGGGCAGTACAATCCATTCATGTTTGTTTTCTTCCTCTTTTTCATGTTACTTTAAAAGAGGTATCCAGCCACTCAGTAGAAACAATCTTAGAATATATTTGGAAGAATGCGACGGAACACTAGCCCAGACCAGGCTGCGTTTCTTCTCTCCTCTCTTTTCCTAGCTGTGTCATAGATGAAAGATGGAAACTTCTTGTTTAGTATCTATGGAGATTCTCAGTAAAGTTTTTAAGAGGCAACTGGACTCTGTTGTTTTTTTTTGAAGATTGTTTTGCTTCTCATCCAAGATGCTTCTTCAGCTCTGACTGGATGGCAGGGAATCTGCAAGGACTTATACTCCTTGCAGACAGCTGGTCATTTGCATTCTTTTAGATGGTCAGTAAGATCACTTGGAGGTTTATCTGTGTCTTTAGGGTTATCTGAGTAGTGCAAATGGATGTGGAGCCTTCTTGGAACTGCTGAAAGGACTGTGTTGTAGATTGGATATAGATGATGTCCTTCTCCCTCTGTTGAGAGGGGGCTGTTCAATTTTGACATAGATGGCCTCTTTGACCCCTCTTTCAAACCAGTGATCCTCTCTGTCCCAAATATGCACTTCGTTGTCTTCAAAAGAGTGGCCTTTGTCTTTTAAATGCAGATGGACTGCTGAATCTAGTCCTGATGGGTTTGTTCTCCTATGTTGTACCATGTGTTTATGAAGGGGTTGTTTTGTTTCTCCAATGTATAGATTTGCACATGGCTCATCATATTGTACTGCATATATCACGATGCTTGGTTTGTGTTGGGTGTTTTATCCTTGGGTGGACAAGTTTCTACCTTAGTGTAATCTTGGGTTTAAAGTGTGCACGTATGTTGTGTTGGCTGAAGATCCTCCTGAGCTTTTCAGATATTGTTTGTATTTCTAATTTAAAACTAAATGCAATACTTTGAATTATTTAGACTATAAACATTGGGGCTGTACCACACTTCAGGTTCCAAGTGGAAAAGGTACTTTGGTGTCTGCAGGAAACTCACACAGATCCATCAGTAACTCCTTAAACCAGCCACATCTCTTCCCAGAATTGTATTCAAACATGCAGTGCACCTCTGCCTAAAGGTGTTCTTGGCTTCAAGAACCATAGTACAGGTACTACTACAGCCACTTGGGTACTGCAAAGAACTGTCTTACTTTTGCATCCAAAAGTGCACAGCCGTAGGAAATATATACCAATACATTGTATTGCATCTAATCCAAACGGAGCTTTTTTTCAGAAGGCAACTGGACTTACTTGTTTTTATTTTTTGAAGAAGTCTCTCTTCTCATCCAAGAAGCTTCTTCAGCTCCGACAGGATAGTGGGGAATGGAAGGAAGGAATGTCTGCAAGGAATATAAATCCTTCCATTCCCCACTATCCTGTCGGAGCTGAAGAAGCTTCTTGGATGAGAAGAGAGACTTCTTCAAAAAATAAAAACAAGTAAGTCCAGTTGCCTTCTGAAAAAAAAAAAAGCACCTTTGGGACAACCATGACCTGGATGACTGAGAGCCCCTACAGACGATTGCATCTCATTAGATCTCATCTCATTACTACTCTATTTTCTAAGGGCAAAGTATTAGATAGTCCTAGCAAAGCTAGGATACCAAGGAACACTTGTGTACCATTCATTGCTATCAGGTGCCTAGAGGAATAGGCAGAATAATAGGCAATTGTTCTGTTCAATACTTCATTTCAATAGAATATTGGAAGGAGCCCACCATCTTCCCTGCCTGCAGGGTGGTTTTCCTTGCTTAGAGGCAGAGATGAGGCAATACACTTGAAAGCTGCCTTCTCATACAGGTAGTTTCTTGTTTAGTGACTGTCTCATTTAGCAATCGTTCGCAGTTATGATGGAGGATGAAAAAGTAACTTTATGAAAAACCCTTGCATTTTATACGTCTGTAAAGGTCTGCAAAGGACAGTTGAAATAGGAGCATAAGCACAGTCGCAGTTTCACTTAGTGGCCTCTTTGTTTAACAACTGATTTGCCAGTCCCAGTTATGGTCGTTAAACAAGGATTACCTCTACTACTTTCGCAGTGCCTGCTTTCAGCATGACTGCTCAAAGCAAATGGTGCAGTTGAGGTGGGAAGGCTATGACTACTTCTCAAAGTAGGCAGACATAACAATAGAATTAAAAACTCTAGTCATTAATACCAATTATTCCTTCTAGAGCAGTGGTTCCCAACCTTTTTTTCGCCCCGCACCCCTAAAGAAATTTCACTCGAACCTCGCACCCCCTGAAATAAATAATAAATAAAAATGCCAACATATAGCCAATATCCTATTATTTACCTGGACTTTTCTCGCACCCCCTGGAATATTGTCTCGCACCCCCAGGTTGGGAACCCCTGTTCTAGACTGAAAAACCTCTGTGAATACGTTTATGCTTGGTTTTCCTTGAACTACAGTCATATCCGCCCAGATTTCTCTTTTTTAAAAAACACACTATAACACTGAGATTGTCTTCTGCTCACTCAAAAATCCTTAAGTGCTGATGGAAGATAACATACACACCTCAAAACTCTCCTTAGAAATATTAGCATCTTTTATATCATGTGGAGCTGGTCGGAAATGGATACATTTAAACGTATTTGCAAGGTGCAAATATTTACATTTTTGCTTTTATTTTAAAGTATTTGGGATTTGAAAAACTCATTGCCTTTTAAGGAGTGGGAAGACTTTTATTTTATACTTACTTATGAAGGACAATAGCCTATCAGATGATTCATTAAAAATAAAACAGGAACCAGTATTAAAGCTTGCAGCCGTAACATTTCTGCTGACATAGATTGGCAATGAGAAGTGCTTTGAATGACCCATAAGAACCACAAAATACATTTAAAAAATCTACATCTACAAAAGTGGAACCCAGTGGAAGATGGTAGAATTACTTTACTGGGAAGTCCTTTTAAACATTTCTAATATTTAAGAAAAATATCTCAAATGTGGTCAACTTTAATAATAAGCCCTGTGGTATTATTTCAAAATATTTATTTATTGTATTCCTATAGTTTATTAGAATCCAGTCTATATGATACTGCTTAGGTCATAATGAACATACATTTTTACAATTGTTATATGACCAAAATAATTTCTGTATAGTAAATGTAAAATTATATCTCACTGTCTTATTTTCTGCCTTTATCAAATCAAGTCAATCTTTAGTGTAAGTCACTAACTAGTCACATTCCATTCCCATGTATTCATAGAAAATAGGTTTGGATAACTATTATGAAATCAGAAAATATTTATAATCTACTTAATTGTATAAAATTTGCTCTCCTTTTGCACAGACACAGTTTCTTCAAAGCCCCAAATGATATTTTATCGCAAAGGTACAGCAGAATTGCAGAATCAGACATGCTTATCTTATTCAGCGTAAGGGTAACTTGAAAGAATTGTCTGTTATCTGAGAAGCGTTTGGAACTGAGCAAAGGTACATACCAGGGAGTCAAATTGGTCACGAGGACAAGCAAAGAGGCGCCCATTAACACTGAGTGTCGTAAACACCGAAACATCATGAGGTTTGAGAACCGCCTTCTCTGTAAAAATGAAAAGCAGAAGAAAATTAAAATAGCAGAACATTACAGAATGGATTTCTCTCCACTGAAACCAACTCTTTGTGTAAAGAAGTGTACAGTCTAGTATCATGAACACATTGAACACTTATTGACTGATATGACATACTCTTAGCAAATTTGGTACATTAAGAATTTTGGATGCAGAGCTGGTTCCTATTCAAGTTTTTTATAAGTTTATTGTTTATATTCATGATACAAATTAATCAAAATTCTTTGCTTGGGAAAAGCAGATAAGTCATTTCAGTTTTGTTTCTATCTGCTCATCACAGTCTAGAACTTCCTCAAATACCACCCAGAATTGCTTGGTGAACTCTACCATTATTCTGGAGAATCCTCAGATATTCTGCATTTCAAGTTTTTATTTTTAATTAAGGTGCAGGCAAGTCTCCATATGCTTCCGTAAAACATCTGAAGCACCATCAAAGCCTTCCCTGAACTTTTCGCATTTTATCCCCCCAAATAAAAATAACATCTAAAACATTACGATTTATAATGCAGGAAATCTAGTGTTTAACAATTGTTAAATGATGTGATAGCCACTAGGTATAAAATAAGTTGATTAGGTTATCCTAGAAAGTTGTAAAGTTCTCAAGTCACAATGTAGTATATCAGTGATTTTGAGCAGGGATGCTCAAAAAAAGATGGCAGCAACAACCACGCAACTGAAGTCCTTCCCTTTTTCTATATATGCCACTGTGAACACGAAAATGCCAGACCGTCCGTTGTTTGTGGCTGCCATTTGAGATTTTTGACGCCCTCTGTCCTGTTATCCCGAACAAGTACACATAGTCCTTGACTTACAACTATTCATTTAGTGACCAAAGTTACAATGACACTGAAAAAACTGTGACATTTTTCACCGTTACAATCTTTGTAGCATCCCCACGATCACATGATCAAAATTCAGAGGCTTGGCAACTGGTTCATATTTATGACCACTGCTGTGTCCTGATCCCCTTTTGCGACCTTCTGACAAGCAAAATCAATGGAGAAGCCAGATTCATTTAACAACCGGGTTACTAACTTATAGATTGCAGTGATTCACTTAACAACTGTGACCAAAAAGGTCAGAAAATGGGGCAAAATTCACTTAACAAATGTTTCATTTAAAAATTTAAATTTTGGGCTGAATTGTGGTTGTAAGTTGAGGACTACCTCTCCTCAGCTTTTGTCAATCAAATGACAAAAAAAACAACAACCCTCCTTGCCTCTAGAATCAATATATTTCCAAATGAATTCATCCCTGACAATAGTTTTAATTAAGATAGATTTTTTAGGTGATATAACGGAATTGGCAATACTTCTCACTACTTATTTATTTGTTAAATGTGCACCCCTGTTTTCTGTCTGATAATGCTCATTATTTTATAGACATACCAGTGGTGCTTTATATATAGGAGATCTATTCTAACTAAAAAAATGTGAATAACAGGTCCTTGAAATGGCATACTTTATGCTTGCACCAAAGAGCCAGTTTGGTGCAGCGGTTAAGGCACCAGGTTAAAAATCAAGTGAAAGGGAGTTCTAGTATTACCTTAGTCATGAAGCCAGCTAGCTGATTTTGGGACAGTCCCTCACTATCAGCCCTAGAAGGCAGAAGCAGACCATTTCTGAAAATCTTACCAAGAAAACTACAGGGCATAGCTCAAGCAGTTGTCAAGAATCAACACTGATTTGAAGGCATAAAACAAAAAGGGAAAAAAATGTATCAAATTCTGTTACTATGCTGCGCGTGCGCGCGTGCGCACATACACACACACATACACACAATCTCTTCCCAAGAAGATATCACAGCTACCAAGATCTGATGTGTATTTTGCAAATTTAAATTCACAAAACAAGGACAAGAAAAATCATAGATATAAGGGCCCTCTCTGTCCCTTCAAATGTGAGGAAGAGATCAAATTATAAAAAGAAACTTAATTGTGTCCTAAATGTACAGCACTTAGCAGATTCACATTTTTAAATAATGTATTATAACATTATGGATATGTTCTGAGTGTGGAATAGGGAAACAGAATAATAATGTAATAGAAGTAAAGTAACGTAATATATTAGAATTGAGAGCAGGTGGCATCATCTGCTATCTGACCCTAACAGAACACAAAAAGCTAAGCAGGGTCAGACTTAGTTAAAATATGAATGGGAGACATTGAAAATCCTGTGGTTGCAGGCAAATTGGGTAGCTGGAAAATCAGCACAGTGACAATAAAACCGTCAGTCTTTTCTTTAACGCTAAGAAATCTTGCCTTAAGGAGTTAGCTCCTCAACAAAGTCTTTATTTTTTTATTTAAGAGATATCACTTAAGATTGCTAAAGCTTATTTCGTATTTTCTATACCTATTTTGACAAGAGCAATGCAGCAGATAACATATAGGCCTTAAAAAGAACAAAGGTATACCTGATCAAACCTTTACTAATAGATCAGCTTTTAAGCCTTTCCCTGGTACCTTTGGAGATAATGGACAGCAATTCCTGTTATTTTCAATTTGACAAATACTGAGGAAATCGTTATATTGATTCCACCATGATTTGCCACCTCAAGATATATTCAGGCAAGTTATCCAGATGCCTTACCTCCTGATGAACTCATCTTGACCAATATCAAGCCATCTCCAGAGCCCAGTTTGTCAGCTATTGAGCAGAGAACTTCTTTAACAGATGACAAAACTGGAATGCGGATCGTGGTGTATGTATGATCCACACAGTATACCTTGAATAAAACTTGAGACAAAAATAACACATTATGAAAGGAGGACTTAAAAACCTGCCTTGTCCTGTCGAACAAGATACTGTTATGATACAGTATCATTGAATAATAATGGCTCTCTCATCAAGCATTGGAAGAGTTGGAAGGGACCTTGGAGGTCTTCTAGACCAACCCCTGCTTAGGCAGGGTCCCCAAACTTGGCCACTTTAAAACTTGTGGACTTCAACTCCCAGAATTCCTCATCCAGTTTTGCTGGCTGAGGCATTCTGGGAGTTGAGGTCCAAAAGTCTTAAAAGTTGCCAAGTTCGGAGATCTCTGCTCCATACCATTTCAGACAAGCCCAAACTCTTCTTAAAAACACCCAGCGTTGGAGCACCCACAATTTCTGGAGGCAAATCATTCCACTGATTAATTATTCTTTTAGGAAATTTCACATTAGTTCTAGGACTAATGTCTAAACCTAGGACTAATATCTAAATTAAAATTAGTATCTTAGTTCTAATATCTTTCGGTATTATATCCAAGCTAGAAGTGACAGTTCTTGAGAATGATGGATAGTAGGCCAAAATGCTTTCCTCAGGCTTACTCATTACTTCCTCTTCCCCCTTAACATGATTAATTTGTTTCTGTCTTTGTGTGGATAGAAGGGTGTCCACAGGAAAGGTGGGTAGTTATTAGGTCAATCATGATATCATCATCCAAATGGCATAAATTATGCAATTGACCTAATTCAAGTCATTAGCATGTGTATTGTGACATCATTACGGCTTCTACTGTAGGCTTGCCTTAATGGCTCTGAATTCTTAAGAGAGTGGATAAGAAATGAAGACACCAACTTTGCAACTTAAAACAATACAAGCTTACATTTTGGGACTGATAATAAGGATTGACGTCACTGAGAACTAGGACATGAAGTGTTTAGGTCTCAATTCTCAGTTTAAATCTATCTACTCATATCCCATCTACATGTGAACAGCCATCTTCCCACTATCATTTTAAAATGCCTTCCTAGACACTGTTGATAAGTTTCCATTACTGTTAATGTGTGTCGTGGCCCCATTGGAGCCCGATTCGGAGTAGGAGTTAGAACTGAGATCGTCTGATGGGGATGGCACATTTCCCTTGGCATGTTTGGAGAGGCCAGAGGCTAAGGCGATGCTGTCCCGGGCCCCTCAGGCATTGGGGGAGGTGGTAGGCCGGGACAGAGAGCTGCCTACCCTCACAAACACAGGAGAGGATCGGCTGCTGACAGGCAGTGGTGCTGATAGGCAGAGCAGAACCTCTCTGATGTGGAACAGCTGCCTGCCCCACTTGATCCAAGGGCACGGAGAGCAGAGCATACCCAAGCCCAGAGAAGAGCTGCAAGGCTACATGGGAGGAAATTGCCCCACCCCTCCTCACCAGGAACACCTGGAGTGGAGTAACTTAAGAGGAAGCCGAGGGATGTTAGTCTTTGCCAGGAACAATTGTTTGCTTTGGCTTAAACTCCCCCGGCTTTTACTCATGCCTGTTGCTAGTTTGCCTTGCCTCGCTTGGAAGACTGCTCTTCGCTTTTTGTCTTCGACCCAGCCCTTCTTTTGTGGTCTGATTTTGGCCCTTGCTTTTCTGTGCCTTTGGTTTTTGCCCTGGACTTCTGTGCTTCTTGGCCTGGATCTTTTCTTCGCCCTGAAGATTGCAATTGTCTTGTGCCTGGATTCTGCCTTGTGGACTGGACTTGAAATCCTGGACTTTGCCTTCTGAGCATGCTCCTACTTTGTGGGCTTTATTTATACTGTAGGGGCTGTTTTGGGGGGCGACTGAGGTTGGCTGCCTTCAGGGTAGTGTGGTGGTGGAGCTTTATCAGTCATTAGAGGGCTGTTTGCTGGAATATTTGTTGAGAGAAATAAAGGACTCTCTAGAGCAGGGCTGTCAAACTCGTGTGATCCAGTGGACTGACTTACTTTCATCACTTCCCCTGATGGGCTGGCGTTTTTGTGTTCTTTCATCACTCATGTTAAAGTGTTGCAAAAGGACTTTGTGCTGAGGGAGGAAAAAAAACCCTTCATAATCACAGATACAAGAGAAAAACAACTTATCCAATTTATGGCCTACTATTAGACAGTCAAATTTAGATAAGGAAAAAACTGCAAAATTAATTATGTATTTTGAAAATATTTCATGGTACCCATCTCATATTATGACTTTGGAGACCTAAATCTGCAAGAATTGCCTTTTGTAAATTTTTAACATATAGCATCTTAACATCTTAATACAAAGCCACTTCTTGACTGCAGGCAAATGTCTTACCTGAAGTTTATACGATATGGATACACGGATGAGAATTAATAAGAGAAATATGGTAGTAAGTATCATGGAAACATGGTAGTATGTAACATAGAATATTTGTAAGTAACTTATTTTTATGGCATACATATCTAAAATATTTACCTTTTTCTGAGGTCCTTTAGCTTCTTCTGATCTATCAAATGCAAATGAAACATAATCCAATATTTTTTGTTACGTATTGTATGCTAAACTAATCAACAAAAATACAAATGCAAAGAGTTTTTAAAATAAATTAATATTTTAGAGATTTTATACCATAAATACTTTTAGACTCTTAAGCAATACAGAATTGAGCTTTTGATTCTGAAAACTAATCTTAGTCTGGTAACCATATTTATTAGATTTGACTTGGTGTTATTATTCCTACCCAACTTGTTCATTCATGAATATATATGAAGTAGTTTCGATATTTAAAGTAATATATTAACAAATATGGTAAATTCCTAATATAAATACAATGTCCACTAAAAACAAAAGTACACAATATATGCTGTTGCACTGCTTATAACGGTGAATATCCAGGAAATTGGCTTTCAGGCAATTAAAGAAAAGAGACTCTTTGAAACAAAATGCATATCATTCAACATTTGCAGCACCCAAAACCATTGGGACCGTGCGTTTCTATCCTGATGATAGTTTACATGACCATCCTGGCTGGGCCGGGTGGACCTGTTGAATTGGAAGGGACTTTCGAGGTCTTCTAATCCACACTCCCCTGTGCAGGCAGGAGACCCTATATAATTCTGGACAAATGGCGGTATAATCTCTTTTTAAAAGCCTCTAGGGATGAAGCACCCAAAAGTGCTGGAAGAAAGCAATTCCAGTGGTTTATTGTTCTCACTGTCAGGAAATTTCCCCTTAGTTCTAAGGAACTTAATTAGTTTCCATCCATTGCTTCTTGTGCCTTCAGCTTCTTTGGAGAATTGGTTGACCTAGTGCCGAGAGTCTATGAGGAATTGGATGGGTCAAAACAAGCCCAGGTTGCACAATGAAGTTGCTCTTTTGCTTGATTCTGATTCCAACACTGAGTTTCAATAGGGTCACACTCACCTGAAGAAGCATATGTCACAAACTGTTAAGGTCTGTGGCTGGAGTGCCTTTTGCACAGCTTCAGCTGATGCATCCATTTTTTTGTACCCCTAACAGCAGGAATACTGCCCTCATCAACTCACAGTTAGGGTACTGCACTGCACTCTACATGAAGCAGCTCTTGAAAACAATCCAAAAGCTTCAACTATGGCATATATATTTTTATTTAAAGAAAATACTAGCAGATTTTTTTTTGCTGAAGACAAGGTCTAACAATGATAATGCTTTAGATCCAGGGTGTCAAACATAAGGCCTGTGGGCCGAATTCAGCCCGCAGGACTCTCCTGGAAAATGTAAGGGACCGCCCTGCATCATTGGCCACACACCCCCACTTGGCCACACCCACCCAGTCGGCCATACCCAGTGAGTGGCATCAATCTGGCCACACCCATCCACTTGGCCATACCCACCCAGTCGACCATGCCTGCTGTTCCCCCACTCTCCCCGAGGTCAACCACAGCCCTGATGCGACCCTCAATGGAATTGAGTTTAACAACCCCGCTTTAGATTTAATGCTAGGCATTGGCAGAGATCAGTTTGGAGCAATGAGCTTGATCTGATACTTACATTTGTTTCATAGTCTTCTCTAGCTCTGGGAGTTGCTCTTTGAGTGCTGTAATTACCCTTGCATCATCCAATACAGATACATAAAATTCCTGTTAAATGATAATCACACTCTTCAAATGACATAAAAAGTCCAGTTGATTTGACAAAATCCGCATCATATCTATACTGATTTCAAATAAGGATACTTTACGTACATAATAAATAGTATTAGTTATAATAGTTTATACTCCAAGTATTTAGATAACCCTTGGTCTTCACTCTAAGAGTAATATATTTCTCTCATTACCATACTGAAAATTGTGGTCTGTTTTTGGTTGTATTTTAATTTATTTATTTTAGATTCCTTTCATCTCTTACTATCTCAACTGCTGTTTTTCCTTAAGAGAAATGTAGCATTTCAATTCAGTTTTAATTATTAAACAAAAGAAAAATACGTTATCACCAGCAGTAATAAAATAACTTTTCAAATGTTTTCCTCATTTGATGCTCAAAAGGAACATTGAGATTAGCCAGCGAGATGGCCACCTCAGTTATTATAAGAAGTAAATTCCATTATTATTACAAAGCTTAACTAATGGACTATTCCCTAAAATTATGTGGACACACATTTTTTTCATGAAAGCCTGAAATATCACCATGGGTCTTTTTGTAACATCCTTACAATAAATACTCTCAGTGCAAAGAGGTAACAGTTGTTTTAATAACGGGCCTTACCTCCAGAAACGCCACTGCTGCTTCCTCTTCTGGCAAAACATCACCATAAAAAGCAGCCCACAGGAGAACTAAACGAACAACTCGCCTTTTATTATTCAGCGCATAATCCAGTTTTTCTTGCTCTGTGCCTTGAGAAGGCTGGGCATGGTAAGTGCTAGGATGTCAAGGCAAACAGTCATTTTGCCATTCCCCATCACTATCACTCCTCTGAATTCCCTATCACTTCCTCATAACTGTGAACTTTCCGGAAATTGACTTTCTCAGCCATGAGCCAATTCCACAGCTAGCCCAGCAGGGCTTTCTAGTTCAAAATGGTATTTCACAAGTTTCCAGTTTAAAAGATTACCATGACACTTGACATGAATAGCAGGAAAAGAAAGCACAAGTGATTTCCCAATAAAACAGAATAGGTCAACAGTTTGTGTTAAACATAAACATCGTGGATTTTTCTTTGCACTGTAAAAGAAATGGAGCATGGAGCATTTCCATATACTAAGTTTGGATTTAAGGCCTTGGTCAAATTCTCAGAAAGTGAAACATCAGGGGATGGGGACAATAGCAAGGCAAAGATGGATGTAGATGTAATAAGAAAAACAGGCTAAGACAGTACACCATTTCTTTAGCTCTGTATAATTGTACCACACATTTCTGAAGTCCCATTCCAACAGTAGTAGTGCTTGTGATTTGCACCATTTGAACCGAATATAAAGTTTCTGAATGAGCAAACAGCTAGCCTCTGTTGTTCCAGCAGATCAATCCCATAGAAGATTCTTTTTTTTCCTATCACAAATGTCACCATAATGGACAGGGTACCTTAGATCCATTAGCCAGTTTAGCAAAGGAAGTACCACACTACTAAGATTAAGTTCATTGATTAATTTCCAGTCCATCCACTCAATTCCATATGCTTTTACCACAATAAATCACTCCAATCCCACTTCTTTTTCATCCTCTTTCTCCCTGTCCCTCTCTCTTTCTTCCTAAGTTGAGCCAATGCTTTATTTAAATTGTGCTTACTTTTTTTTTCTCTTTTGCATCTTACAATTTCAATTTATCTATTTTTAAAATATATTATAGACAGAATGTATTGCTGGCAGAGTTTATTTGGTGTGCTGTCCAGACAGTTTAGAGTTAATGGAATTTGGCATAGTTACTTAGGAATTGTGAGCTGTTCCCTTAAGGGAATGTTCATGGTAAATGTAGTTAAAGGTATCCTGGGAAATGTAGTCCATGTCACGTGACAACATCTGTAATCCTGATTGGCCACTATATTGACCCTTGTTGGGTTGGGGGAGGCTCCCTCACTCTAGCCTGTAACCACCATACTGTACCATGCTTCAATCATTATGGGGTTGAGATCTTTTTATCATTCTACACTACAAGACAGATATACAAAGGATTGGACATTAAGAAGAACTTAATCACAAATGTGAGTTATGAGGATACCTGATGAACCAATAAAAAAGACTTTGTTATGGATATTTTGTGGAGTTACTCTGTCTGCTTTATACCATCCAAAGAATAATAAGCAGAACAGTAGAAAGATAAAAAGGTCTCAACCCCATCATGATTGAAGCATGGTACGGTATGGTGGTTACAGGTAAGAGTGAGGGAGCCTCCCCCAACCCAACAAGGGTCAATATAGTGACCAATCAGGATTACAGATGTGGTCACGTGACATGGACTACATTTCCCAGGATACCTTTAACTACATTTACTATGATGCATTCCCTTAAAGGGGACAGATCACAATTCCAAAGTAACTATCCCAAATCCCATTAACTTTAAACTGTCTGGACAGCACATTTGGTGTCTCACTCTGTATTTCCACTCTGTATTTCCACAACAATAAAGGGATTTTGTTTGTTTGTAGTTTGTCTCAACATACCACATTTTTGTGATTTGCTTCCCGCCATCCCATGAAAGATGGCAGCATGTGAAGGTACTTAAGTTTCTGTGGGTAAGGGAAACCAGCTGTTCTTAGATATTATGTGGAGGGAACCAACAAAGGCCTGATCTAGTGGTAGTATGGTGGGACTTTAAATACTGCTGGATTTTGTGCTGCTTTCTCTCAGGGAAGTAAATCTCTTGAAGGCAGGCAAGCAGTATTCTTTTCAATTAACATATAATCCATTTTGTGCTGTCTCTTCCTTGCAGAAAACCAGCTAGTGCATCTTTACAAAGTCTCATGCCTGTCTCCACCCCGTCTTCATGAAACCTTTACTTCCATTTCATTATCTAACCATCAACCAAGCATCAGGCATAACCAAATCGAAGACTAAGTAATAGGCTTAGTCAATTGGCTGAAATTCTAAAATTCTGCTTAGTCTTGCCTTGTTAGGATACATAGGGATAGTTAGATTTGACAGTCAGACAGCTAGACAGCAACAGATATTCACAGAACAAGACTCCAAGGTGGAATGAATAGCCCAGATTATCCTCTGTAAATGACAGTTCTGTCAAGCAAGAAGACATGGGGTGAAGGCAGTTCTTAAAATAAATTGTTTTCTTTAAATCAAAACCTGAAGGCCTTTATAGTGCAGTCTCCGATATAAGTCAAGGACTCTTTAAGTTCCTCACCAGGAAATATTCTATTTTTTCTCTTCAAGATACAGCCAGGCGTACATGTAAAGGAAGTGATTTATGAAAACATTGATGAATTCCCCACACAGCCACCATTTCCTTGTAGTTAAAATAAAACCTTGGAAATGGCTACTGTAGTTTGACAGCTGGGATTTGGAGCACTTAATGTAATCTGAAAAATACCGAATCAAGATCAGAAGTTAACAAGTGGTTTCATTGTAGGAGAACCTGGAGAAGAAGTTTGAGAGTGCAGGCATTGGTCCCTATACAGCCTTTCAAAATCAAGCAACATTTTACTGACTTTCTCCTGCCTTCCCATGCCGCTTCTTCCACGCAAGCCCTGTAATTATTCAATATCCTTTTACCTGCTGATTAAGTGACTCACCACAGGCACTAGCAATTTCTTTTCCATTTTTCCATTGCTCATCTACTTATTTTTAATTCTGCTAATAATTCCTCCCATGCAAATTCTATCGTAGGAAAAGGTGGAGCCCTCCCTTTCTAAATTTCATGCTGCATATCTATCAGAATAATAGTGTTATGTATAAATAATATTCTAGAGAGGCTATAATTTCTAAGGTATTAATCAACAATGATGTTGTGACTGCATACTGATTTCATATTTGAGCTTTAAGAACTGTTACTAACTATGCAGTCTGTTCTGCCCTCTGTATAATCACTGATTTATTTTCTTTCAGATTCTTAAGCCCAACCTCAGTGTTCATTTTGGGAGAAAGGCAATGCAGAGATTCATGTAAAATGTTAATAATACAGCAGTGATAATAATACTCAGCACTTATATGCAAGTATGCAAAGCTTCACAGCTATCTGAATGCTCTGATCCTTATTAATGACTCTATAAAGACGGTCAATATTACCTGTCATTTTAATTGCAAACTCAGTTGGGGAGAACTAATGGAAATGAAGTTAAAATAGCCGATTTTTACTTTTTGGCAGAAAAAGAATTAAATTCCAGTGAAATATACTGTGTAGAGTTGGAATGCACATAAATAGGATCCTTTATTTTGCTTATTAACATTTATCAATTTTTAAAATTGCTTATTATGGTAGCAGAACAGTCCAAGCTCACTTACGATTGTATATGCTGAAATAAAAAATTGATAAAATTGATAGGTGGGAAAACAATATACCTGTATTATTTTAAATGATTTTAAAAAGTTGACTTTCCAGTAGAAAAAATTGATACACTGGAGTAGAGTTGGAGGAGAAGCAACAAATTACAATAAGATGTTGCAAAATAGTTTGAAGAATCCTTGGGTTGACAATCTACAGATAGTCCTCGATTATGGCCATTTGTTTAACAACTATTCGAAATAACAAATGAAGGCAAATAAATGTGTCCCAGGGTAATGCTGTGAGATCCTATCTGGGTCGGTCACTGGGACCAGAGGTTTAGTCTCCTGAGCTTTCAGATTCCTGCTGGACCCCATCTTCAAGGAACTTCTCTCTCACCAGAATGTGTATTGTGGTGAGAGGACACGTTCTGTCCCTCACACACTCTGGTGACAGAGTAGTTCCCTGAGGATGGGCTTCAGTATGAATCCAAAAGCTCGGAAGACTAAACCTCTGGTCCCAGTAACCGACCCAGATTGGATACCACATTCAAAAGGTAGGATGGTGCTGAAAAAAAATGACAGTCTGTTTGTGGTGTATATCACTTAAAAAAGGATATTGAGCCATCAGAGCTGGACAAAGTTGATTATTTGGCATGAACACACAATGCATTGTAACAAAATCATTCACACCGGCATCTGTGAAAATAAAATCAAGAGCAGTACCAAGATAAATCAAAACAGCACAAAAGAGCAGACATATTTTGCAGTATTGCGGTCTATTCCATAGACCAGGGATATCAAACTCACGTCATTATGGTGATGTCATGTGATATATTGGGACTTTTCCATCCCCTTCACTAAACCAGGCATGGGCATGGCCAGAGCGTGACGCATCCAGCCCATGGGCCGGGAGTTTGATAGCCCTGCCAGAGACAGAAGTGCTTTCATCGCACTTTATAAAGTTTTTTTATCAAGCACGTTCTACATTCAAGGTTTGACTAAACAAAGCAGCAGATTTTAATTATCAATTTCTATTGACATTACATGAAAGCATCTGAATTGCATGACCTTCAGTACCCATCCATTAAAGCGTATAAAAGCATATATGTTACTTGAAGCAATTAAAAAAAAATGAAAGCTACTATTGAAATCCTGTTTTCCATGAATAAGGAATATGTCACTCAGAACAGAATGAGGCTTCATTCCATGCAGTAGATTTTGCAGTAAATAAATTAATTTTCAAAGCAAGACAAAAATTTGAAATGTGCCGTTGCTCACAGTAGCATCACTTCCTTGGGGATCTTAGCCTTCTCTTTATGTTTTCAGAACAAATTTCTAATCCTTTTGATGATTCAGAATTTGCAAATGTGATAGGATTGCAAACGTGTGTACAGTGCCAGAATAACAAGTCTGATTATCGCAGGTTGGAACCCAACGTCCTGCAAAATTTTTATTTACTGACATGAGTAAAGGAACAAATTATGAAGATTTAAGCCATGAAAAGGTATTTAATTATCATAATTTTCACAGATTACAACATGTAAGGTAGAACTGGGTAACTATGTAACTTACTTTCTTAAATTTAATTTTAATAGGGGATTACAATGCTTTCTAGAGAAAACCAGAGCCTTAGTTTTTGAATAATTAATGTTAAGAAATTCCCTAGAAATGCATGGTTCTAAGTCCGCTAGGCAGCTGCAAAGGTCCACTTGATTACACATAAAGTGGCTGTTTATGTGAAAAATCTGCATACAAGAGAATTAAAATGAGGAAGGACAAGTATTGGGTGAAATTTGTGGGTTGAAAAGGCCACAATCATTGAATATTTAAAGGGCAAAAATGCAGCCCTGTTTGACTCCTTTGAGGTGGGAATGGTTAGATTCCTATTATAATTGCCTTTAACCAGCATTGTAGTATTCTGATGCCACAACATAATCATCTTGAGAAGACAACAATGAATGGACATTGCAGCTAATTTCCTCCATACTCTGTCCACAGATAATTGAGCTGAAAGCCCCCTTTCAATCAATAAAGGCTACATAATGGACATCTTTGGTAAGGCTAGAATTTTGTTCAGACAAAGTATTTGGAATTTGGATCTACCAAAACACACACAAACACAGATACAGAGATGAGAAATCTTAGGGCCTCCCAATCAAGAAATTACAATCTTTCTTCTGCAAGAACTCTCTTAGACAACCACTCTAAAAGTTGCACATTTTCTAGCAATAGCTATGGTTTGCAAAAGCAGCTGATACTCTTTTCTCACCATTAATTGCTTGAGAAATGATTTTTCTGTATTTCAAATTTTGTACTCATGTTTCTTGGTCTGGGACTGTAAATAAGAACTAATAAATCAGAGTATTTTCACTGGGTGTGTCTTCCAGCAAATAAATGGCGGTGACATTTACAGTTTTTGTTCTGATTTACTAACTTGGATGAAATCCTGTACAAGTGATATTCTGACATCCGAAGCAATTTACAAGACAAGATATTTTAATTAATGCTAAAGATATAGAGTATATACTTCTATAATCATGAATAGAAAGGCTCTTGGATGAAGTTCATATATTTTAACTCAAAGTATTAAAATTATGTCAGATGACCCAATTAAACTTTCCAAAAGCATTTAATAATCTATTAGACAAGATCATTAAGCAAATGGGCAGGCAGGTTATGTAAGTCTCTGGTTAGATTACTAAGAAACCAGAGAATATCAACAAATCTTTTAGAACCATTATCAAGGTCATTTTCTATTTTTCTTTTGCTTTATGTTTTTTTAAATCTTACCCTGATTTTTACTATAGACATATTTTTAAATAACATAGTTATATAGTGTATCTTATGAATATGAATAATTGCTAAACTGAATGTGGCAGGCACAAATTGTATATAGTACACAGTGGTAGGAGGATGTGGGATAATTGAATAAATAGGCTAACCTTAGGAAGTAGTAATACAGTCTAATGCTGAGACTGAATTGTTACATGTTTCAACCAAAGAATTAAACTTTGAGTTTTAGATACTAATTTTATTTAAAAATAATTATTGTACGATTAAAATATTCTCTTTGAATACAATTGACTCAAATAAAAAGGCTATGAGATCTTATGCATTCTCATAAATAGCAATATACAGGTAGTCCTCAACTTACACTAGTTTGTTTGGTGAAAGTTCAAAGTTACAACACCACTCAAAAATGTGACTTATAATCATTTTTCACAGTTATGATCTTTATAGCATCCCTAAGACTATGTGATCAAAATTCAGGTGCTTGGCAACAGGTTCATATTTATGACCGTTGCTGTGTCCCAGGGTCATATGATCACTTTTTGTGGCCTTCTGACAAGTAAAGTCAATAGGGAAGACAGAGTCATTTAACAACCAGGATACTAATTTATCAATTGCAGGGATTCACTTAACAACTGAGGCAAGAAAGATCATAAAATGGGGGCAAAACTCACTTATCAAATGTCTCAGCAACAGAAATGTTGGGCTCAGTTGTGGTCGTAAGTCAAGGACTACCTGTATCTTATAGAATGTATGCTATGTCAGGATTCCTGCAATTGCCCTTATTAAGTCATGAGTTGACAGGCTAAATCCTTAAACAAAGCACTGTTCCCTTTATTGTAATGCATTTTTTTTAGATTGCTTTCCTTTCTTAAGTTACATTATTACAAAAGGAGGAATTGTTTTAACTTATTGGATGTTTGTGTCCTTACATAAGAAAGAAACCTTATGATTTTAATTTCAAACAATTTTCTCATAAGTGAAATATCACTCTGACTTGGGGGGGAGGTGAGGGAGGGAACAAAGACTATTACAAATAATTTCAAAAATAGTCTATTGGAAAGTTCTTAAAAATGTAAAATAAAGCCCAAACATATCAAAAAGACATCTGAAACTTTTTATCAAATAATTCCAAGCACTCCCATTGCCCAGCTTTTATAGAACAAGTATAAATACAACGATTACATACAGTATGGATATCAAATTTAGTCAAAGGTCTATACAGAACTTGAATAAAGTGAATTCCACTAAATTGGAAGTTAAGAAATAAATGTAAGAACTTCATTTAAGAACTTAGGTATGCAGGACTGAAGATTTTATTTCTTAGATAAAGTTACAAATAAGAGTTTTATTAAACTGGCCTACCCATTCCTTCATTTAGCGTTGATTCTAGTCGCATCGTTTCTAGAAAGTGTTCTAAAATTTTTTCTGGAGTTCCCGACATTACAATATATCTGAGCAAGAAAAAAAAAAGAAACAAATTTGTCTCTGCACCACCCAAAAGGATAATGTCCTTGGAACTTTTTATAAACGTAGTAATTGACATGATCACTGCAGTACAATAATGTTAAAAAGCCAGAACAAAAGCAATTGAAAGTCACATGCTGAAAAAAGACTTAGCCTGATATTTTCACATATAGGGTGAACTCACTAGATAGGTGATGTCAAGTGCTGGGGAAATTAGGAGATTCAGACAATTCAAATGATCTATTGCAAGAGTATACTCTCTGCAAGAATCAGCCCAACTAGCAGTCAAGGGAAATGAGTGGGAGATAAGAAAGCATTCAAGGTGGTCTGGACTTAGATCGCTTGTGGGCACACAGGGACTTGTGACTTATGATGTGTTTGACCCCTCTCTTGGGCTCAGTCTGGTCATCTCCTACAGGTGATATTCCATAGGACAAACTTCAAACTTGGCAAGTTTACGACTTGTGGACTCCAACTCCCAGAAGCTAATATGACTGGAGGAGGAATTCTGGGAGTTGAAGTCCACAAGTCTTAAAGCTGTCAAAGACCCCTGGCATAGGTGAAGAAGGGGGACCAGCTCTACCAAGGACACATTTTACCCAGGAGCCGCTTCTTGCACTACTGCATTGCTTAATTTTATTAGCTCTTTTTCAGATACACCACAAATATATTCAGAGATAAAAAGGAAATGAATCCAGATTGTTACAAAAGAGGTAAAGTGAAAGGGAGGAAAAAAACTGAGCTGTCACAATTTCAATGTCATGCTGAAGAAGGTAAGATTGATGAGATACAACAAATAAGCATCTGTCATCAGAAATTTCTAAAAAGAAGTATATTAACAACACTACACTAGGCAATGTAACTCATGGGTCAATTGTGATATGAAACACTAATTCTTCTAAGCATATTAAATTCAACACTTTTTATTCAGGAGTGAATGCTCAAGGGCAGCTACTTACAGAGTGTGCTGCAGTGGGTTCAAAAGAGAACTGGCTAAGGTGTGTAAAGATTAAATTCAAGTGTTACTTAGGCTAAGAAGGAATACAGCATCCATTTTCTGTGAACATAACATACTCTATGACAAGTTGATTCCAATCTGAAGACCTATATACAATATTTTACAGACAGAGACACACACACAGTTCAACACCCATGAGATTGGAATGCTATTAAGCTTTAATCAAAATATGAATATCAGTAACCATGGACAACACATCATAAATTACCAAATGAAAGCATGAGATTATAAATTCTATCTATATCAGTAAAGATAATTTTAAAATCATGTTGTATGAGAAGATTAAACAACTTTTGCAGTAAAACTGTGTAATAGCCTTGCAGTAGTTGGCATGTAGAAAGCTGATTTAACTACTTTGAAGAAATATATGGTTTCGCGTGTATTGCAAATTGAAAAAAGAATTCAACTTTTCAGATGGTTTCATTATGGAATTATTTTCCAAAATTGCTGAGATGTATATATCTGCCTCGAATTCAAATATCTTCTGTCTGATTACTGTCTCGTTTGCAATTCTTCCTCTTGTTCCTTAAGATTGTTCTTACAGTTGAATTTAGCTTTGTTCAGTTTCAGTTTTTTTTATTATCACTTAAATTTCATCATCGGTTATGGTTAAGGACTTCTTTTTGTTAATCTATAAATTTTATAAGGAATGCTTTATTCTGATATTCTCCCATTTCTTCCAGATTAGATTCTGTTAGACACATAATCTGGAATAATATTTAAGAAATTGCTCCATCAACTGTTTCCTTATAGAAGTATGTTTATTTCCACTCCAATCCTATTATTTCATAACTGATAGATCAGCAGTTTACCTAATTTACTGCCCTTTTAATAGTATTTATGTTTAATTAAATTCAACATTATAAGTCTTGCTTATTTCAATAAACCTAATTAGTTTCATATTGGGTTTTATCTTTTTTCCAAATTCAAAACTGTTTATGTCTTGATTCTAGTTGTTTCAGATTACTCAATCATATATCCTTCTGATTTTGCAAGGTTTTCTTTCTGTTTGATGCCAGAGAAATAAAACAAACCTCTCAGAAATCTTGCAGACAAAGAGATAAAGGCTAAATTGATTGGGCAAAAGCTTTTTAGTTCCTGATAATACTACAGTTTAATATCCTCTTGTAATAATAAAATTTATTGAATCTCTACCTTTTTGATCGATAACTTCCTCTATTTAGTTTTACAATTATTGGATTATGAGCTGTATAACTAGAAGCTGTGGCTTGGATAACAGTGAATAAGAAATCCAGCACATGTCTATGAGCTTTAGGAACTGAAGAGTACGAAGTTTTCACTCTCTGTGTAGGATGTTTGTGTCTCCATGCATCCAAGAGAAAAAAATAACATAATAGACTGAGATTTGTAGGGAGAGTTCATGATATTTCTTTTGGTAAAATAGTTTTATTGATATGTGGGGGAAACCTCATACATATCTCCAAGGATTATGTCCTTTTAAGATTTCAAGGAGAAATTGAAAAAATATTTCACAAAGTTTTATTTATCATTCAGAGCTTAAATAGGGAAGGCGTTATTTTTCCAGATTCCGTGTAAAAATGTAATATTATTTTATATGTGTTCATTTCAATTTTAATATTAATATTAATTAATATTTAAATGTAATATTGAAATTGTAAAATGTAGTGTTTCTGTAGGAGATGATCAAGCTAAGCCTGATGGAGGGGTCAAATGCATCATCAGTTTGGAGTACCTATGCTCCCTTAAGAAATCTAAATCTAGACCCCTTGTACTCCCTTGACTCTTATCCTGTGCCAATTTGCCTTGATCATCAGTAGATCAGATTCTTCTGTATATGTAGCATGAAATAAATTCACAGTGCTTTTGAACCCTATCCCGACTCTTGATTTCTTGTGCCTGATAGTTCCATAATACCGTGTTTCTCATATAATAAGGCCGGGTCTTATTTTTGAGCCCTGAAAAAATGGCTAGGCCATCTTTTCAGGGGTGACCCTTTGCATCTTTGGGCGGGCGGGCAGCGACGGCTTGGATGTTGACCTCGGTGTTGGTGGGGCACTTCGTATCGGGGTCAACGCAGGCAGCACCATATCCAGGTATGCAACAAAAGTATTTCCTAACAGCAAGCCCCCCCACCATTCCCCCCCATTTTGCATGTTTTAATATAGGCCTTAATTTGCGGGGAGGGGCTTAATTTCATTTCATGCCTATAAAACATGGGATTTCCTATTGGGGGAGGCCATATTGTTGGACAAACAGGGTATTATGGATCTTCTTCATCTTTGATTTAATTTTCTAAAATCCACTGTAAAACTACAGGGGTAGCTACTTCATAGACAGCTACTTCCTTATTTCCTATCTAACCAAGGCCATATCTGTTGACTGAGATTTTTTACATTCCAATAGGTTTAAGTTGTCATTTTTAATGAGTTTCTCTGGAAGACATATAATAACTGTTTCGCCTTTTTAACTTAGAAAATGTTTTTTTTCTGTTTTTAACTTTGAAAAATTGTTTTTTTTTCTTTTACATGGATTATCCAGCCCATTAATAATGGTTGAGAACATTTTAATTTGATGCATAATAACAATGTTTAAGTTAAGTTATGAACAGGTACCTGCTACTTGATTCAGTTTTTGTTCTTCTATTCGAAGTCTTTATTTCCCTGCTCTATTACAGATAAGGACTGAAACATTCTATTAGCATCAAAATTAGCATTAATAGGGTCCAAATATTTCCTAGCATCCCAAATGACCACCAGATAAAATGGAGGAGCCCATCTGTATTTGATCTTTTTATCCTGAAAAATAGTTGTAAAAATCTCAAGATTTCTCATCCTCCTAAATATATCTAAAAGTACATCTAGTAAAATCCCTCCCCCACCAGTTTTACAGTAGTTTCATTTCATTTTGTTTCAGTATTGTGTCTTTAGTTGTTATGAAACTTTTTCAAGTATATCTCATGGCAATTTTCCCTTCCATGTTTCTCAAGATTTTATTCTGAAGATTTCTTGAATTTCATCCAGATGCAGATGTCTTTAAGTCTTAAATAGGTTTTCCATTTCTCTTTATATACCTTCTCTACTCAAATATTCAAGTATACCTCAGAACTTTGTTATTTTAATGCAGTTCTGTTTCTGCTAGTTCTAATTTAATTTAATTCTTGTTCAGTTCTGTTTGATGAAACCTCTGAACTGAAAAAAGTTCCAGATGTCACATTTGCCATTCTTTTGTCTTGATGTCTATGGAGATTCTCAGTCATCCAGGTCATGATTGTCTCAAAGGTATTTGTCCAATTGCCTTTAAAAAAAGCACCTTTGAGTAGATTCTTTTATCTCCTTATTCTGATGCTGCACTTGTTAATTTGTTAAATCTGTCATTAACGTCAGCCTTCACACTCATTATGTCTCTTGACTTCAACGTTGCTTCCATATCTTGTTGTCTTTACTGAATAATTTAGAATGATGATATTCCATTGTACACAACTCACCCATTAGAAATAATTGAAACTGAGGAAAACAAACAGAAGAATCAGCTGGGCTACTTCCAGTTTGGTTTCTCCTCTATTCCTGCTAAATTTTGCTTATTTTGCTTTCAGAATTTCTATTAATTAAACTTAATCATGGCAAATTATAACATTAAGACTAAGATATCAAATAAAAGAAAATTCAATAATCACTAACAACAAGATATATAAATGACCATTAAGATCTAACGGAGGGCATTACATAAGTGAATAACATATGCATGTAAAGCTGTAACTCATATTAAACACTGAAGCCTTCTATTAGAAATTCATTTTCTTGGTTCTATAGAGAAATAGCATAGGAGCTAATGGGGAGATATCCCACTTTCATATTTTGTCCTGGGATCTAGAGAAGAGTTTTAAGTGTGAAATCTCAGTCAAAAAGACCAGAAAGGGAAAAAAAACAACATATTGAAAGATATCCTATCTTAAGAACCCTATCTGATATGGCAAGGAAAATGAAGGAGATGGGCAGGGTGAGCCTGAGGGAGTGGTCAAATGCATCATTAGTCTCAAGCTACTTCATGTCCACGAGAGATCTGAGTCCAGCCCACATCGAGTCCCACTGACTCTTGTCTACCACCAATTTGCTTTGACTGTTAGTAGTTCAGATTGTTGTAGAGAGCATGAGCTTCCAATAAACCTTTATATTCATTTTAAACTACCTAGGCTTCCTGCACTTGACAGGAAACTAGGCAGGAGAAAAACTGAACTACAGGAAAAATGAAGCCACAGCTGAATGGTGTCACACTTATAATCTAAGTCATAATGAAAAGAATGTAGGACACAGAGCAAGGGAGAGGATCAATACAAGTTTGTGGCCCAAGCAGAAGTAGCAATATATAATAACAAACAATATTAATGACCTAACAATTTGGAAAGAGATAAGGACATATAAAATAATATTAGAAATGAAAATCCAGTAAGTAAAATCTTTATAATAACTTTTCTTGTGGTTTGTGATTTTATTTTAAAACAAAAGTTGCAATGTTTGATGCGTATTCACACTGAGAACTGCATAGAATGGTTGTGGGAAATTAAGGGTCTTAACTAGCATGCTTGGGCAATGATAAATCATGCTTTCTATACAGCAAGGGAACAGATGATTATTCTTTTGAAATGTGGCACAACTCATTCCTTCATAGAGAGAGGGCATGATGTAAATTGAGTAAAATCATTTGGAATTATTAAACTTAATGTGATATTGATAATCATGAATGAGAACATACTTGTGCTGCAGAGGCTGTGCGTTTCCTTGATTAAAAGGCCTGTTTCCTGCTGGGACCTTCTCTAACACCAGGACATCTTGGTCATGTTCCTTCAATCTTACTGTGTTTGCTTCAACATCCTGAAAAGGGATTTGAACTGTCAATATGGTAGGTACTAAATGTCAAAAGGGTAGCTTGGATCCTAATACTAACACTCTATAGAGGCAGATCCAGCAGAGATTTTACAGGAAGAAGAAAGGGAAGAAGCAACATTCACCCATTCCCCTTCAGCTCTCTCCACCATTTTATTATGAGCTGATAGTTTGGAGTTGGTCGGTCCCTAAATTAAAATAAATAAAATAAAAGGATGAATAAATTAATACATTCCCTCCATTTTCAGATTCTGATACTGGAATAGAGCTGGAAAAATCCTATGCCTGAAGCATTCCTGATAACCATTTCAGTTTCTCTTGGCCTGTAAGAAGTAACACCTCAGCAGGTTGCAGCCTCTAGCTGACCTGGCTGATTTCTGAAACTAACCAGGAGTAAATAGTTCCATGAGGATTCATTTGGGGATTCCAGAACTGTTAGTTAAGCTGGTAAATTGAAAAACCATTCTGGGGAAGAAAATAGAAACCTATTGCCCCAAAAACCTGTGTAGCCGAAGTTCACATAAACTTAAGGCTAAGTTTATGTTTTATGATAATCGTAATACAGGTAGTCCTCAACTAACAAACACAATTGAGCCCAAATTTTCTGTTGTTAAGCTAGGCAGCTGTTAAGTGAATTTTTCTCCATTTTAGGACTTTCCTACCACAGTTGTTAAGTGAAGCACTGCAGTTAGTAAACGGTTGTTCAATGAATCTAGCTTCCCCGTTGACTTTGCTTGTCAGAAGGTCGCAAAAGATGACCTCATGACCCCGGGACATTACAACTGTCATAAATATGAGTCAGTTGCCAAGCATCTAAATTTTGATTATGTGACCATGGGGATGCTGTGAAAGATGTTCATAAGTCACTTTTTTCAATGCCGTTGTATGTTTGAACACTCACTAAATGAGCTGTTGTATGTCGAGGACTATCTGTAGTAATTTGGTCTCATGATCAATTCACTCATGATAAAACATAAACATGATGTCATCGCAACATTCAGTAGAGCTTCTCACTCAGAGAGATGACACCAAAAACATCTAGACCACATAGTTTCTGCAACTCTTAAATAAATGCAAGAAACCTCAACATGCAAAGACTTGGGAGAAATGATATTTAATATATTTACCATTCAAAAGCAATCCCTTATTCAGGATAAATGAATCAAGGTTGTTTTTCTGCACACTCACCCGGAGTATCCTATTAAAGTCTTCCTTATCTACTCTCAAGAAGTGGCAGTTCTCTTCCCGTAAAACAATGGAAGCTGCTCTGGGAGCATCGTTCACTAATGCTAACTTGCCAAAATCATCACCTTCGTGTAGAGTACACACCACACCCTAAAAAAGACAACAGAAATCGCAACGAAAATATATTCACAGGGGAAAATGCCATAATTTTCATCTTATTCTACTGACACTTCATATACACACAGTGGATTTCAAATAGTATGACAAATGCATCTGGCAGAAAATTAACAGCCAATATACTGGTGGGGAACAAAGCATGGCAACTGGTCATTATGAATACTGGGGGGGAAAGGGCAAAAAAAATGGAGTTAGTCTGCTGAAACTGGGTTCAGAAATGGACAGACATCTTGCTCCATAAATGAAGCCAAGTTTGCCTTTTGACTCTCTTTGTAAAGTTTGGCTCTCTGTCCTTATCCTCAAGCTTGAGTAGAAACTCAAAGCCCAATTGACCAATTACGCTTTTCAGAAAATATATTTTACTTTCAGTTCTTCTGACCCATTTAAAAAGACTTTCAATCAGAATGGTCTATAATTACAGGCAATAGAGTACAATTGTAGGATGTGATGACAAAATATTTTATTTTTCTAAATGGAAATAGAATATTATCTCCATTGAACATATGAAATAAAGGGCCATACATAATCTGATACTCATTATTTTAACTGGGGATGCCAGAAGGTGATTCAAATATGTGCATGTGTTTCACCAATTCAAGTAAAGTTTCTCAGGGGCCATTTATGGAACAGGCTATGAGAGACTGGGTGAGCAGGGTCTTACTTGTGCAAAAAACATCACGGGTATTGTGGAAGAGAGAGAAAATGCAAACCCAGGCTTGGTTTTTATACCACATTAGATATTGGTTAATCTATTTCTGTTTATATATAGATTAAATGGCAATTTTCAGTAAAAATTTAGAAACTCCCTTTTTTTTTCTTGAATCAGGATCTATAAAGACATCATAGGTTGCACCCAATCGTAGTGAAGCCATGTGACACTAGAAATTCATTTTAGAACACAATTTTCATTGGCTTCCTCATATCCACTATAGTCTTGCAAGATTTACAAGAACAATATAGGAAATTGGGGGAAGAATTGGTGAAAACCCCGTGAATTGTTTTGTACAAGCCAAATTGTTTTTTCATTAGTGCCACCAATGGACTAAGCCTATTGCTTCCACAACAGAAAGGAGACAGCTCCTAGGGAAAACACATGGATACACACGTGTATGAAATAAAATAATATTAAGAAATTGTACAGGACAATACCTTTCCATAAATTACTACATTGACTGAACCCTTCAGAATAATATACCAAGAGGTCCCCTCTTCTCCCTGATTAAATACTGCGAAAGAAAGAAAAAGTAGTTAAGCAAAACAACTTTTAATTGCCCAAGTTCTTGCAAATTCTACATTAAAAACTATTGGATTATTGACATTCCTGTGACTAGATGCACCTGAAGCAAAAGTGCCAATCTGTACCTCATTGTTCCTCCAGGAAAGATGTAGGGTACCTACGATCAGTCATGCTATTTTGTTATTGGTAGTAAATCTACAGCTACCTTTTTTCACTCATTAGCAAAAATGTAATGGAACAAAATCAAATAACTGACAACCTTCTTGGCTCTTTATAACATCCAGAATCAGCTGGCTTGAAGCAATGATTTCTTTCTGCACTGGCCTGGCTTTGGCCTTTTTAATGCAACTATCTTGCAAAAGACAACCATTTCATTTAAAAATTTAGACTCAAAAGTCCAGTGTGTACTTGTGAAAAGAAGCTTCTGGTGTTGCTTTTAACAATTACAGTAGAACTAAAATCCCATCTAAAGCTCAACTTAATAAGTAGCAAAATGAGATTGCAGAATTCTGAGACGGAACGCAGACAAATCTATCTGACTATGAGTAAAATCGCATTTTACTGTTTTACACATGGCAAAATTTCATTGCAAGAAAACCAGCAGTGTTTCTTTAGCAACATTATAACTGTAGCACTATAGCAATTAGCTTTTTTTTTTGCCTTATAAGAATTATTATTCTTATCTATTAACAGTTGTCAGAGCTAATTTTGTCTGGTTTTCTTCTTCATGATTCAAGCCCTACCCAAAGGCTCAGAAATCTGAATATCTAATTATGCATGATGTGCCCAGCAGTGCTGTTGTTTGTAGCTGAACTGATGTGTTCCAAATTTAGGCAATCTGAATTCTAAGTGCTTGTGCAATGGCACTTAAGGCTCAAATAAACGATTGGTACCCCTTTGACTTCTCCTTCCGTGTTTTTGCAATCTCTATTTGTAAATCACAGTGTTTTGCAATCTTTTCCAATTCCTCGCCTTCCATGTTACTATTTCTTGGAATGACTACAACAATAAATCAAACGTGGCCCTTTGAAATGGTGTGTCTGGTGGTCACTGAGAAAGTCAGAATTTCAGATCCCATTAAAGTTTTGCTTTGTTGTTTTCAACTATTTTATCTGTGATTTTACATTTCTACTAATTGTGTTTTTACAATGAACCTGTACTTTTTCGTCCTTCCCAATGTAATATGGGATGAAGACGGGCGGTTCTTAAATATGAAATAAATAAAAAATATGTTTGATCATGCCTTTCAATGGTAAGCTGTCTATGGAATTTAATTACATGGTCAACAGTCTCATTTTCATTTCAGGATAATTTACATTCTCTAGCCAAAATGGTTTTTTTTTTTTTTTTGCCTTGATGGCTTTGTATGTAGCACATGTTCTACGAGGAAGCACAAAGAATCCCTTCTGTATATTCCTTCTGCCATATTCTGACAACGTCACCACTGTCATCAATATTAATCGATCTTGGTTTCACATGATAATCAATTCAACTGACTCTGGATTCCCTAATTATATTCTGCTACAACAAATGTATTTCATTTAATTATCTATCAAATTTATTTGAGATATCATTGGAGCTTAAGGCCAAATAGGTAGAATTACAAAATACATAAAATTATGAAAATTAGATATTACACTCCAATCCCCTTAGGGCTAATCATTGCCCAGACTAAAATCCAAGTTTCAGATTCTCCAATTTCCTCCTAATAGAAATAGCCCAGTACATTTTGAGCTTTTACATTCTTGGACTTTTCAAATTGCACAGAAAATACAATTTTCTCAATTGCAGATAAGCCTAAAACTACCATTAAAAAAAGCTTTACTTACAAACTGTCCCTGCTTTGGGATGTGATTCAAATACCAGAACACCTGCTAATTCTCGTTTTACCTTGAAGAAATACACACAAGCATTACATATAAATGGTTGATATCTTTGAATTGTATGGCTGTCTGTAAACTCAAATGGGGAAGGGAGTGGGAAGGGAGGAAGCACCAAAATATTTCAAAAGATGTTAGGCAAAAATCTCATGTCTCCTGAAATCAGCAAAAGAGAGTCCTCAAGACGTAAATTCATGATGTAAAGCTCCTCTCACAGACAAGGCTAGAATTGCATGTCAAGGAAATACATTCATTCATATAATCCATAATATGTACTACTGTATTCACATGCTAGACAATCTTTCTTTATTGTTCAGAGGTTATGGCAGCCATACCATAGTTGACAAGTTGATAAGCTTTGAGCAGGTGGGTGAGAGAGAACAAAATCTATATCCAGTTATATTTCAAATAATTCATGTTCTTTTACAATGCTGCCTCCTAAGAAGATAAGTCTTGAGCTATCCTATCTCAATCTTCCTGAAGAAAGCTGTATGTTTTACATTCTCTGCATTCCTGCTATCTTGTCTAATGTTTCCCACAAGTCAGACTTGAGTATCCTTGCTACCAACAGGACTCTGACACTTCACTATATTTATTGTGGACTGAAAGAGAAAATTATACAGAACACACAAGAGTCTGAAAAAATCCCAGATAGACTAATGTTTGATTGTAGTAATCGATGGCAATGCATTGGTACCATCATATATTCGAACAGAAGACATAATCTCCTGCATTAATGAATAATATAAGGGCATAAAATATATTCACATTCAATGAGTATTACGAATGTCTGTGTTCTCATAGTCTTCTCTCCCATATGAGAAAAAGCAGTGGATAGGTTGAACCATTTAATTGTTTCTTCCCTGTCCAAAACAGCCATGGAATATCTGCATGTATTGGCCAATAATACTGGGAAGAACAAGATGTATCTTGCTTTAGGGAAGGAGGTTCCCTTCTGGAAGGTATTCTCTATAAGCAGAACTGCTGAGTCTCAGTAGCAATCTTAACAATTAAATCCATCTGAAAAAAGAGCCTTCAACAGCCTGGGATTGGATCAGAGAAAGATCAAGCCTGCAGCTTTAATGGTTATTATTCCACCCCTCACAAGAGATGTTGATAAAATAAACAATAACCCTTTCCAAATCTTCATCTCTATTCATCTGTATGGAGCTTACACTTTTATGGCCATCTTAAAGAAGCAGAAGGCAGAGGAAAGTTTGGGATGTTACTATATGCAACCCATATTTATAAATAGCTAGTCACTAATCAGCCTTAGGCTGCCTGCCTGCCTGCCTATCTTAAGTTAATAAAATATTTTTAAAACTCACTGTTGTTGAAAGATGAGATAAAGCTTTAATGTGCAAAAGTTCTTCATAAATAATTTCGAGATCATCCACAGTTCTCTGGCCAGGTCTATTATAAAAGATAAATACACAGCCATTGTGTTACATTACAAATGGTTTGATTTTCAATCATATTGTTGGTTCAAGAAATTGTATAAATGAACTCAACTCAAAGTGCTACCATAGACAATATTCTGCAATCTACTGTAGTACCAACAGGGAGGGGGCTTGGGCCCCCCATGCCCAGCTTCAAACAATTTTTTAAAACTTGTTTTTCTCTAGGCTTTGGGACAGGATGTTTCTGATTACCCCCTTTTAATTGGGCCCAAGTATGTTGAATGTTGTTCCCTCAGTTGACTGTTCCTTTTAACTTTGTGAGGCTGCACAGAGTCCTTTTGGAGCTCGGCTGCCTAGAAATTTCATAAATAAATACATAAAGTCTGCAATTGTGATTATTCAGGGGTTCACAGCACTCCTGATTTCTGTACTTGCCTCACGCCGATGCTGCTTCATTTACTATTAGGACTGAAACACAGTCATATGGTGAACAGTAAAAACTGGTACAAACAGTGTAGAACATGTGGTTTCCCTCCTTTGTTCTTCTATGCAGTTTCCCATCCTTTTACCTAGATCTGAGAGTCCCCTTTTCAAAGTAAATTTCAGGAGTTCATGGAAACAATTCCAACTGCAAAAAACTAAATGGATTCCACTTAGTATTTATCTATTTGTACATTTAACCTCCAGAATACAGTAAAATCAGGTCAATGTGTTTTGCTACCATTTATTTTCTATAGAGATTTTATGTCATCTATCATGAATAATTGTTTTTAATTAAACTGAATTTATTTGAAATTCATTAATTTATTTCAGTGTATGGAACTGATCAATTATACTTCATCGGATTGGGTACCTACCTTAACAATAAGTAAAATATTATTTTCATGAGCCAATAGTAGCGGACTGAGCATATATCAGACCCGAGTCAACTAGGAAAGAATACTTCCCCTTATCACTGAAGTTGTTTACATAATGTTCACCCAGTTGTTGTTTATGAGTGTTCACTCATAAAATAGTCTTACATCTTCCAATTTGAAAGAGATGCAGGACTCCATCCTATGGATGTAGGAAAATAATGTCTTTTCTAGAGAGAAAAAAATCTAGGAAAATGTTGGAGATCTTTCAGACTAGTATAAACCAGACCCAAACTTGCTTCATGTCCATATCCAAATCAGATCATCCAGGTCTAGTAACCTGCTAAGATAGAAAAGATATCCAAGGAATGCCAAGACTGTATGTTAAACTAGAAATTTGAAAAAAAAAAAAATCTGAGAAGGCGGGGACAAACGTCTTCCAGGAAACTGCATAGCCATGGTAACAAAATCACTAGGAAGAGAGCAAAGGTCACAGGAGACTAAAGATGTTCATCTGTTAAATTAAATTCCAATTCAATCCAGTAATAAGCTTTTCTTCTGTGCAGTCACAAAATAAATTTGTGAAAACTACTTTGCCCTCCAAACCACAAATTCTGTTCAGAGCTAAAAAGAGCTGATTATGCACAATACACACACAACATACACAAGTGAGACATATCTCACTTGATGGTGTGACATTCAGCGATATATTTGGGAGGAACAATCCCTTAGACATGAAGCCATTTGGATAATTCTGAGCTACTCATTTCAGTTTTTGCTGGGAAACGTCCAACCAGGCAGGAAGGAAGAATCAAGTAGGGAATTAGCCTTGAATCGTTGTACAGCTATAAGAGATCCAGAATTGATACCTGCCCCCTCCAAGCTCACTGGAATCTTATCTATCTTTCCCAAGGAAAGGCTATTAGTCCTGGGGAAATTCCTGTATTATAGGCAGAATACATACTAAAGTAGTAAGCTTGAATTCTGCACATGGGGATCTGGTTGCTTGCCCTGACAATCTTAGGAAGAAGGCCATGGCCAAACCATTTCTGAAAAATGTTGCCAAGAAAACAGTACAGACCTATGTATGCAATCACTAGGAATCAGGGTTGATTCAAAGGATGTAACACGCCCATACACAGTCAGGCTTCACACCAGGCACAGCTTACAAATATGGCGACACTGTGTTTCAGAACATGGTTCTCTGAGCTGAGCAGCTTTTCCTGGACGCAGAATTTAAAAAGTTTCTTCCTTCATATGCTGCTTGGCAGAGATTTATTTATTTGAGAATCACAGGTGCTAATGTATGGAGAAAGTAGGGCTGCCCTCTAAAATTCAGGAGTTACTTGTTCCATGTCCTCTGTCTCTTCACACAGTTCTCTTGAAGTAGACATGTTGCCATTCATAAAATGAATACTCTCTCCCCCAAATAATCTAAATCAGATCCATAATTCCTACATAAGTGTGCGCCAATGGGAAGGGGAGGTGAAAGCATGATGTCAAGATATTATCATGCAAAGGCCATGAGTTATGTATTTGCATCAGGCTTTGGGATGTAAGTATGAAATGTCAACATATGTGTGATGACATCACTATGCGTGTATTGTTATTTTGGCACACTGTGTTTTGGCATCAATGCCACTGCTCAGAATGACTAGTCATAATTGAAGAACAAACAAACCACTACAAATACTGTGACATTCTAGTTTGCCTCTTAGAAAATCAAATGGGTAGCAAGCAAGATAGGAACCATCATCATACAACAACTGCCTATTTCAATAACACGTCTAACATGTTCCAGTAAACCAATGTTTTTGCTAAACAGCTAAATCAAATTCATATTAAAAAATTTTAAAAATCCATTTTGGTTGTCACTTTTGAATCGCACGGTAATTTTTAAAATAGAAGTCACATCGTTCGAACAGTTTTTCAGTGCATGAAACGGATTTGTATTTCTTAATACATGCATCATTAGAACCAGGCAGCTTTGTTTGTAGCACTTTCTTTAAAAAAAAAAAAGCTAATTTGAGATTTAGAGCAATGTATGTTTTTTAATAAAAAGGAGGGGGCACCCCCTACCAAGAGCAACCAGAGTCTGCCAATTTTCTCTTTGCCTTTTTATTCTATTTTTTTTAACACTACAGACATTCTTTCATCATTTGACAGTTAAAATGTTGCAGTGTAATAAATAAAGAAATTTTAAAGTTCCCTGTCAAAACAAGTGACACATTTTGCAAGTGTGTTTCAAACTCAAAACAATAGAAAGCACCTTTTAAAGCAGCAGTGCCATGATACAATCAAATGCTCAAAGTAATCTTTTCAGCATTTTTTAAAAAAATAAAGAAAAAATACATTATTTCTTTCTTGATAATTATATGGATTTTGCAACCTCTTGAAGAATTGGAAGTCAAAGGCAGCAGCTGTGGTAATTTACAAGCAGAAGATATTTTTCAAATCAACCCAGAGCCAATATGCTACACTTCCTGTGAACTTTAATAATAGGATCATGATAATAAATATGTATCTGGACTATTCCACAGACTGAAAATCACTGCTAACTTGGTGGAAAACTTTTTGCACCTGGAAAGTTAATATTCAATGAAGATTAGCCTAGACTCTTTCTGCCTAAAAATAATTTTTCACCCAGAGAATACTTTGTACAGCAGAAATTTCCATCATATAGTAATAGGGCATGTTAAAAAGATACAGTGTAATTATAAGTTCTTGGCAACCAAGCCCATGAATATACCTGATTTAGTTTAGGTCTTTTGCAAAGCAAAACCAAAGCAAACATATCTGAGTTATCATTTCAATCAGTTTTTTTTGCATTGTTTCTTAGAGCTAAGTACCAAAACTCCACATGCCCTGCCAAGCATACATACGGGTGAAAGGTTTAAATCAAAGTCTCAAAAACAATAATCTATTAACCATCTTACGGCTTCCTAAGAATCATCCTCATATGAGCATCGGGTCCAATCTGAGCGAGCAGGAGGATGGTGTCTTGTAGCTCTTCGTCACATTCCTTCTTTTCTTCCTCAGTTGGTATCACTGGGGCATCTTCATGCTCATCGTCCAAAAATCGATAAAATAAATATTTGTCCTGGAAGTACTGCTCTTGGTCCACTGAAAGCAGCAAAAGGATATAAAAGATTGATGGTAGAAGGCTTTATTATCTTCAACACCATTAAATGATACAGACCTGCAGTTCTCAGCAGGCAAGGCAGGGCTCTTTATGGAAGTCCAGCCAGTTGCCAGAAGACTGCTGGACTTCTCATAGATCTCTGCCAACAATGGCTCGCCTGTGCCAGAAGAGAATGTCAATGCTGGTGATTCAATACATTAACTGACAACATGCTCATTACTTTGTGTTGGATGTCAGTCATGAAAATCTATGACTCTGCCTCGTATCTGACTCCACTACATCTCCACTTACGTGAGCTTTAAATATCTCTCTTCTACAGCAAGATTTTTCGGGAATGACTAGATTACTGACATGCTATTTGGATGAAAGATCTGTTTGGATTAGTTTAATCTCAAATTATAAATTCAGTATCCACACCAACCAAATTTCTATTAAAAGTTTTCACGTTTCAACTTCGCTGGAAGTTTTAGGGAAGCCGCTTTTGCAATCTAGCACTGTTTCACCCAAAGGTCCTTTTTCAAGAGGCAACTGGACTTCCTTTTTTTTCTCTGAAGACATTTCGCTTCTCATCCAAGAAGCTTCTTCAGCTCTGACTGGATCTACTAGTATTGTTCAGTACTTGTTTAAAAAAATCCAATTTGGGTGTCTGAAGGCTCTCTAAGAATATGATCTGATGTAGAAGTGGCTCTGTGGTGGAACCACCAAGTGAAGAGGAGGAGACAATGTTAGAGGCAGTAAAAAGGCATTCCAACTTAGAGTCCAGTTGGAGGGGAAAACATCTTAGATCTGACTATTGGTCCCTCTTTAATGTGCTTATCCTCTATTGACAATAATTCTCCTAGGAACAGACTGTATCTCTGAACACTGGAATAATTAGATCTCTCAAGCATCATAATTTAAAGTACAGCTTATGAACTTCAATAGATTTCCATTGCCTCCTTGTACTAAGGAGCATATGTTCTGGATTTCCCAATTCTAAGCTTCGCTTACCATGATTGAGAACACTTTCCTCCAGCAATACTTGCCACATGCCCACAGCCTGGGTCCGTAAATGAACACAGGAACTCTGCTGCATTATCCAGTCTACCAGTTCTGTTCCTACACAGCATTGCCTAAAAGATGGGAACAATATCAGTAGTGTCAGGCACAAAATATTTAGCAAAACTTCGTTGTTACTGCTGCTGCTGCTGCTGACATATTTATGGATTGACATTCTTTCAAGAGTGCCAGGCAGCTATCTCCACTCAGAAATGGATGAAATCTACTACAAGTAGTCCCTGACTCAATAAATGTTCAAAAGTTATGACAGACTCCCTCCAAACTTTTGACAGCTGCCCCCCTGGTCATGTGACCATATTTGGGGCACTCGGCAAGTAGCCTACATTTATGGCTGTTTGCAGCATCCCCTTGTCACATGATAACAATTTATGACATTTTTGCCAAAACCCAGAGTTTACTTTTGGGTTTTGGGAAAAATACACCCTAGTGAATAATGTGCTTGCTTTATGATCCTTACATTTACTTAAAAATTGCTGCAAAAATGTCATAAATGTTGGTCACATGATAACCTGTATTCTAACCAGGGGTGGGTTTCTACAGGTTCGCACCTATTCACTAGAACCGGTTGTTAACATTCTAAGCAGTTTGGAGAACCGGTTGTTAGAAGAAATTACTGGCCTAATCCTGTAAGGAAGGCCAGAAGGGAACACTCTGGTGTTGCTTACAGAAACTGCCTCTCAGTTAACCCTTATTATATTCTTGGCAGGACTAGACTTCCTGTCTCAGGAAATCTCTGGAGTTTTTTCCACCTCCTTTGCTGGTACTTTGCTTGTGTGGAGTGACCATTTAAAGTTACAATGGCACTGAAAAAAGTGACTTATGATCGTTTTTCACACTTACGACTGTTACAGCATCTCCACAGTCATGAGAGGCCAGGCAAGGAGATGCATGCCACGATGTGAGTGATGTTGAATTGGCCACACCCAGCCAGTCACATGACCACCAAGCCATGCCCACCAACTAAGCCATGCCCACAGAACCGGTTGTTAAAAAATTTAAATCCCATCCCTGATTCTAACTTTACGATTGTAGTGTGCAATCTCCATTATAGTTGTCAATAGAGACTTTACATGTATGAATTGAATTCATCCTATACTTGCAGATTTCTGTTTTCCCAACAGACTGACTACCTGCCATCCAATTCTTCTTCGCAGCTCCTAGGAAGGGTTTCACATAGCCCAGTTTCATAGGATTAGACTGGGATTTATTTCCTATCTGGGAAAAGGCCTTGTTTCAGTTTTGCTGAAATGCTGCCTTTGCAGGGTTTGTTGAACCCGTTTCATATAGCTTGCAACATATACCACCTGACAGGGTTTTCTTCTGCTGTGCAGATTTCACATCATAATAAACAAAATGCGTTGAGATTTCTAAATCTGGTTGCTACAAGTTTTAAACATTAATCTTCCATGCAGCCACTCACAGCAGTCGTGGAGGTGACTATCTTTCAAACTGTCAAACAAATATACATAAATGCAGGCAGATAAACGCATGGACAATAGATATATGAAAATACTAGAAACTAATTTGCCTCTTAGTTTTATGAAAGGATGGTGAAAGGAGGTTTGTTAATTTAGACTGTTCAGTTTCACACTAGACATAGTAACATGTACTTCAAAATAAGTCTGTCGTTTTGGGTTTAACTTCTAGGCCTTCTCTTTCCATCTTTTCAAATTAATGGAAATTTGGGCAATCTGATTAAAGCCTTGAAATCAAGAGGCATCTGCACAAAAGTAAACTAATGGTTCTGATTGGGCTTAAAACTGTTGGTTTAAATCTTATTAACTTCATTCCTTGTACAAAAAGTACTAGAAACATTTAAGACAGGACATGCAGTGACTGGATAGCTTGAAACCAAAAAGATGACCAGCGATTGGCTGGCATTCTCTACAGTTTGCTGATAGAATATTGGATGGAACATTGATCAGTGATCTCTATGAGTTTCAGACTCAGAAACATACAGTTAGTTCTTGCTTAACAACTGGACTGGAAACTCTGTCGCTAAGCCATAAACAATCAGTATATCCTCTTTTCGTCCCATTTGTTCTCCTTTTCAATGGTCCTTGTCCTCCTTTGTCTGTTTAGATATGTGGTAACCTTAGCTGCAGAGATGCTATTCAACCGGTTCGCACCTATTCGGGCAAACCGGTAGCGGTTATTTGGCATGGGTCACCGAACCGGTGGCAATCCCTGGCTGGCCATGCCCCCAACCTGGTCACCCGGTCGCTCACTTGCGATCACTCTCCTAGCTTTCCGTTCCCCACATCCTCTTTCTCCCTGGGGGAAAGAAAGAAAGGCATGGACGCTGCCCGTGTGAGTAAAGTGCTTAGAGTGAGAAAGAGTGCAGTCTGACAGAGGGGGTGGGGGTGAATCGAGCCTTGGAGCACTTTTGCAACATAAAAGAAATGCATTTTGGAAGCAGGTCTTTTAAAAACTTCTCCGAGGATTCCCCATGGACGCTGCAAATATCGCTTTCCGTGTGAGTTCCGTGTGTGTCTGGAGTGAGAAGGAGTGCGGTCTGACAGAGGGGGTGGGGATGAATCGAGCCTTGGAGCACTTTTGCAATGTAAAAGAATCCACTCAAGCCTTGAAGAAATTTAAAGTTAATGTTTTAAGTGTGGGCACTGTGAATAACAAACCAACAGAAAGCCTCAGTGTATTCCTGGCTGCAGGAATCTAAAATGTCATGGCCTGACATCAAAAGCCCTCCTCAGATAAGAAAGAGGATTAGAAAGGCCCCAAATAGACCCTGCGCTGATAGGTAGCAGCAATTTAAGATTAACAACTGTCTCCCCAATCCTGCCCTAGGCCCCTGTCAGACCCTGTCTAGATTAAGAGCCTCCTGAGAACATTGATTTTTTTTTTTTAATGAAAGGCCAGAAATATATCTATCAACAGAATAAGTTTTTTATAATTTTAAACAACAGTTATTTCTTCAGGATGAGAGCTGCAGCTGGTTGTTTTTGTTTTTTTTGAATGATGTACCAAAGACAGGAGCCTAAACATTTCAGTGAATGCACTGGAATCTAGGGGTGAAAATAAGAAAGGGGAAAGTTATGGCAGTGTAATTGATGCCTACCCTTTTGTGAATACAGTGCAGATTTTTTTTAAAAGGTGGGAGTTTTGATCATGCTGCCACAACCACTGTTTTGCCTTTTTTTGACCACTCCCCTGGATACCAGTGAGGGGATTTATCCAAGAAAAAAATGCATTTATTTTTTATCTTAACTTAATTAAGGTTCTAAAAGTTGTTGAGAAGTTCAAGGAGATGCATTAAAAACCTGGGTGAGGGGAACTTCACCTGGCCTTGGTTGGGCAGTAAAGTTTTGATTCAAAACATAAATGACATATGATACAAATATATTAGACTATCCTGTTAATATTCTAGGCTCTTTTCAGAAAAATGTAACACAAAAATCTGGTTAACATAGCTTCTAAGGAATAACAACTTTTCTATTTATAAACATCCATTGTCCCAGGAAACTAGAGGTTTTGTTTACTTAAACCAAACCTGACACAGTTTCAAAAGGATTGTGATTCATTGCTATGTATAGGGAAAGCAAGAGTATTTAACAATGCAAATATAATCATCTTGTTTCTCAGACAATAGCCTCATCACATGTAATCTACCATTTCAGTAAGAGAGACAAAGAAAATAGGAATATGTTGACATTGCTGAACTGACATGGCAACCTAAGCCTGTATTTCAATTTATGAAAACATACCCATGAATTAAAATAAGACCGAATGCTTTCTTCAAGCTTCACTACAGGTAGTCCTTGAGTAGAACTTCCATTACTAAGCAATGCAATTGTTAAGTGAATCATCACGTGACCTTGCCCAATTTTATGATTATTTTTGCCATGTTTGTTAAGCAAATCACATGTTTGTTAAAACAAATCTAGCTTACTCCACTGACTTTTGTTTGTTGAAAGCCTCCTGGGAAAGTTGAAAATCGCATGACTGCAGGGACACTGTGATGATTGTAAGTGTGAGAACCACTCATTTTTTCAGTGCCCCGTAACTTTGAACAGTCACTAAATAAATGGTTATAAATCAAGGATTATCTGTGACCCCCTGGAAGGACATTGAAAGACATTTGTCCAGCAGCTTTGTTACAGCCATTAATTAGCAAATAAAGGCGATGGTTACTTACTTTTAAATTTGTAAAACATTTTAGAGAGAGAATGTGACTGATATATTGCATGAGCTTATAAAAAAAATGCAGGCATGTATAATGCAACACACAATGCTTGATGACCAGTCATTTCCAGTCTATTATTCTAATGATAGTTCACATGTTGAATGAAAGGTTGATTAAACAAAATCCAGATTGCGTACCTTGATTCTAACTTTTTTAAAAAAATTCTTACAATTAATAACTCCTAAAATACATTTTATATGTTCTCCAAAGTAGAAAAAGGAACCCAAATGATATTTAATTCATTTTTTCAGTGCTTTGAGGAAGCTAGAAGTCACTAATCTTAGTACAGTAGAAGAAAGGATAGAAATCTGTGTTTAATTCTTATTCTGCCAAAAATAAACTTGTTTCAGCAAGGCACTGCTGCCACCAACAGGATCCATAAAAGAACAATGTTACATATACACAACAGACAATAAAAATATTGGCTGTTGCATGTTTAATTACACAATGCATGTATTTTACATTGCAATCTATATGGAAACATACATAAAATACTGACAATCCAACTCTACATTATGTCTATTCAAAAGTAAGGCCACTAAGTTAAAATGTCTCTCCCAATAACAACTTGGGAATTTGGTGTCCTTCCACATATTGTTAGACGTTAGTTCCCATTATTTCCAGCCATTAGCAATTTTGGCTGGATATCCTGCCTTGGTAATTAGGATTGTAGTTTGAGGCTAAGTTTGAAGAGAAAGGCCCAATTTAAAGATAGTCTACTTGGTTTAAGGAAAGTGTACACAGATGGCACTTCAGACAACCATGGTCTTCTTTGACTCAAGATGCCTGAATGATGTTTGTAGCATTAAATCTTCAAACAGCCCAGAATTCAATGTGCTATAAACCACAGTTTTCAAATGGCTAAAGCATGCTGGAGATCTACAATATTGCCAATAATTCCAATATTTGGAAACCTGAAAGGACCCAAAAGTATTATGAAAAATCACAAGACGATACTCAAGCAAAAAATGAATATGATATTTCCCTCATGGTACCTGTAGGTCTTCAGGTGGTACTTCCGGTCTCTTATCATGTGAGGAGCACGGGAGAGGATCGTATTCCGTAATACTTTTCCAGCTCGGAGGATTTTTTCTGATGGTACCTGAAGGATGAGGAAGACAGTAAAGCTATTTCACATTCCCTTGAAAAACATTAACAACCCTTTCATTCTTACCTAGGAGAAACCTAGCACATGTAACAAAACCAAGAAACGTAAGAAATATAAGCTTCATTATCGTAAAAGTGTAAGTTTTAATATGGAGCGAATAATAGCAATACACAAATAGATTGCCATCACTTTCTTCTGTGATGTTTTTTGACTTCCCAATTTAGGCTACAGCTTTCGAATTTCCTATTGTCTCCCATCCAACTATTTATCAGCACAGATCCTGTTTAACTTTCCAAGATCAGCCAAGGTCATCTAGGTGTGCCCAAGAGGCTGGTTTAACTTTAAATCAAAACATTTTCATTTTTATTATTGTTTCCCAGTCTTAAAAATATCAAAGCCTATCTGATGAACACACGGGGCTCTATAACTATGAAGTAAACAAGGCTCAATAAATCTCGCTTTCCCAAGGAATGCAATAGACAGAAAAGAACCATCACTGTACTCTATTTACAACTTATGATAATTTCAAATGATGTTTCAGATACATGTAATTGCTAATGCATGGTATCTACACATTTTGTCAAATAATTAATAGGCAATACAGGAGAAGAATAAAAGACACACATGTCCTAAGTGCACATACAATCCATATCAGCATTTATATACTGTAATTGCATTGTTTTTGTTAAAACCAATGATAAAATAATATAGTGGTCTATTTAAACAATGCAAAGGAACTAACCACAATAAAGTATTTAGAAATCTTACAATAAGCATCTTTGTTATGTTAGCATTGTTAATATTTGTTGATTAGAGAATTACAATATAAATTAACTTAGTTTTTCTAGGCCTGTTGCATCTGTGATTCCTTATTACCTCTGAAATGGATTTAAATGAACAAAGGGGAACATGCTGGTGAGTGAAAAAGGTCTAAAAAATAAATTGAAATAAAAAGGTACCATGGACGGAGAACACAAATGTGGATGTGACATCTTAAAAAATGTAGAAATTAATATATTAAAACTAAACAAGATAGCGATAGCAATGGCACTTAAGACTTATATACCACTTCACAGCCCACTCTAAATGGGTTACAGAGTCAGTGTGCTGCCCCCAACAATCTGGGTCCTCACTTTACCAACCTTGGAAGGATGGTGAGTCAACCTTGAGCTGGTAAGAATTGAACTGCTGAACTGCTGGCAGTGTGGTGCGCTTATGCATGCCCACTACAGACCTCTTTGGAAAGGGGTGAGGTCAACAGTAGACAGTCTAAGGTTAAAGCTTTGGGGTTTGGGGAAAAAAACCACAGTCAGGTAGAGTATTCCAGACATGTTCCACTCTGTTGCTGAAGTCGTATTTCTTGCAATCAAGTTTGGTGCAGTTAACCTTGAGTTTGTATCTATTGTGTGCTCTTGTATTGTTGTGGTTGAAGCTGAAGTATTCATTGACAGGTAGGACATTGCAATATATGGCGTAGTTCTAGGTTGTCTAGGTCTAAAATTACAAGTCTGGTGGCATAAGGTATTCTGCTATGAGTAGAGGAGTGGAGAACTCTTCTTGTGAAATATTTCCGGACTTTCTCAACTGTATTAATATCAGATACATAATGTGGGTTCCAGACTGATGAGCTGTATTCGAATATTGGTCTAGCAAATGTTTTTTCTTTTTTTAAACAAGTTTTATTCAATTTTTCACATAAAGACAAAAGGCTCTTTTTAGTGGACAACATATTTCCGGATCATCACTTTTACATACAAATACGACAATAATTATACATTCATATATGCATACTTAATTCTATTATTACCTTTTCCGTACCAAATTTTCAGAAAAGAGAAAAACAAACAAATTAATCCAAATCTCTTACATTAATCTCAATCCAAACATCCTTTCATTTCATTTCAATTATTTCAAATATAATCTTTAATATTTTTTAAGAGTAAAAATAACAATATATATTTCCTAATAAAAAAAGGTTACCAATGTCTCTCCTTCCTTTAATAGTCTGTATTAGCTTATTAATTTAAATAGTTCTTTAATCTGTCATATTTTCTTTTCATCATACATTCTTTCTATAAATTCTAGATTAATACAAGTTTTAACACAAGAAGAAAAGAAACAAACTTAGGTTTCCCCACTTTTACTGCTTTGAGTGTGACACCTCAGTGGTTAAAATATACCTTTATTCCCTCATCTTAATTCCCAATAAACCTTTATTTTTAAGTAGTTACAATAATAATCATTACATCTTTTCATTTGGATTCCGCAATATATTCCCCCCCTTAATTTTATTTCTAATTTCAAAAAGGTAAAAGGGAAAAATAGACTATTTAATTCCTGGTTACTGATATTGACCTCATTTTTAAACATCTTCACATTCATTTCAATCATTACAATTTCTTCAATAAACCTTAACTTTTCTTTTAAAGATAAAAATAAAAATGTATATCATCTAATAAGAGTTATCAGTGTCTATCCCTCCTTTAATAATCTATATTGCCCTATTTTCTAAGTATTTTTTAATTGCAAATATATTCTGCTACCCCTTGTCACCCTGCTAAATCCCCATTTTAATTCATCAATCACTATCTCTAAAAAAAACAATCTCTTTTCATCATTTTACTATTTCTGTGTTTCTTTATTTCCTGCACCTGTTTCTTACTGCCTCTCCTCCCCCTCTTTTCCCCATATCTTTTCTCATTCCAGTTTATATCCCTCTCTTTCTTGATATCTTCCTTTCCTCTTTTCTGCTGCACCTTTCTACCTCTCCTGATTTCACAGGTATTCCCCTTTTTGATTACCTTCTTAAATCTCAACTTTTTAGCCTTCCTTCTTTCCCCTCGTCTTTGTAGTGTTCTTTGTGTTAATTGTCTATTTAAGATGGCTTCTCCTTGAGCCGACTCCTCCTTCTCTGAAGTTCTTTCTTTTTGTTCAATCGCCATTTCCATTTCTTCTAACACAGAACAAAGTGATTCGCCTTTTTCCCATAGTAATTCTGTCATATTTTTAAGTTCCATTTTTAATTCCCGAAGATATATCATCATTATACACTCTTATATTTTATAATCGTTAAAGTCCACAAAAAACATTTTTACTTTCCTTCTTTCTTCTTCAGGTTTTCTAAAGTTCTCAATTGTTCCAACCCAGGGTCTATACCAAAAACATCAATCAATCCCACAGCCAGTCTTTCCTTGTAATAGTAATGGGAGACTTCAATTATCCTGATATCAATTGGAAAACTAATTCTGCACCAAGTGAGAAATCAAATAAGTTCCTAACCAACCTAGCTGACAACTTTGTTGTCCAAAAGGTAGAGGGTGAAACTAGAGGGACAGCCATGCTGGACTTAATTCTTACAAACAGAGAAGAAGTGATAGAGGGAGTTGAAACTGCAGGAACCTTGGGTGAGAGTGACCATGTCATACTAGAATTCAACATAACACAAACACAAGCAACAGAACATAGTGACACCAGAGTCTTTGATTTTAAAAGAGCTGATTTCAATAAACTCAGAGAGAACTTGGGAAAGATTCCATGGATGAAAATCCTAAAGGGAAAAACAACTCAAGAATCTTGGGAAACTCTAAAAAGTATGATCATAGAAGCCCAGACCAGCACAATACCACTGAGAAAGAAAAACAAGAAATCCAAGAAGAAACCAGCATGGCTACACAAAGATCTCTCTGGAAAATTGAAAGAAAAAATAGGACAAGTACAAAAAATGGAAAGAAGGACATATAACTAAGGCAGAATATCAGCAGATAGCCAGAATCTGCAAAGACGAAGTCAGGATAGCAAAGGCTCAGAACGAACAAAGACTTGCAACAAAAGTCAAAGATAATAATCACCGGGGCCTGATGGATTACATCCCAGAGTTTTAAAGGAGCTGGCAGAGATCATCTCAGAACCACTGCACCATATCTTTCAAAAATCCTGGAGCACCGGGGAACTACCAGAGGACTGGAAAAGAGCTGATGTGGTTCCCATCTTCAAAAAAGGAAAAAAAAACAGACCCAGGAAACTATAGACCAATCAGCCTAGCATCAATACCCGGAAAGATACTAGAAAAGATAATAAAAAAAACAGATCTGCCAACATCTAGAAACAAGTAAAGTAATAACTAGCAGTCAGCATGGGTTTGTTAAAAACAGATCACACCAAACCAATCTTATTTCATTCTTCAACACAGTGACTAAATTAGTAGACCAGCAAAATACCGTGGACATAATATATTTAGATTTCAGCAAGGCATTCAATAAAGTAGACTACAACCTACTTCTTAGTAAGCTAGAAAAAAGTGGAATCGATAGCACCACCACTAGATGGATTCGCAACTGGCTGCCAAACCGTACTCAACGAGTAGTCCTTAATGGGTCTAAGTCTACATGGAGGGAAGTAAGGAAGATATTCTTCAATATCTTCATTAACAACTTAGATGAGGGAATAGAAGGGGAACTTACCAAATTTGCAGATGATACTAAGCTGGCAGGAATAGGTAACACCCAAGAAAATAGGCTCAAGATCCAGATGGATCTTGACAGACTAGAACACTGGGCCATATCTAATAAAATGAAATTCAATATAGAGAAAAGTAAAGTCCTACATTTAGGCCAGAAAAACCAAAAGTACACATACAGACTGGGTGAAACCAGGCTCAATAGCAGTAACTGTGAGAGAGATCTTGGAGTCTTAGTGGACAACCAGCTAAATATGAGCCAGCAGTGTGCAGCCGCCGCCACAAAAGCTAATGCAATCCTAAATTGTATTAACAGAGGGATACAGTCAAGATCAAGAGAAGTACTAATACCACTCTATAAAGCCTTAGTAAGACCACACCTAGAGTACTGCATCCAGTTTTGGTCACCACATTATAAAAAAGATGTTGAGACTCTAGAAATAGTACAGAGAAGAGCATCCAGGATGATTAGGGGACTGGAGGCTAAAACATACAACGAACGGTTGCAGGAACTGGGCTTGGCTAGTCTAGTAAAGAGAAGGACCAGGGGAGACATGCTAGTGGTTGAAAAAAAAGTCTTTTTAACTTTTTATATAGTGCAATAGTTAAAGCCAATGTAGCTCAAAGCATAATGTCAGATGCACATTATTTAGCATTTTGCAGTGGGCTGCTTTAAACTACAAGCGTCATTCCAGAAACACACACATTGCTCTGCCACAAGATGACCAAGCCATTACCAAAATGACACATTACTGCCAATGTCAGTAGTAATTCTTTACCATGAAAAAGAAAAGGAATGTGAACCAGAATAGGGTCTGCACACAAACACACGCTGAACAACCAGAACGCAACTAATGATGCCTCATTTTCCTGTCATTTTTGTGCTCTTCCAACTACTGCCGAACAGGTGCTTTAACTGCTTTGCATGAATTGAATAAATTACTTCAAAAGGCAAAACTAGCATGTGCATAGTTCAATCTAAGCCTGCCATTGTCGTGGTCATTCTCAGTTGGAAGAAAGAAATTGCTTGCCATAAATGTTCTAATCTAAGTAAGAGAAGGAATTGGCAACCTCTTTAGCTGGAATAAAACATCCCTATTTAAATAATTTTGATGTAAGAAAATCAAGAAGGAAGGGGAAACTGAAGGGAAAATATCTTTGCCATAATCAGAAACAAAATAACGTGCTTGGCTCAGAGTGCTGTTTGCTCATCCTGTGCAACAGATTTCCTGAGGTGACTCAGTAGTCTCTCTCCCCCTCCCTCCCTCTCTGAGAAATAAAGATATTTGGAAGTTGCATTTGATTTGATATTCCTCTGAATTTTATAACAGAGAAAGAAAGCATGGTGGCTCTTTCTTAATCTATTCCCCAAGAGACCATCACGAAACAGAGGCAGTTAAAAATAGTTCAAAGGATATTCAGGAGAGCTTTAGAAAATACCTAAATAAACTGTGTGCTAAAGTCATAGCTGGCTTTCCACCAAAATTGTTAAGTTTCAAATCTTGGCATGGATAAATAGAACAAGTGGCAACACCTTGTCCTAAGAAGGTTATATAGCCTTTCTTTATATTTAAATTAGTAATCTGATAAGATAATGAGCAATCTGACCCACTCAATCCAGAAGTGTAAAAGCAAATTGATCCTCCAGTCCTAAACCATGGATTTTAGATGCAAACAACTTGCTTAAGAGAAGGACGTTAAGCAACTTAAAAGAATAATTGTGTACTGGAGTAAGTTTTCCTGAACTCCATGGAACTTGCTTTTGATATTTTAAAAGTAATAAATCATGTGTTTTTATATAATTGTTCAATATTTTTACACTACAATACAAATAATAAGAGGATTCTCTACAGGAGGCTTGGAAAAGAAATTTTTACAGCTCAGGATTACTACATTAAACTAAAGAACAACAAGAACAACTAAATTGTTCTTGACTGGAAAATCTTTCCAAAGTGGAAAATGAGTAAACTAAATTACAAATATATTAAACACCTGTTCTGAATAGATTATCTGATGGACAGTAGATCATGTTATCTTTATCAATTCCTTTTTCTTTAAATTCTGATAGCATTGGCACCATCGTTCTCTTTCCTACATAAAGAAGGGCTTCCAGAGTTGTTCTATGCTTTTACTGATTATTCCATTAGCTTCACATTATGTTTTCATACTGTAACATCTATGTCTAAAACTGAAAGACAGATAGTCCCAAATCATTTAATACAAATTTACATTTTAAAAAAGTCTTTCAAAACTGAATCATTGTAAGATTCATGAGCATGTTTTAAATACAGATGCCAAATGCATTGATTGCAGGAAGTACTGAACATTGAAAAAAGCAATATTACATTGTACTGTTATTATTTCCCTATCCTGAAAACATCCAATTTTAAAAACTAAGAGAACATGCACCTACTGATTGTGATAGAATCACATAGAACAAATTATATGAGAACAAGAGGACAAGATCCTTTTTTTTTACACTTAATGTTATCCCATAACCCAGGGCTGTCAAACTCTGGGCCCGGTGGCTGGATTTGTCACCCGCTGGCCACGCCCATGCCCAATTTAGCGAAGGAGAAAAAAGTTATGTGATGCTGCTGTGATGATGTGAGTTTGATACCCCTGCCGTAACCCATCTGATGGGATCTTTTTTGTGGGTTTTATATTCTGTCTCTTGTTTATTAGTAGAAGTCGCTGCACAGTAACCATCCTCATTATCTCAAAATGAAAACCTGTATACAATGCATTCTAAATTGCCATTCCCATTGTGATATCTCTTGTTCTGCAAATCAGATTTCTTTAAAACACGGCATGACACACTTAAAAAAAATAAGTGATGCTTCCAGAGCAAGAATGGCAAACTGATGACTATGGCAAAGACTAATGAACCGGTGAGTAGACCAGTTCCTTGGAACCTCTTCGGTGGGGAATTGGATGCTTGTGCTTTGGGTGGCTGATCCTCATGAGGAGACTATACAGGTAATACTTTTCCACAGATTTGAGATGCAAGAAATAATGATAAGTTTGCAAAACTCAGTTTCTAATCACTTTCAGACATTGATTATTCTAAACCTATTAGAAACCTTAGGGCAGGTTTTAAAAGTCTTGAGTGAATTTATGTTCAACTTGAATTATATAAAAATAATTACAAGCTTAAGAACTTAAAGAATTTGAAATAAGCAGCAAAAAGCTACATATGTTTTTGTCTAAGGATATAAATAGATTAAGAGTCCTGATAAATTTGGAATATTGACTTTTACTATAAGATTTTAGAATTAACTATAAAAACAACCTTGTGAGAAGCAGATTAATTTGATTATCCTGATAACTGCAAATCAAAACAAAAGATAAATGATGATTTTAGAAACTGGACAGTAGACGTGACTAAAGATTTTAAGCAGAAGAAAAAAATGCAAATCAGTTGTTAATTAATATTGGGATTTATAGAAGGACACAAAATAAACTCCTGAATCTTATCAGCTTTCTCTATTTCTTTAGCCTTTCCTGGAATAAACACATTATTGCCAATTTTCTAGAAGTTAGAACAGAGCTGGCCTATTGAGAATCTACGTCAATAGATACTTTGCTGGGCAAAAGCTTAGGAACAAATCATCAAGGTTATTTTGCTATTTGTTCATATTTCCTCTTGTCTTCAGCATCCCTAAGTAGAATCTGAACAATTTCCCAAGATGCTGTACAAATGCTCAATTACCTCCTTTGGAATAGTTTGTTCATTTCAATCTGATTCACAAGTAAAGCTCCCATATTTGAAAGCAGGTAAAGCTTTCTTTTTCATTTCAAATTAATAGCTGGAGAGCCACAGAAACACAGGGATCATTCACAAGTAGAAGCAGAAAAAACCTGAGCTTGTAGTTATTACAATGCTGTCTAGACACCTGTTTTCTGGTTCAGCATTCTGTGCTAAAATCATCCCAGACTCAAAGGACCACTTATAGAAAACATACCATCCCCTAGAGCAGTAGCAACTGTTTAAGACAGCAGTCAAGCCTACAACTTCTCTAATCAGAAAGTAGTAATTCAAAAAAATGTGTCCTGAGACAGAACATTATTTCTGAAAGACCTGAAAATGCTTTGTGAACAATGTTATTTCTTTTAGTACGTAAGATATTTAATTTGCCCAGGTGGAATCTCTGGTCAAATATGTTTGGTAGGTTTTTGGAATGCTACAAAACTTGTTTCAAAACTTAAATGGGAAAAACATCCATACTATGTACAATATTTAAGGGGAAAGACAGCACCCAGCATTTTGGGGCAGCCACTAGTTTCAGAGCAATCATTTTTTTGGCGTTAGGAATTTTTTCTCCAACATATCACAACAATTCTGCATTGGATACTACTGTTATTGCATAATTTATAATTGACAGGTGGAACAGGGACCCATCTAAACTTTCATAAGGCATTGGTAGAGAAAGTAAGAATATCAACCTGAATCTGCTCAATATTCCAGCTAATATATGCCTAAACAAATTCAGTTGCTTTGCACCAATGTGTCCTAACATTGAAATGCCGTATTAAATGATACATCTGGATTACCTCAAGTCACCGCACATGTTGGATATGTTCAGGAAAGAATGATATAAATGGCAATGCAATGCGTTTCACAAACTTAGGTTGTACAACAGCTTGTATACAACCAACATGTTTCAGTACTTCAACTTATATAAGTGAACAAACCGATGATCTGAACATAACGTCAAGATAAAGTGATCACAAAGCTGTCTGGCACATACTCTTCCACTCACTGCTCTTCAGAGTGACATGTTCCTTTGTTCTTCCTCATATAATGTGATCAATCCCAGGCACTCAAGATATTTCTAATATTTTAAGGCAGATTCATTTTTGTGATAACAGGTAGTCTTTGACTTATAATCAAATTTGGGACCAGAACTTGTTATTGAGGCAGTTGTTAAGTGAATTGCACCCAATTTTATGTTTTTGCTGCAGTTGTTAAGCATATCACCATAATTGTTCAGTGAATCACATGGTTATTAAGTGAATTTGGCTTCCTCCTTTGACTTCCTTGTCAGAACCTGGTTAGGAAAGTCACAAATGGTGATCACATGACCCCAAGACACACAACCATCATAAATACATGTCAGTTCCCTAGTATCCTAATTTTGATTATGTGTCCATGAGGTGGCTGGGACAGTCTTAAGCGCATTATAATTATAATTATTAGTCACTTTTGCAGTGCTGCTCTGATTTTGAATAATTACTAAACAAAGGGCTGTTCAGTGGTTGCCACCTATACATATTCATTCTAATGGCAGCAAAAGACACATAAAAAGAAACTATATCCCATGAAATTAAAACAAGGTCAAATCAAGTTATATATGAAATATATGTAATCAACATTTACACAAATGAAATGTAGAAAATCATAAAATAAAATAAAATAAAATTGGAAAACATTAAAAACTCTTTCCACAGGAAGGGATGCAAAATATCTATTTGATACGGGATAGAGATAGGCAGAGAGAAATAGCAGGACTCAATTCCTGTTCATTCACAATTCAGTGACTTCCATAGGAAACAAGGGATAGAGTGAAGAAAATAACATTGGGCCATTGCAACACAAGGTCCACCTTTTCTGTACTTGTCTCATGATACCCCTACAGAAAGGGTGGAACTTGCAGTAGGGTCTTGTGGCTGCCAATGCTCAGGTCTATCATGCAGCCACAAGAGATCATCAAAGCACATGATACAATTCCTCCAGACCCTTAGAGCCAAATAATGCTCCCTTGAAACAATAAGCTAGGATCTGGTGAACCTTGGCTCACTAAAGCACACCATCTTTTCTCTCTTGCTTGACTTCTTTGACTAAGCAAAACAGAAATCATCTGAATCTGGTCCCTTTGGTTGTTAAACTCTTGAGCAAGTCAATAGCTGTAGCCCAAGATCAACCTCTGGTTTCCAAATGTTGGTTTGTTGGAAAGGAACAAATCAGGGTTCAAGATTTGGAAGACTGTCTATACAATTTGTGATTTGTCTAGCCAAAGGGAAGAGCTAAATGGAAGCCAAAGAAAAATGCACAAAAGCAGAGTCCTTTCCATGAAAACACAGCTATAAAGTGATATAATCTGAGAATTACTCATCTCTTTTCATTTCTCTTCCTTGAATGGCTGACAAAGAATATGCTATTAACAATAATGCATCATATCCGGATGGTATCAGGAAGTAGAGTGTGGCTAGTTTGCTTACATTCAGTTGAAAGATCTCTTTGAGGCCTTGGAAAAATCCAGAACTGAAATTTGGCCAGATCTTTCTATTTAGTGGCCTACCAATACTCAAAGTATAAATCAGTAAGCCATTGTGGGCTTTTAAAAACAACCATCACATCCTTTCCTCTGAAAACACTGGAATTAAGGAAGAGACAATCCACAAATAGTTTCTTCTGATACACAAGAAAAAATTGCTTGCTCAAAAAAGTGATGCAGTCTAATCTAAAAATATTTGTAACATTCTGTTTCCTGCATTCCTGAGAGTCACTATGCTGAACCTTTTTCCCACCCTGTTATTTTTCTAATACTTATCAGCAAGTGCATCCTGATACAAATGATAAACTAGCCTGCCAAAAACATCCATTTTGAAAAATAATGAAATGCTTTTTGACGCTGATGTGGAAAGAAACCAGACCAAACCCAAAACTTTGTCTCCATTAGCTATAGTCAAATTTTACACTGTTTTTTTCTACTAATCTCTTTAATATCTAATATGGATATTCATACTAGTAAAGTACTAGCCTTAAATCCTTTTCTCACAATTATGGTTACGCTGTATATTATAAATTAAGCAGTTTCTGATTTCACAATTCCAGATGTGCCACATCACAATTTTTATCATTTCCCTCTAGCTTTGCTAGCTGTAGTTGATGGAAGTTGTAATCCCATCAATATACACACATAATATACACAGTATACACAAAACTACACACACAGACACACCCTGCTGGATCCAGAATGGGCTAAAAAGTAATGGTCATTTTGGCTGAAAATGATATGGTCACCTTTTCAAAAGGTAACTGGCCTTTCTTTGTTTTTCCCTTGAAGACATTTCACTTCTCACCCAAGAAGCGTCTTCAGTTTGGACTGAATGGTGGAGAATGAGAAGAGGGCAGTCAGTGATTGGTGTATGTCCTGCTGATTTGAGCTTAGACTAGGTTTGTTAGGCAGCGTACCACTCATAGATTCTCCACATTTCCCCCTTCCTGAAAAAGTGATGTTCCATTCCTGATGATAGACAAACCATGTGCGATCTAGTACTAAACATAACCACTGTGAAATAATAGAAAATACTTGTAGTTTTAGATTAGGTTTTACATTTTGGCAGTAGTTTGCTCTCCAAACTTGTTTCAATTTAGTTTCTGAACATTTTGTTACCAGATTGGGTAACATCATCACCGTAATGGGTGTGTATAAGTGAAATATCCGAATAAGGACAACCCTGGTTGTGCATTGCCTCCTGTTAGTCAAGTAATATCTAAAACCATAGGAAGAGAAATGTCTTTGATATAATGTTCATTCAGAGGTGACTTTAGGAGTTCTTAATCAATTTCAATTGCTACTTCAATTGTTTGAGAACCACTTTCTCAACCATTTTTTAGAAACTCATCCTTAAAGTTAGTTCTATTGTAGTCCCACTTAAAATTCATCAACAGAATTCATTAAATTACTGTTTCACTGAGTTGACTTTGAATGAAGTCTTCTAAATTAGATCCACCATAGTGTGGACAAATACCTAAAAGCTGGTTAAGAGTGGGAAGGAAAACCTGCCACGGATGCAGTTTAATCTTTGTCCTGAGTAGAAAGAATGATTTGTTCTACCAACTTGATCTAGCCTGAAAAGAGAACTCATATACCGTATATTACGTGAGCCATAAACCAGAGAATATACTTAGTATATTTCATCCGTTTTACTAGTGACACGGCCTCAAACTCTAACCATCTGTGATCCTATCCCAGAATACCAAAAATCTAAAAACTCAAAAGAAAATTGTTTCTGCCTTCTAATATACCATTGCAACTCTAATCAACACTGAAGCACAATCAGTGATAGCTAAACACCTCCAATGTTAACCTTGGCATGGAACAATATGGCCTGGGATTTACCCCAATTCCATTCCATCAGCACACCAAAGCTTCCTCTACAATCTATTCTGCATCTTGAGAGCATCAAGTTTGTTTGTTTGTTTGTTTGTTTGTTTTATATGGCACCATTACTCAACTTCTTGCCTCTAGTGCATTCATAGCACCATCACTTTTCATATTTTCAATAGCTACATCTAAAGTCTAAATTTCTTATTGCCATTATCTTATGTATGAGATAGAATTTGTTTCCTATTCTATTGATTTTTTTTTAGAATTATTCAATCATATCTCACAAACTTCCCTATTGCTGCTAGAAAAGCATTAGCTTCTTTTTATATTCAATAGTAATAGATGTACTTCGCTGTTGTCCTTTTCTCAAAGGATGTAATAAAAATATACAATGCAATTCTAAGCACGTATGCTTAGGAAAAAAAGTCGAACAATTCCAGTAGAACTTATTCTGAAGTAAGTTTACTTTAGTTCCTCCCCTAATAAGTTAAGGATGCTATAATTTTCCTAAGGAACCTCCCATCCTGGATTTAAAGAAATATTTGGGGGCCCTGATCTTTTTTTCCTCTGTTATAACAATGGAAATCGCTATCAAAGTGTCACATGTTCATTCCACCCAAAAGTGTTTATTTTCATGCAGGATGAGAGTAAGGCGGGAAGTACATTCTAAGACAGAAGGAAAAGCAAGGAGATGCAATATTATTAGCAAAAATATTAAAGATTTAAAAGATGTTTTAAAATGATCAGTCTGTCTAAGGAAACAGAAGAGACAGGAAATGGTGGATTTGAATATGAAGAAAAAAGTGTGTGTGTGTATTTATACTTAATGGAACAGTTGCTGTCCCTTGTTTATCTTGTGCCTAAACCATTCGTTCTTGAGATCTGTTAATTCTTTAATCTTAGGAAATAAAAATAGATGCACTAAGAAAAAGCTGCTACAATACAGTATCTTTAGGTATATTAGGTATATAGGAAAACAGCCCAGTTTTATTGGGCTTTTTTCTAATTTCAGTTTTAATAAGAGGTCACGTCTTTCTATGGAAAGGAGCAGGTCTAATAAACAAGTAATATCCCAAGGGGATAAAATATTTTGGATCTTTGTTTACAACTTTTGAGGAAGGGAAGGGAAGATTTTAAATCGGGGCTGTCAAACTCCCAGCCCATAGGCCGGATGCATCACGCGCTGGCCACGCCGCCTGGTTTAGCGAAGGGGGGGAAAGTCCCAATATGTCACATGATGCTGCCGTGATGACGTGAGTTTGACAACTCTGCTCTAAATGGATGTGCTCTGGTAGGAAAAGGCTTAACACATAAATTTCCACCTTTGTTTGGGCTAAAGCTATCAAATTCATCATTTTATCTTTAAATTTTGAAGACCAAAATTAAGGTCCATGATTTTTCCACAATGCTGAAGACATTTATTTATTTGTTCATCCATTTATTCAGACAGACATTTTAACAGCTGTCTGACTCTGCAAGATTCTGGGTAGCTTACATTACAATAAAAGAAAGGAAAATAATTCAGAGATAAATATATTAACCCTTCGCCTTCCCCCCCGAAAATCCATCCAACAGAAGCTCAGTGTTCATTCTAACCCAGAACCTGGGATAATAGCTAGTCTTTAATAGCATTCTGAAAATCATCAAGGTGGGAGCTATCTGAATCTTTTCCAGAATATTATTCTAGAGGCAAATACTGCAATGAATAACATAATATATAGACCTAACACTGGCTCAACTACATATGTCTTTTAATCTAAAATAGAAAGTGAAATATTGTTCTCAGGATGAATACCATACAGATTTCTATGGCCACTTCACTTCAGTGGTGGTTATTGATTAATTTAGAATTCCATGCTTTTTTGTAAAAGTGAAATTACTCCAAAAATTTTTTTGCAGATGTTTGGTTGTGTTTTGGGGGGTGTTCCCCTTTTAAATCCCATTTAGTTATTTTCTGGAATGGCCTAGCTGTTCACTGCCATCCTTACATCAGGGTTTTTCAAATGGTGTTCAATGGAACTCTAGGATACCATGAGAACCTGTGAGAGAGAAAATGTGGGCGAAGAAAAGGTTCCCTCGAACAGAGCCATTTTTCTATCACTAGAGCATGGATTTTCCAGGATTTTTTAAAACTAAAGTTTCCACAGTTGAAACAAGTTTCAAACTCCTAGCTCGGCTCTGCTTCCACCAACATTTACAATTTCTACCCATGCAGCTGTACTACCCAGTGTGACTATGCGTGGCATTCTGTTTGTTTGACCATTTGATGGAGGTGTAAGCTCACAAAGATGCTGAACAATGTGGATACATTATCACTGGCGTGATATGGAACCAGTCTCATCAGCTGAGTTAGTCCGAATAATATAAACCGAATCTTAAAGTGCCTAACTTGAAATATTCTGCTGCCTGAGCTTAAAGCCATATTGGCCTCTTCCTCCTGTTCTACATATAAAAGCCAACTGGACATCAATTGAGTTAAGAAGCACGATGGCTCATGTGGTTAGGACGCTGGTTAGGAGGTTAGCAAGCCCATGTTTGAAACCAAAGTGCTGCAGTGGGGCAGGGTTGAGCTCTCATCCTCTGCTCTAGCTTCCGCCAAGGACATGAAAGGAGCCCCCAAATGGGTGTTCCCTGGGCAATAGTAATGTCACCAGCTGATCCTGTTAACCTGATAGTGCCTTGTTGCTTCTGACACGGGTGCTATGCTACCAATTGAGTTTTACTTTAATATTGGTAAAAGTATCCACAACCATACGTGAGGGCAAAGACCTGTTGAATGGAGCAGGACAATTTTCTTCCAGTATCAATTGTTTTTCTTTGCCATCAATTCTGTGTCTGATGTGGTCATCATCTCTAATATCTAATAATAGGTCTGGATCTCTATCAAATAATAGGGCTGGATCTCTAGATAAGTGCGCTGTTGCTGTTGTTTTTAATACAAGAGGGATTAGATATTTAGGCATGCAGAATGTATGCCAATCAGTTTCTGAACCTTCTGATGTAACTAAACATGAATCAGTTATATTTTTTATCTGCAAATATCTTATTACCACAGAGTAAGGAAGTTGCTTATCCTGTCAAAATTAATCATCAATGGCTTAGTTGTATTTTTCCAATCAATTGTATATAAACAGAATGCTTCTGCAAGTTCTATCCCAGAAATGAGTATTTCCCTCTTAGTCTATTTTTATTCTCCACATCAACCATAGTGACACTGGTATTTCCTGTGTTTTGAGGTATTTCTTCTGCCATGGGTGAAAATGGGTAGACCTTTGCCTTATTCAAATATACACCACATCTTTACAAATATCAATTGATGCATTTCTATGCTTTGACTAGAGGTAGTCCTCAACTTATGACCACAATTGAGCTCAAAATATATGTTGCTAAGTGAGACATTTGTTAACTGAATTTTGACTCATTTTACAACCATATTCGTTAATTGAATCACTTCAGTTGTTAACTTAGTAACATGGTTGTTAAGTGAACCTGGCTTCCCCATTGACTTTGCTTGTCAGGAGGGCATAAAAGGTGATTCCATGACCTCAGGACACTGAAATCGTCACAACTCTGAGTCAGTTGCCAAGTGGCTGAATTTTGATCATGTGACCATGGGAATGCCGCAATGGTCATAAATGTGGAAAATGGTCATAAATCACTCTATTCAGTGATACTGTTAACTTTGAATGGTCACTAAAAGTTCTGTTGTAAATTGAGGACGACCTGTATTGCTTTTTCAACAAATAAATTTAGTTATATGCATAGTGATGCCTAGTGTTTCTTCTTCTCCCCCCGAAAACAAAATGAACAAAATTATTTACCTTATTGCTGTTCTTAGAGATTGAACAGAGGCTACTGTTAGACATATTCTCCTTGTCAGGCATCCCTGTGAAAATAGGCAAAATATTAAAATTTATTTCTTATGGATTAACAATTCCTACTCTAGTTGAGAGTATCTTTTCACTTATACCGTGGACCTTAGTTAAGCATTTAAAACAAAAAGGGAAAACCTGTAAAAGGAGTTTGCTTCTTTCTTAAGCCTCTGGAAACGTGTTTCTTAAGCCTATACAAACATCTTATTCTTGAATGATCAAACTACCATAAACATGAAGTCTCCTTTGAGTTAATTTTGTCTCCTGGTCACTTCTTATCCGCGCCTGTGTATTTTCTTGGCAACAAGACAGGGGTAATTTGCAACTGCCTTCCTGTGAGATGTTTTTTCAATTTCCCAATTTAGATTACAGTTCTGGTACTTCCCAGAAGTCTCCCATTCAAGTAGGTACAGGAATTATTTTGCTAAATTTAAAAAAAATTGATCCTATCTGGCAGCAGGAGAATATCTTCCCCAATAATATTCAGTAGGTGCTTATAGCAATTGTAAAAAAACATAATGAGTCACAATGGAAGTTCTATCTGATATTCCACACCATACTGAAGAAAGCCCCCTGAATCCTTCTGAGGTTGACGAGTAACAAATTATACCTTTTTAGTTGGTCATAGAGTCTTAAGCGGTGGCAACTTGCCCAAGATCATTTACTTCAATCAGAGGTAAGAAAAGCTGATGTTTTGCCTATAGTTTTATATCCTGGAACTGTACCAGATGCTTGTCTGAATATTGCCGACAAGGCTACCGATTTAGCTGAAGTGATGATAAGACCCCTTATTCCTTTTAACCATACAAGTTTCTACTCTGAGAATTAGATTCTTATTTTCTCTGGGTGAGAAAAGTAAAGAGATCAAAAGGAAGAGAATATTGTGAGGAATTCTCTCCAGTTTGCTCACTGAGTCTTCTTTACTTGTGTAAAGACTGGATTGAACCATTTGCATTTTTTTCACTGCTGATGTTTTGTACGTTGCATATACTGTACATGTTGCAACATAAGACATACTTGCAATTCAACACATATATGCAAGTAACTTATCATTGTGATTTTTTGAAGTGGGGGAGTAAACCCTGAAGAATTTCCTTCTTTCCATTCATCAACTTTTGAAACCTTGAAAAGGGAGGATTTTCCTTAAGCACCAGTGAAGAAACACAAAATAGAAGTTGACTAACAATGGAATATGTTCAGGTTTGGATCTAAGGAGGATAATGGAGGAAAAGTATCATTATTACTCTTTTATTATATTGGAAGGGTGTCATCTGGTAACCCGTTTAAGGTAGCTTATTCACTTTTAAGGAAAGGGCAGCAGGTAGATCCCATGTTTGGCTATTTTGACTAGTTAGTCTAGCACTTTGCTATTTTACTTCACCAAGGTCTTGAGTATTCTTGACTAGGGTCCATGTGTTGAAGACTGGGGTGGTTCTACTCTATCCTTAGAGGAGTACATGCAGGAATGTCTTTTCTGTGTCACTGGCCAACTGAGACACCCTAGATGGACCCACTCATGGATCCCCAAATTTGTGAGGTAAAGAGATAGAGCAGTGATGGCTAACCTTTTCGTCATTGTGTGCTGAAAGTGCCTGCACCCATAATGGAATGCACGTGTGACCCCCCCGCCCCCTGCATATGCACGCATGACCTCCGTGTGCTCCCCTGCCTCCCTGCGGATGCATGCGCGTCTCCCACACACGCGTCTCCCCCCCATGCATGTGAGGCAAATACCCAACAATCAGCTGGCTGGCTGGGGGTACATGCGCATGCACTGTGGATCTGTTCTGGGCAATGGCTCGCATGCCGGCAGAAATGAGTGCCCCTTCTGGCACACGTGCCATAGGTTTGCCATCTCAGAAATTGGGGGTTATAAAGGTACATTTTTTGTGGGTATACCCATGCCTTGAACAATCTCTCCCAAAAATTTGGTTTGCTCCTATTCTATTGGCTTTCAAGGCATCAGGTTTCAATTTTAAGGTAGAAGAAACTGAGTTATTTGGACAGTCCTGGGGGTAATAACTAATTGGATCAGATTGAATTATTGTGACATTATGTAGTGAGCATAATGGATGGCCTTGATTTGATTACTATAGTTGTTCTATAGTAACAGTTAAAAACAGTTTTACATCATTCTTAGTCTGGTCTACCTGATAGGGCTAACATCAAGCTTGCAAGTCTGAATGTGCTTTTCTTCCTCTCTTTTTTTTCTTCATGTTAATTAGAAGTCAGGAGGAAAGAGCTAAGATGTTTTTGTGAATCATTTTTCTGATCCAGGCCTTATTTAACTGATTGTTGCCTTGGCAACAGATCTTCCCTCTGTCCTTCAAGGCCATTCTTTAGACTCACTATAGATTGTTTTAAATTATTTTTATATTCTTTTACCATGAGTGTTTTATTATATTATTGATGTATATGAATCTTTTGATGGCAGTGAAATATAAATAATATCAATAAATAAACACAGAAAATATCAAGGCTTTGTATTGTTGAAATGAAGCAGTGAATAGTATTTACTCCTAATAACTGGTATCCAAGTTATATTCAATATCTATAGCTATCAACTTCTTTCTACATGATACACAAAAGCCTACAAACACTCTTCTCCCTCCCTGACAAGAACAATCATTATTACTTTTAATTGTTATTAATTACATTATTAAGTAATTAATTTGTTGCCTTTTCATGACATGTCAGAGGAGCTGCCTGAAAGAACCACTTCAATCTGCCTTATGGTACAGATTGCCCTGATCCACGATCCTCTTCTTAAATCTGAATAACAGGGGTTTCACTGATTTCCAAATTCACTGATTTTAGCATGAATGATGATCATTCATCATGAATTAGACTAATAATTCATCTCTTTCTCTCTCTCTCTCTCTCTGTCCACTTTCACCATAATTAACAGAGATTTTATATATATATATACGATTAGCCAAGTAAAATCTGCAGGGACTTCTATTCCTTTATATTTATTGTCAAATATAGTCACTGGAAAGGATGACACAAATAGATTTTTATGTTTGCATTTCTTGTAGCTTGTGTGTACTTACTATCATTGTTGGAGCCAGTTTCCATAGCACCATATGGAGGAGCCAGAAGTCCAGACATATATTGTCGATATTTCTGGGGGAGAAAATACATGATAACGTAATTTTAATTGAAATATTTATAACCACGTTAATTAAAAAAAAAAAACCTAATTTCTGCAGTTGTACAATATGTTTGTGTGCTTTCCTTTTTCACTGAAACCCCCCCCCCCAGAGATATTAAGCCCTCAGATAAAATGACACTGTACATAAAGACTTACATTTGGGAAGAGATCACTTAGAATTAATCATAATTTTGTTGATAATCAGATTAGTAAGATTTCATTAAGATATTCTAGAACATGTAGCTACTAGATGTTGGTTTTTATATTGGCCCAGTAACAGAGTACAGATAATCAGAGTTGGAAGGAACCTTGTAGGTCATCTAGTCCAACCCCCTGCCCAAATGGAAGACTCTACACCATTTCTGACAAATGGCAGTCCCATCTCTTCTTGAAAGTCTCAAGTGATGGTGCTCCCACAACATCTGAGGGCAAGCTGTTCCATTGGTTGATTGTTCTCACTGTCAGAAAGTTTCTCCTTATTTCCAGGTTAAATCTCTCCTTGTTCAGTTTCCATCCATTATTCCTTGTCTGGCCTACAGGCACTTTAGAAAATAGCTTGACCCCTTCCTCCCTGTGGCAGCCCCTCAAATATTGGAAGACCGCTAGCATGTCTCCCCTGGTCCTTCTCTTTACTAGACTAGCCAAGCCCAGTTCCTGTAACCGTTCTTCATATGTTTTAGTCTCCAGTCCCCTAATCATCCTGGTTGCTCTTCTCTGTACTTTCTCTAGAATCTCAACATCTTTTTGATAGTATGGTGACCAAAACTGAATGCAGTACTCTAGGTGTGATCTTGCTAAGGCTTTATAGAGTGGTATTAGTACTTCCCTTGATCTTGATTGTATCCCTCTGTTAATGCAACTTAGGATTGTGTTAGTTTTTTTGGCTGCTGCTGCACACTGCTTGCTCATATTTAGCTGGTTGTCCACTAAGACTCCAAGATCCCTCTCACAGTTACTGCTATTGAGCCTGGTTTCACCCAGTCTATATGTGTACTTTTGGTTTTTCTTGCCTAAGTGTAGGACTTTACTTTTCTCTATATTGAATTTCATTTTGTTAAATATGGCCCAGTGTTCTAGTCTATCAAGATCCATTTTGATCTTGAGCCTATCTTCTTGAGTGTTAGCTGTTCTTGCCAGCTTAGAATCATCTGCAAATTTGGTAAGTTCCCCTTCTATTCCCTCATCTATGTCATTAATGAAGATATTGAAGAGTACTGGGCCTAGGACGGAACCTTGTGGCACCCCATTGCTTACTTCCCTCCATGTAGACTTAGACTCATTAAGGACTACTCATTGAGTACATCTGGATGACCTGCCTACTTGGATGACCTACTATTTACGCTATTCTGCAAAGAGTTTAATCTATCTATCTATCTACCTACCTACCTATCTATCTATCCAGGGGTGGGATTCTACAGGTTCTGACAGGTTCAATAGAACCCCTCGTTAACTTTCTAAGCAGTTCGGAGAACCGGTAGTTAGAAGCAATCTCCTTTTGTTTTTTTCCCACCCTTATTACATTCTTGCCAGTATGCCTAGACTTCCGGTCTTTGGAGCTTCTGGGGCTTGACTTTCTTAAGGGGAAGGGTTGTTTTAAGATTTTTACACTGCTGTTAGGAGGAAATTCTTCCCTGGACAATCAGCACTTTGAAGAAATAATTGAATAATGAAGCAAACTTTTAGTGACAGGGAACCAAGATGAGTGACATTCAGCAAGGCTTCTTGGCTAGCTAGAAAGATTGACATTCAAACATGAGTTTACATAATCTTTCTGAGTTTTGGTCTAATCCACAGGATGTTTAATCCTGTGTTTATTGATGGGATAATTTTCCCTATTCAGTTTCAACAAGCAACAGCTACTGATGACAGTAGGGATGCTGCAACTGTCATAAGTGTGAAAAATGGTCATAAGTCACTTTTTTCAGTGCCATTGTAACTTTGAATGGTCACTAAATGAACTGTTGTAAGTGAAGGATTACCTGTACAAAAATACAAAAAGCTTCTTTGCTTGCAAAAAACTGTCCTAAACACCAATCATTAGATTAAAAATAGCTGCAAATCAGGCAGGATGCCAGAGCACCTTGAGGAATTAAAATAGTTAAATGCAATAATAACTATCAGCAGCCAACTCTTGCTCATAAAGTGAAACCTCTTTTAGCAGAGAGGTCCTTTAAGCTCTCCAGAAAGAGCACACCCAGGAAAAGCAATCCTTAGATCCATTTGCACCATTTAAAGATCCCATTCACTCACAAGATATCCTAAGGAAATCATCCAGATTTAAGGAAAGGTCACATGTCCCCCAGAAAGGCAGTAAAAAAATCAAGTTTGCATCCTGCCTCTTGGAAGTACACCCCAAAAGGACAGTGCCAGATACCACTAAAGCAGTGAAGGAAGACCCCCCCTCCCAAGATAGAAAAAGAAACCATGAGGCAGGAAAAAATTAAAACACAATACAAATAATTAAATCACAACAGTTGCTTGTTAAACCAATTACCAGAACAAATAAACACAGGAACTAGCCAGACTTCTCAAACCAGTTTCTTTTCAGGAACAGAGATTAATCTTTTTTCCTTCCAAACAAAGCTGAATAGGGAAAATTATCCCATCAATAAGCACGGGATTAAACGTCACCAAGCACAGGATTAAACTTCACCAAAAACCAGTTTCAGACCAAAACTCAGAAAGGGTATGTAAACTCACGTTTGAATGTCAATCTTTCTAGCTAGCTAAGAAGTATTTCCAGGGGAGTATTTCCTCCCAACATCAGTGCAGAAAGCTTAAAACAACCCTTCCCCTTTAAGAAAGTATCAAGAAAAACAAAACCTCCTTCGGAGACAGTAAGTCTAGGCATACTGCCAAGAATGCAATAAGGGTGGAAAAAAACAAAAGGAGGTTTCTTCTAACTATCAGTTCTCCAAACTGCTTAGAAAGTTAACAAGGAGTTCTATAGAACCAATCAGAGAACCAGTAGAATCCCAGCCCTGGAAAAAATGCTGTAAGAGTCCTTGTGATTTGAAATAAAATAAAAACACACTATAGTTTAACATTTAGGCCAGAGTGTAATTTGGAATGGTTAAAATGTCTGCAGCATACTTTATTGATTGATTTGATGTACAATGGCCGTCCATTCCAAAACACTCTTCTAAATTTCAGCCAATATTTAATACAACTATTCAGTTAACGATTAGCTTCTGCCTTTAATGCTCATGAGTAAGGAATTAGGAAACACCCCAGAACAAGAGTGTCGGGCTGCTTTGAGGAGGAATGTGAATTTTCCATTGACACAGACAGTTGATCAGCAGGCTTGCACTGGCTTCCAACAATGCTAATGTTATTATCCGTTACCTACAATCCATAATTCCGAAATAATGTTTAAAAGGTGAAAATTCAAAAGATTACATCGTTTGAAAAGAATTATAGTTTGTTTCTAATGAAAATATTATTTTCAACAATTCTTCCCATTTTATTCTAATATGGCAACCTCAGTTTGATCTGACAATATTTATGCATGCTGTTGTCTCTTGCTATAACACTAATGTATAATAGAAAAGAACCCTCCACGTGGAAATATTAAAACAATCCTGCTGATTAACACTTTGCATATTTATAAAGGTGACTGTCAAACACTGCGCTTATGCCAAACTGTCAATCACTGAGAACGTGTGCATTATAGTCAGCCCCTAAAAAGGTGTAAATCTGGCATGACAGCAGGTATTAAAGCCACAGTCAGGAACCTATCATTTTCATTTCAAATACAATAAACCCTGCTTACGGCCTGAATAAAAGAGAGCATAACTGAATTGCTTTAAAAAGCCATTTATTTACATTTTAAAATGCAGATATGTATTTGTTACATATGACATACATATCCCACCTTTTCTGTGAAGTTTTTTTAGTTGCAGTCTCTGCCCTCTGTAATGATCTCCATCTGCTCCTGCTCCATTATCTTTCATGAAAGCTTTAAAATTTGGCTTTTCCCTGGGCATTGGGCTGGGAAAATATATAAGCCACCTTATGGGGGTCAGTGGTCATCTGTTCTATATCACTGATGAGCCCCAGTTGCCTCTTGCTGCTGAGTTGAATTATGGATTTCATTTTTTGTTGATATTGTACAATTTTTATTTCCAATATTGCTTGTTGGGCTTATTTAATGTCTGCCACCCAGAGTCTGGGTATCCAACTCCCAACAACACTGGCAGATATTGCCATCTGTTCTCATTTTATTCCAACAATTGGAATTCAGCTAAGAAAGAAAAAGAGAGAGAGACAGACAGACAGACAGACAGACAGACAGACAGAGGGGCACGGAGAATGGTCCTCAGAGCTCTATGATGGGATTGCCATTAAAATAACCTAAGAAAGGAGAACAAGGTGATAATTTTTTTCCACCACTAAATATACCACCAACTTAAAAAAAAAGTAATAATGATAAAAAGTAATGTTAGATGTATATTCAACAAACCTACAAAGACCAGTGTTGTTATGTCAAATTGGTATGACATAAGCACGGGATGCAGAAATCATGGTGACCATCCTTTCTGTTCTTTGTTAAACATGAGCATTCTTCTGATCACCCCAAATTTAATTAAGCATTTTGGAATTTTGAACAAACTAGACAACTAAAGCTCTTCCTAGTTAAAAACTGTCCTTCGGTCTTTGGGAAAAATGGACTTAAACCTGGCTACCTCAATCCTAGCTTAACCCCTGAGTCACAATGACCCTCTAACCAAAAGATATAACTGTTCCTGTTCAATTCTTCTGTTGAAAAAACCAAAAAGGTCCATGCATCATCTTCCAGATTGTGCACTTTCTGCAACATCACTAACAAATGCTTGTGAAGAGTTCCAGTGTGCAAAAATGGTTACTGAAGGATTTTTATCAATACATTTATTGCTTACTGCAAGTTTCAGAAGAAGTAGCTTATAGCATATTTGCATTAATAAAATATTATGTTCCGAGATCTGTAAAAGACTTGCTGATAGTATTCTAATTTAAAATACTGTCTGCTCAGTATGTCAGAGTAATTAGTAAGCACTTCTTCAAGGCTTATTCAGATAGGATGTGGGGTGCGGGGCTGAAAGAAATATACACAATAAATGCACTATTGATGTATGGAAGTTTATTGTCTCAACTGAATGCGATTTTTAAAAAAATCTGCCTTCTGGATTCAATGGATGGTAAAGTGTAAATTGAAGTGGTAACAAAAACACTGTAGAAACTAATCACTTACATTTTTTAGAAAGTAGCAAATTTGATTTGTCAACTCTCCATTAAATAAAAAATCCTCTTCAATAAGCAACTTAGTGGATATTTATTAATACCATTTTTTGATGCAAAATACAATCCATATCTTATTTTCTGAAGCTTTCACAGGGAAATAAAAAAGGGATAATAGCAAAAATATTAAGCTACTAAATCTTAAAAATAATGAAATGAATATGAATTAGGGCAAATATAATGGAGGAGGAGAAGGTGGAAGAGGGAAAATAGATGCCTTCACGGCAGTATTGACTATCCAGTTATCACATTTTGGTTTTCATCTTATTTCACCGTATTTTGTTGTTCATTTTGTTATTGTAATATTTATATTAATGCATCTTCCTATAACAGTACAGGCAGGCATAAACAATTAGCAGATTATAGAGAGAGAGAGCGGGGGTACTAGATAAATTTTGGCTTGTCTCTATGGAAGGCATTAAAAGCCTTCGCTTCTGCTTCTGTTTTGGCCCAGGAGATACTGCAAGTTATAATAAGAACTTCTACTGAAGTCAAATTCAAGTTGCAGTTACTAAACTTGACTAATTTAAACCCTCAACGAACGAATCAATCGACGTGTTTAAACAACCAAATAAATCACAATTCTGGGTTGGTATGATTCAGCAAAAGCCAGTCTGAGGTAGCAGTTAAGGCATCAGAGTAGAAATCATGAGTCCTAGTCCTAACTGTGTAGAAAACTAAAGAGATTGTTTGGGGCAATATGCAAATAATGTTTCTACATTATAAACCATCCAGAGAGTACTGTAAAGAAGAACGGGGCAGTATATAAGCCTAAAATGCTAATGCTAATACATCCAAGAAAATGCTACTTTTTGTATATACAAAGCATAATATCAATTCTTCCTCAAGATTTTTTCTAATCAGGCTTAGATTTAGAATTTAGAATAACTTTATTGTCAGCCTTTATGCCACAGATTAGGGCTGTCAAACTCGCGGCCCAGATGTGTCACATGCTGGCCAAATCCATGCCCGGTTTAGCAAAGGGGAAAACGTCACAACACCCCTGCTATAGACTATTTTCCTAATGATCAGGTTCCTCTTTCTGAAGTTATCATGTCCTAATAATTTGCACTGCTTTTACAGTGCTTCTTAGGGTGCTCAATTAACATAATAGATTTGCTATAAGTTTTGGTTAATACATTTACAGATATTAGCCAAATAGTTGATTCTTCTTTGAAATAAAAAATTCCAAAAATTATTGTCTGTACCAGTTTATTTGTAATACATTTAATGACTGGGAAGAGGAAAGAATATTTACATGGAGGTTCCCTGATTGTTCCCCTGCGTGTATGCAGGTTTCCTTCAGTCAGAGTTCTGATCACAGAGCCTCTGTCATGGGAATACTCTACCTTGCTTATAGGATATGTGAGAATTCTTCAAAGCTTGATGTAATCTTGATGTATGTTGTTATGTGATAACTTTGTTAAGTGAGTTTTGCCCCATTTTATGACTTTTCTTGCCATGTTTGTTAAGTGAATAACTTCAGTTGTTAAATTAGTAACCAGGTTGTTATGTGAATACAGTTTCTCCACAGACTTTGCTTGTCAGAAGGTGGCAAAAGGGGATCACATGACTCCGGGACACTGCAATCGTCATAAATGCGAGTCAGTTGTCAAGCATTCGGATGTAAATCACGGGACCACGAGGAAGCTACAATGGTTGCAAGTGTGAAAAATGGCCACTAAGCAAACTGTTGTAAGTTGAGGACTACCTGTAATCCTACTCATAGACAAAACCTATCTATGTGGTTGCTAAGAGTCAACGCTTGATGGCACATAGTCAGTCAATCATCCTACAGATTGAGCACTGAGAGCTATGTGCCACCTTGTGCAAAATAAACAACAGCATCCACCTAGGGGCGGTTAAAGCCAAGACTACCACTTTCCAAGACCACATAAAAATTTGGTGGATCTACATTTAGTTACCCATTTTTGTGGCCTTTGAAACTCTCCCAAAAATGTGCCACTGAAGTTCAGTAACGGGTTTCTGACCAGGAGTTTTTCCTTACCTTGAAAGACTTCCGGTCTGTATGAAACAATGCTACAAAGAACAGCATTTCACCAAGCAATAGAACACATTGTATTGGGATAACAAGAACACCTCATGTGATTACTTCCTGAAACAACCTACCATCTATTTACTATGAGATAATGGGCTATATGTATTTTACTCAATACAGTGCTATAAAAAATGTGAAATATGGTACAACAACTTTTCCCATGTTTTTTTCAGGTTAAACCTTTGTTTTGGACCAGTCCAGAGCTTTGTGCTCAACACCACTGTGTCTGTTTGTAGAATCTTTTCCTTATTCGAGTGCTATTATTAAAGAACCCAAATGTGAAATCAAGAGTGTTTTAGCTGGAGATTAAGAAGTCCAAGGAACTGTTTTTCTGTCTTCTTGTGAATGCCTAATCAAGATCCTGGAAAAAATAATGGCATTATCTATTGAAATCATAGTCCCAAATTATGTCATAAACAGCTCATCTTGGAATAAGCTTCTCCAGATTTTAGAAACTCAGGTGAGATCTGTGAATAGATGTTTGAGAAAATTTTGATGGGGAGGATTAATCCAGTGAGAAAAAGTGATAAATTTGATGTACTCCCATTACAGATAATCACTATGGGAAAATCCAAATATTTAGCTTGACTTTTCTATGTTGTTTTTAGTATACTTGAAAAAAGAACCATTCAGAGTACAGAATCTTATCTATCACCACAAAAAAAAAACCTACAACAATTCATGTTTTGTTCAATGAAATTATGCCAAATAAGACAGGGTTTTTCCCAGGGAGACATGTTTGCTAACAGAAAAGTGCAAGTTCTATAAAAGCATCTCCAAGGGAATTAATGCATGAATAATAAGAAAACAACAAATACTTTTGTATTATTCTGCTTCATTTAATTTATGGCTGAAATCAGTCATGTAGTCCCCTAGCTCAAAATTCAGGAAGAATTGCTCTGAGTTTCCTAGATATGCCTACTCAAGAGAGATGCATTTAATAACTGGGCAATATTAATACTCAGAAGAAAATAAAACAGAGAGAAATGGTAGCTTTTGGGGAAAGTGAGCCATCTGTAGTATTTTATTTTTTAAAAAAATCTATATTAAGACTGATTTATTCTGATGCAAATTGTTTGTAAAATCCAAGACTTGTTCTTTAGGCCCAGAATTTTTATATGCAAATAAAGTTAGAAAAATGTACTATAAACAACCACATTAGGAAGTTGCTGAATTTTTGTTTTATCATATGAATTATGATAAATTATCTAAGTGACTATCCTGAAAACTAACTCAAAGCCTCAGAAGTCAAGCTGAGCGCTTTCTGTTTCTCTATTATCTCTGTTGTAAATATTCTGCACTCATAAAATAGCAGGAAATTGTGGGGATGATATAAACAGCAGGAGAATATTCCTCTGATGCTTCTTCAAGCTATCACAGTTCCAAAACTGTTTCACGGTATTGTTGACTTGAAAATATACAGAGGGCCAAGTGATTGGGCTAGACTTTCTGTTTATGCACACACAAGCATAAATATATCTGAGGATTGCTTAGAGATTGCTTGGATCTTGCATTAATAGGAGCATCAATAATGAAAACATTACAAGCATTTTTTTTTCCACACAGAGAATATTTTAGAGCATTTCCCCCAATGAAGGATATACTATAGGCAGGCTATGCTAAATGTGGCTTAGCCTTAATTAGGATTAAAAGAATCACCAACAGTCCCCAAATGATAAAAGTGTTTTGGTTTACTCAGTAGCTCAACAATTAACTGATCAATACTGTATGTTGTAGCACTAAACTTAAATCAGTATTTTTTTTATGAACACAGACTAAAGAAAAATAATAAATTGATCAAGATTGTAAACAAATATCAGTATTTTTTTAATGAATACAGATTACAGAAAAATAATAAATTGATCAAAATTGTAAACAAATATCAGTAATTTTTTTATGAACACAGACTACAGAAAAATAATAAATTGATCAAAATTGTAAACAAATATCTGGAATTCTTCCTGCCATTAAGTTTGACTGGTGTTGTTCTAGTCTGTGGAAAGAAACTGATCAACTTGAAAGAAGATGAAAGAAGATTATCTGTCATAAGACTCAATGTTATAAAAAAAAAATAGCCTGGGGCCCTTTGAGACAATTAAATATGAGTGATATCCCATATGTCATCAGCCCCCAACCTTTTGGGCACCAGGGACCCGATCTGTGGAGAGAGGTTTTTCTGTGGACCAGAGGGTGCGTGGTTTCACATGCTGCCTGCATCCCTCTTGTTTGCACAGCCCAGTTTCTGACATGCCCTGGACCAATGCCGGTCCATGGACTGGGGATTGACCCCTGCCATATGTAATGGAACCATGAATATTACCTAGCAGATCCATCTGGTTTGTGCAAATGGACTATAATTTTTTTTGCAGGTTTTCTTCGTTTTCTTCCTGAGAAGCATCACAAAGGTTCCTGGTGCTACATATGCCCACCTGCTCCTGGCAAGCCAAACAGTGTGCCTCCTACACTGCTTTTTGCAGAAGGATAATTCACGACAAGCCAGTGTTCTGTGGAACTTGGAGTAATTGTGCTTTATTCTCTTGCTAGCGAGGGTGCAGTTCCATTAGATATTGTGGGAAAAACTAAGCACTATTGCCGGTCTTCTGTGCTTGAGGTTGAGATGAATGAGAAGGGGAGGGAACTGACTTTGTTTAATGATGCATGCGAGTGCAAGTTTGAGCAAAGCATTAGGGAGGGAAAGAATGGAGCAGCAACCAGTTGTTGCCTAATTTATATAATACTTCTACAATTGACAGAAGCAGACTGGGGCCAATTGCTTCACCAAAAATCATAAGTAGATATAATTTTTCTGCACAGTACTTATCAGGGATCCGTTAGCACAAAATGATAACGTGTGGGAATTATTTAGTTAGTATAGCAGGAATAAAGAGAAAGGAGACATGCAATTATTCTTCCCCTCAAAAGATAAGAAGACACGAAAAAAAGGAACTATGGTACTACGAAGGACTGGAAATAAGACTGATTCATATTCCATAACATATTCCATGTCATACTCCTACCCACCCAAAGACTGTCAACTTCTTCATATGACTGCCCTGTCCTATATATAATCAAAAAATGTTTCCATCTCATACTTGGAAGTCCAAGCCCAGTGGATCTTGGATATGTATAAGCTTTAGACACACTCACATAAAAATTATAAGTATTAATAAATGCATATTTGTTTCTTTGTTTATAACAAAACTTTTGGGCACCGGGGACCAGTTCCATGGAGAATGCTTTTTCCGCGGACAGAGGGGACGTGGTTTTGCATTCTGCCTGTATACCATGGATGGGGCTTCACTTGTTTGCATGGCCCGGTTGCTGGCAAGCCACAGACCTTTGCCAATCCATGGACTGGCGATTCGGGAGCCCTGGTTTATAGAATTCATATGGCCACCCAATTTGAACAAGGTGATTCTGGTGATGTACATTAAACCAAAGAAGAAAAATGGAAAAATAAAATAATACCAGCTAAAACACATAGAACAACCATTAATTGGCAGTCAGATCTCCAACTGATTGCACTCCTCCAGATGAGAATATCAGTCAACCTAGGCCAAACACCTTAAATTTGTTAATTTATATTCTGCCACTCCCTCTTTCAATTTCCCGTCAATGAAACAGCCTGGGGCAAAAAAGAGGGAGGATGGACTTCATTTTAGGTCTCCCCTACATTATACTATCTCTCTCTCCCTCTCTCCCCTCCCTCTCTCTCCCTCTTTCTCTTTCTCTCCTTCCCTCCCTCTCACGCTGATTAACCCATAAAGACTGTGAGCGCAGGTGTCGGGGATCCAGTACTTTACCATTAGACATAGAGTTTTGTTTGCTATAAAGTAATTTTATGGGATCACAAATACATTCAATATAATTCATTGTACCATTAAATAGGAAAATGTTGCAAAGCTATACCAAAAGATCTCTGACAGTGTAACCCATATACAGGTCTACTTTCATGTAGCCTCAATGAGTTTAATAAGACTTACACACTCCCAAATAAATGGGTTAAACTATTACAACTTGAATCATATAAATCCTTAAAACACTGGTCTTTCTAGGGCTCAAATTCTACTAAATTTCTTTTAAAAGTCGAGTACTTGCCTTCAGAGTATTACTTATCAAACAAGCTTAAAGAACTTTAGCCCGAAACTCCTATTCCCATAATTCAATTGAAATTTATCTGGAAGGAAATTGAATCTTCATTCTCTTTGAAACTGTTGACAAATTCTGAATTCATTAGGCCTTGTGTTGTCCTCATATGATACTTCACAAAAAAGCCATTTGCCAAAAGAACCCGGGATGCCTTTTTAATATTCTATCAGTTCTTTTGATTGCTAATCCCTCAAAGACAACCCAGTTTCCGTTATGATTAAATGCAAAACAAAGCCCCTTCCTTTTGTTAACTTTCTATCAAAAGAGTTTTATTCTTGTGTATTTAACTGAAGCATATATTTCACTTTCCAACATCTTAAAAGCAATTGATAAACATGCATAGAAGTTGTGGGTTTTGAAACAGATGAAGACTCAATCGTCTGAGTATTAAATGTGCTCAATTTCTACTTTTCTTAGAGGAAATTTACTCAAACAGCTGAAAACAAATAGTACATTTTCCAAGTGAGTCCCCCCCGCCCACAACAGACAACAGGCATAATTTTATACTACCTCACAAAGCCACTGTTATAGCAATAAACACAACTAGTGCTGGCAGGGAGGGGAATTTACCCTGGCACTATATCCCATCCATGTGTCAGCTGCCTCATTCTGAGAGGCCAGTCTTAAAAATCCATTTTTTTCCTGCCTGCTTTCAAGATAGTTCTTTAGGGCAATTTTGGCCTCCTTTCCTGAGTGCAGTATGTTTCAGTGTGGCAGCCCTATCCGTTTGATTTATGACACTAGGAAGGGAAAGTACATGATATTTAGAGAAGCATGGGGGGAGGGGAATCAAGCAGGATGATTTTTTTAGTCTTGTCTGGAACTAGCAAAGCATGAAGAAGATAGAAGGGAACAGATTCCTCAAAACACTGGTAATCCCAATAGGGCTAAAACAATGTGGTAGCAAATGCTGAGGAGGAGGAGGAGGAGGAGGAGGAGGAGGAGGAGGAGGAAATTATTCTATAGACCAAAAATTCACTGACAAAAAGGATGAAGTACCAAAATGAATGGGGCTTAAATTAGTGAAAACTGATTATTTCAATGAATCTAAAATCTGGCAGAATTTGGATTTAAAAATTATCTCTTTTTAGCCATGTTATTTCCACATCAAGAAGTCATCTGCAAATGAAGTATCTGATGCAACAGGACAGAAAATCAGAATAGATTTCTTTCATGGTATATTATATAACTCCTCATATGGATCATCCTTCCATCACCTTCTGATAAGACAATCTTGTTACTCATGACAACCTGCTAAGATATTTTCAGATAAGCAGGTGGCCCACACCAGTAAGGGAAGCTGTAAAATGTGTTAAGGAAAATGTGAAAAGTATATTTAAAACAGAACAGCCTGACAGTTCAACAAACAATTATATTTTAAATGTTATGAAGAGGAAAATGAATAATACCTAACAGAATGGCAATATTGGTTTAGATTAATCCAGCTGCATGTGTTGAGGACATAAATATTTTGCTATACAGAGAGATTATGATGGTCTTAAACTTAGTCAGTATAAAATAATCATTTTCTTAAACTTTTGCCATCTCCATACAGTTAAAAAAATAATAGATTAAAGAAAGATAGAAATAGACAGAACACTGTTCTTATACATTGCAAAAAGACAGCAAACATAAAAAAAAACTTAGGGAGATATCCAAACATCCCTATCTCTGCCACTTTTCTTTCCTAAGGTATAGTCTGAACATGCTCCTCTATACATTTCCTTGAATACAAAAAACAAGATAAAGATTCTAACTGTGTGAGCTTCCAACCTGTGATCAAGGAAGCATATGTAGAAGTCTCAATAAAGGAGAATATTTGCAGCTCAGGGTTGAAATGAGGGATCCTTGGTGCTCTATGAGCTTGGTTCTTGCAGATGTTTCATTGCCCAAACTAGGTAACGTAATTAGACTAGTAAGGGATAGGGTTTGCTCTCATATACATGAGCATAGATTAACTCCAAGGTTAACATCAGACCAACAATCGAGAAGTAAACAAGACAAGAAACCGCCAAGCAAGCCAACAGTTAACAGCCCAACCAAAGAATGTCCAAGATCACTTTCACCAACACTGACAAGGCAAGCCACTAGAATATAAACCGAGAGCAAACCCTACACCTTACTAGCACTGATGATGTTACCTAGGTTGGGTAATAAAACGTATGTAAGAAAACAACCAAGCTTAGAGAGCATCAAGGACCTCTCATAGAAGCACCTTTTAGATTCAAACTTCCAATGTTATGTGTAGAGGTCTGAGACAGGTCATGAACATGGATAACGTTGCAAAAGACTAGATAGATAAGATATAAATGATATTAAGCATGCTAATTCAAATGCAAGTTCCTTGTTAAGATTGCAAACTTTAAAATAATTAAGAATGGGACACGTGCTAGCACTTTTTGAGAATAAAACTACAAGATACAAAAATCATATTACTGGCCCTGTGGATGTTCATTATTTGCAGTATTTATAATCTGGCCCTATTCCAAAGAATTCTGGCTAGTATACAACAGAAAAATAACGTTTGAAGTGTTTTATTGGCACTGACATTCCTCAATAAAGTTGTATCACTTTAAAAAGGTCCTATTTCTTACAATCTGAAGCCCAAGATAAACATGAAGTATTTTGGACCTGAAGGTGAATCTCTTTCATTTTCTTAGATTTATATTTCTGAGAGGTGATCTAGTGTTCTCTGTATGTGTTCAGGCTACGGCTTCCACTTTTCCTAACTAGCAATCTCTACAACGTTTATTGGAGATCTGGAGAATTGTCAATTTGATGCTGCTAGAGGACTCCACGTGTAAATTAGAAAGAGAGAGGAACCTCACGAGGAAAACATTATTCTCTTTGTGACTTCTTCTCTGTACTAGGTGAGTTAAAGCACACAGAAGAATAAACACCCACCATTTATTAAAGGAGTGTCTTAATATAAATTGTGGTTCTTTATAATAAATGCCTTTTCTTTTTAGTACTTTAGTTAAGCACTAGTTTAGTTAAGATGTATTCTTAAACTTTCACTCCCTTTCAGCTCTACTCAGCATGGCCAAAGATTGTTCTGGATGGTACCAGTTACTCTTATTTCTTAGACTAGACATTAATAACAGTTTGATTCAAGAACTGAAGAAAGGCCATTTTAAAAGAGAGGTTGAAGTAAAATTCACAACAAAATGATTCATATTTGAAAAGTATTGCCTTTGTTCCTATAATGAGGTACAAGGTAAATCAAATAACCTACACGTGAAAAGATGCATCAGAGTCTTAGAGCAGAGATTCTAAGACAGCCTTTAATGAATGCTTGATTAAGAGCCTTTAGGTTTAAAATACGGTGTTACACACTGTGTGGTATTTTCCTTTGATTCCATAAGATTTGAGAGAGGAGGTTGAGTCTGAGAAATAATTTTCACTTTTTTTCTAAACTAAGAACTTTTTCCAGCTCATTTGACATATCATCGTATCCTTTGTTTGCATTAAGATAATCTTCAGAAATTGTCCTTTGTCCAGATTGTCACTGGATAATATTTTCAAATTTTTATATAAGTAAATTTCCTAATCTTATAACGCAGTTGAAATTTTTAAACTTTGAACACTTTATGTTTAAATGCCTTTTTAATTTTCTGAATTAAAAATAAAAAAGTCAGAGGGGGAAACAAATGATTAAAACATAAATTGGAAGTTCTGCACATAAAAACATGTAATGTATATGACATTAAGGAGAAATAAAAACATTTCAAACATGCTTATTAAATATTATTTCCTGAATACCCGAACAAAGATGATTACTTAGGAAAACAATACTAACATAATTAATAAATTGTAACTAAATTTGAATGTATCTTTTAAATGTAATAGTTTTTCAAAGTTTTTGATTTTTTTTCAGCTGTAACAATTTTCTACTTTTAAAAAGCAATTTTTTTTCTGACTTAATATTATGCCACAAAGAGTTCCAATTAGTTGATAAATCTAATCAGATCCCAAATTATTCTCTCAGGGTTGGTGGTACAAATACTATTGGCCACATCTCTAGATAAGCTGAAAATAACTGTTTAGCCAATCCTTTTAAAAACAATTGAGTAAAAACCTGGGGAAGGATGACTTTTTATATCAATGTACAATATCAGCTCCAAAAGAACCATAGCTATAATAAATGGTGCTCATCACAAATTTTCAAGCAAAGCATGTTTTTGTTAGAAAACACTAAACTAAGAATTGATTAGCGCTGCCTTTTCTTGATTACCTCTTAGCATTTTGCCATCTTCACTAAACAAAAAGGCACATTCAAGCTGTGTTTTTTATCAGGGCAACCTGGTCTACTCAATTACAGGGTGGAGCATACTGCATTTACTCAGTCTTTACTTTTGCTTTTCTATTTAATATATCTAAATAAGGCATTTTGTTATTCTTAACAACATTTACCAACTTCCGATCAGCCTCTGTTTTCCTGACATTAGAATTACAGTTCCAGATCATCTGCTTTTACTCTTCCCTTGCAGCTATCTTTCCCTTTCCTCCGTGTGTTATCTTTTACAGATTTAGAGAGAGGGAAGGGCACATTCATTCTCAGTCAAAAGACCTTATATAGCTATGTTCTGGTAAGAAAAAGAAAAGCAAAAGACTCAATGAAAGGAACAGGGGAAAGTTGCATAGAAGTTGCAGCCGTGGTTAACATATTGTAAAAGAGACAAAATGATTTATTAATAAGACTCTCATAAGTTTGAGGAGATAAAACTGACAATTAACATGTATTGGCCTCAAAAGAACCCTGAGAATACCAACACTGTATTGTAAGGAAGCTCAGCTAGAACTCAATTATCAGAAAATCAAAATCACGGAACTTGCCAAAAGGCCCCAAAACTACTACTGGGTGATAGATGACCACAAGATTGAGCAGGAATCTTGTTTCAAGTATCTGGGAGGAGTCCTACATTCTGTCAACTGTAGAAAACCCCATGGGGACTGGGTGACTGAAAATATACAAAAAAGCTCATCTGCCATCCTTAAATTCTTCAAGACAAGATGTGGCTACTATATTCCTGCAGCACTCAAATTATTTGAAGCCAAGCCAGTTTATGATGGCCAGCTGGGACCTTTATCCAATTTTGCACCATTAGAACTTTTTCAGTCTAAACATCTAAGATTGGCACTGCTCAACTATTGGCTCAGACTACCCTTCTTTCCCTTTGGCCTTGAGCCACCAGCTATGAGGGATGATTTTCAGTCCACGTGGGGAAAAACTGTGACAACTAAAAATCTCAAACTTGAGTTTTTCTCCAGGTCTTTTATTTCAGCATGGTATATGATCAGGCCAAAGCACTCATTAAACAATACATAGCAGACACAGAAGAATATTGAATTAGCTAGATCCCCAACCTTTATTGCCAGTGAACCCACCCTTCTGCAAATCCTATGACATACTTAACTAAATTCAAAGTATCTAACAACCTGAGGGCCTTTACTATGGCACTATATCATGTCCTTGTTCTTGGATGAGAAGCAAAACATCTTCAAAGAAAAAAAACCAGAAAGTCCAGTTGCCTCTTGAAAAAGCACCTTTGGGATATCCATCTTGTTGTTAAAGATTTTGATCTTTCGGTACCCACAGAGAGTTAAGGAAAAGGAATGGAATGCTAGGTTCCAGGCTAAAACATTCATCTTGCACATGTTTCCACTATTTAATAAGGGGATCTGAGAGGTCAATTAAGCTTAGAAAAAATAAGGGGCCATTTGGGTCCGGAGACATACACAAACATGTTGACACGTCTTGGGATCTGTCCAGGGTGCTGAATAAATCAGCCCTTATTCTAGTTAACCAGTTCATTATTTTCAATGTTTAACAATATATAAGAGCTATTAAAATACTTTAGAAGTGTTTCCTGTGAGACATGTATGATATATTCCCCATAAACCAGTTATGCATAGCTGGTTTCTAAGTTTCTTGTGACTGTCTCCACATGTGCATATCCAGGTACTGTTGCACAATACTAAAGGAGGTGCAATCCTTCCCATTTATTTTCTGTTCTTGCCAGCTTCTTCAAAATAACCTTCCTCAACTATACATATTAATATGTTCAAATTCGAACATAAAGAAATTAAATGTAGTCTGTTTTGGTGTCCTAAAGTAAGACATAAATGTATATAGGAGTCAGTGAATTCATATTCTGCTGTTAGATGACATAAATCTACATAAAGCTATGAATATGTCCACATCTTGACATGAAAGATCACTTTCCTATTTGTAGTGCTGACACACATTGACGACGTGCAGTTATATGAACAATAGAATCATTGCTGACCTATATCTTCATGCATAGGAACTAGTTTTACATGATGGTTTATAACTTCCTTTCAGAATTTTCCAGTGTAAATGCAGCAAGAAAGTTCCTACAGCCATGTATGGATTGAACTTTTCACAGAAAAAGAAAAGGAAGGATGATAAGCTTCCAGGAGGTGAAATTAGTAAGTAGCATAAAGCACTGGGCTCAGTTGGTGTAAATTTCATTCCAGAGCTATCAATGTTTCTGTTCCAGGCAATGCCTGTTTTGACAACTCATTTGGCACCATTTAAACAAGTGGCAGAAGGATATATCTAAATTTATGTGGCCAGGTTTTTTAAAAAACAAAACTATGACTTAAATATAAAGTTTTACAAGATGCAAAGGAAAGGGAGGATTGGGTGTACCTAGCTTGAAATTGTATTTTGCAGCTTTTTCTTTGGTTTGGATGAAAGAATAGATGTTGCTGAGAAACAGAGGGTTTTTGAAGTTAGAAGGGCCCAACCTGAGATGGGGAGACCTGAATATTGTGGTATTTGTGATATGATAAAGTCAAGGTTAATGTGGAATTTTAAAAACATTGTGTTAGACACGCCATATTGAGAATACAGAATTTTGGACACAAACCCAGGTTGTGCCCAAGAATACATTTGTAGATTTCAGCATAAGAAGCATTTAATAGACAAGAAACAATAGACAAACAGAAATGGTTAACTTATGATGAGATGTTAAAATTTTGTCGAGGAGAATGTAAAATAAAATCAAAAGGAGACTAGTGGCAGAGGGATACAGCTGTCAATGGTTCTCTTATTTACAATTACTAGAATGATTTAAGGAAGACAAAAGAATGCATGGTTTTGAACATTGCAAGACTAAATTTGAAATAGAATTGTGTATAAATGATAAACATGTAATGTACAATCTACAATGTAGAAACTTTTATTGAAATTTGAACCAATAGAAGTAAAATAAACTAAAGTAAAATAATGGATGATAAATTTCATTTATAATATACACATAGGACAATGGGAAAATATGTGGTTGGAAGGATTGATTTACATTAAGTTATAATTTTAAACTTTTATAGAATGATGTGCCATGGTATACGTCTCCAGAGAAATTGTCTAGAATGTATAAAGGCACTTCACATTTATGTTGGAAATGTGAACAACAAGGGACATTTTATCATGTTTGGTGAATGTGTAAAAAATCTTGAATAGTCTGAATTCAAATATATATACTGAGTCAGAACATTTTAAAGATTAATGCACAATTGAAATCAGAGATATTTCTTTTGGGCATTGATCAAAAAACAGTTGGAAAAAAGTAACAGAACTTTGGTTTTATACATGATAACTGCAGCAGGATAATTGCATGCACAAAGATAGAAAGATTTGACACTATACACAATGGAGGAATAACTGGTGGGGATGACAGAATTTGTTGAAATGGCTAAATTGACTTCTTTGATCAGAGAAAATGTAAATGTACATTTAATACTATCTAGAAACTCCTTTATAGGCTTTTTCTATGGAACCCCAAAAATGAACCTATGGTTTTGATTAAATAGAATAGATTATAGAAAGAAGAGAGCTGTGTTGTAATCCTTGAGTAAGAGGTAAATGTATGATTGTATTTAAAATTGTTGTAAAGAAGACTAGAAGCTACTTCTTTGTACCTTTTTCTTTCTTTTTTCTTTTTGTTCGCTTTCTTGCATTTTTATATTACTCTTCAATTTGGTTTTTCTTTTCTTTTTCTCTCTTTATATTAGTTGGTATTTGCTTTTTTAAAAAATATTTGTGTGTGTGTGTGTGTGTATTAGCCCTTTCCAGAGCTATCTTCAACTTAAAGCATGTCCTTTCTTACAAAATGTAGCAATAATTAAGATGGCAATGAGTATGTAAAGTTGATACGTATTTCCCCCAAATACAACTAGAAATGTGTAGTATGCAGACTGAAAATGTCTGTGAAAAGAAATTGAAAATCCAATCTAGCTGAACATTTTTTTCAATGAAACTGGATAACATATTCTACTAGTTTCAATGGAAACACATTCTACATCATTGTTGAAGTTCCAAAATTTGGGAAAACTATAGTTCTGCAAATGAGATGTAAAACTAATCAGTTGTGGTTCATTCCTAAGTACTCTTTTTCTACAGTAGATTTTTTTCTAAAAATGATGGATGGCCTAACCATTCCATAGTCAATCATTACTTTTTGGTTTATATTTTTAAACATACAGCCAACATTTGGGCCCAAATATGTAATACTGAGAATATATTCTAACAGATTCGTAGGCCAGAAAAGGAATAGTGATGAAAAGGGAAACAGTCTGTAGGCCAATACCGTAGGCCATTCTAATGCAAGTGTAAATATATTCTCATATTATATTTAAGAGACAGCAAGAGACATGCCAGCTTACTCTATTCCCAAGAATATGTGGATGCTACAGGTTTAGAAACTTCCATTGGTAAATGAAAGCTTTCTTACATATTGCATTCCTGACATAAAATAATATCCTTTCTCTCTAGAAATGCTCATTTGTAAGCATGAAGTCTATGGAGAAAGGCTACTCAACATGCACTACATTAAGGATATAGGTATTTGGTACAGATCTACTTGTACGCAGCGCTTTGTCTTAATGACTAGAGAGGAAAATTGCCAAAACTAATGGGAATTCCTAAAGTAGATGCATGAACTCCCAGGACAGCTTTTTTCTGCAGTCTCCAAGCAGATTACCAAAATCTAGCTAAAAGGGTGAACAACAATGGTTTAAGAAAATCAAATGGTGAACAGATCAAGCCCAAATTCCCTCTCTTTCAGATGACATTATATTGCTCCCAGAAGTATCAATCAGCATGGCCATCAACAATATTTGGAGATTCCAAAGGTTTCTTATGCATGAAGCACTGCTTCAAGAAATTTAAGAGTAAGTTAAGTTCTGCATTTAGATTCACTACAACAAGAGCTTACAAAACGATGCACAGTATCAGCTTTAATATTACCACCAGTTTTAATCAGACACAGATTTAAAAAAAGAAAAACAAGCAGAAAAGAGACTCAGCTTTGACAAAATCATTAGCAATTTTGATTTTAATGTGTTGACATTCTGAATTAAAAAAAAGCAAAGCAGAGTTGACTCCAGTAGCTTTTGAGACAAATTTTATGAACTGAACAAACTTCAAAATATACAAACAGAGTTTAAGCAGCACAGAATCAAAAGTACAATATTGTCAAATATAGGCATGATTAGCAAAGAAAAGCCGGCTATCCATTGGCACAACCGCCTTCAGGCTAAGAGAATGCAAAAGTTCAATGCCTCCTCGCACCAGAAGTCCCATTAGGAATTGTGCTTTGTTCTAATTTTGGAATCTGCAAAAAACAAACACGAGGAAGGAAACTTTTTAAATATATACATACGTGTATTTCTGAAACAGAAGATTCTTTTTAAGGAAAATCACCGTGAAATAAAATGCTACAAATTATTTATCAAAAAGAATGCTAAAGCAATTGTATGTTTTAATATAAATATGAGGATTAATATTTATTTTCTGTCATCTATTTATTTGGCTTATATTGCTGCTGAACTAGATATAATTTGTGATGCATACTGTAGACAGTCATGACTGATATCAATCTTCATGTTTGTCTGTGGTCTCAGATAAATGAAATATGTGTCTGTTCATAATGTGTGTCTAAAAACAGGAGAAAAGGGAGAGATAAATTCAACAATACTGACTATTTAATGAGTCTTACCTTCAGTTGTCTACTATTTCTGCAATTTTAGGAAAGCCTCATTTATACATTCTACTGTCGCTGTAGGACACTGCTTGAAGAATTCTTTCATAGGTCAGTGCATATGATCATTGGCTACAGATGTAGATTAGAAGGATCATTGTAGGCTTTAGCGGATGATGAAAATGGTGCGCAAGCTTTGTTACTGTGAAGCAAAAGCATGATACTACACAAAACTACACAAATTTGCTCCCAATTTCCAACTTAAAAAACATAGTTGCTGGAATCATTCCTCGTTCCGTAAGAGTCCTGCAGCCAGTGGTGGAACAGAGTTGGAATAAAATATTAAAGTGTTATTTAGTTTGGATCCTGAGGGTTATGAGCAAAGCACGAAGCTGTCAAGATGAATGAGAAAATACTGATATAAATTTTGTAAGTAAAAAAATAAAACCTGCAGTTATTTGGAGAACTGAAGCACATCCAAAACAGAATAACTTGTTTTTCCCCCAAACAAAGAGTTGGCTTAAGTATTCATTGAGACCAAAAAGATTGCCAACCTGATTAAGTGGGGGAAAAAAGCAAAGGAAACTAAAAATAATAAAATAATTTTAATGGATAGAATAGTGTAAGAATATCAAACTGTGCAAGACTTCAATGAAGCAGCACACAATCTTGTGAGATTTGGAGATCATGCCTGAAAATATTGCTGACCTTCAGGCTAAATTTTATTGTTCTGTTAAATTTATGTCAAACATTGTGATTTCATTTGAGCCTGAGACATAAAGCAAAAAAAAAACAAAACCCCAATGTACAAATCTCTGAACAAGGTATCTTTTTCTTGTATTTCATATTTCAGACACATGTGTTGGGAATAATGACAGATACTGATCCTGAGAATAAGTATATTCTCAGCATCCATCATTCAAAATTCAAGAAGTTGCTTTCACATTTCTATAGTGGCTTTCAGTTGAGTAATAATCATAATAATAATATGACCTGCTTGTCAAATCTTCTACCTGCACTGTGAGAGGAAATGAAAAACAAAAGAACTTATTTGCTCAGCGAGACCCCTGAGATTTTAATCTCAAAAAGTGTCAAATACCAAAATCAATTTTGCTTAGGGAACTGTGGAAATTATAGTCCAAAACATTTGGAATGTGCCAGGTATCAGAGGTGGAAGCCATGCCAGCTTTCCTGACAGCAGGAAGCTCATTTGAGCAATGATTAGTAAAACAGGTTTATAACTATAACACAAAGGAGATCTATGTCAGGAATCACATCGGAGGGACAGGCAAAGCCAAGCACCTTGCTAGGTACAACCCCAGCAGAAGAAGCATCAAAGAACATGTGCTCTATGCAAGCATGCCTGAGAAGAAAAGCAGCAGAAAGTGACCACAGATTATCAGCCTTTTAGACAAAAAGAAGCCAAATGTTAAAGAGGGAATACAAACTCCTTAATTCTCTATCTGTACCCTCAAAAGTCAGTGCACTGAAGAAACCTGAGCTAGAGCGCCAGCAAATTATTTGACACTGAAGGCAAATGTTAAAGTGTAAGGGAAAGTTAATGTTGTTTTGGACTGATGTTTGCACCTTATTTTTTTTTAATCCAGTTATCTTTTAAATATAAGGAAAATAGATATGTATATGGGATTGCCAGCATGGAAATTATTACACCTAAAGAATGAAGAACTAAATGTATCTCATGTTTTATTGTTAGGTTTCTGGATGAATTTCAAATTAAGCCCAGAGGATCAGAGAACAAAAGTATTCAAAAGAATATTCTAATATTCTTTGTATCAGAATATTCAAAAGCCATGTGTTCTGATTGACATACAGCAGTACCAAATTCTAAGATAAGCATTGAATCAACACAAGATTAGAACCACACCTCTATAAATACTATAGGTGGTGAGAAGCTGATCCAATTCAGAATGTTTTGGTGTTATTATGCCATTCTTCAGTCCTTGGAAGTGGCTTTGCCATTTACCTTACACCAGGGATGTCAAACTCACGTCGTCATGGCAGCATCACATGATGTATTGGGACTTTTTCCCCCTTTGCTAAACTGGGTGGGGGTGGGGGCAGCATTGGACACATCTGGCCTGCGGCCCATTAGTTTGACACCCCTGCCTTACACAGTGGGTAATTAGAGGTTGATTTTGTTTATTTTTCCCTATCCAGAAATTTAAAAATGCTGAGGGAAGAGCAACCGCTGGTGGGGTGTTGGCTGACTGTTGTTTGTTCTCCTTCCTATGGCCAATTCAGTGGAAAGGTGGAGAAGAGGAATGAGGAGACTTGAGCAATGGATGTTAAAGAAGATGCAGAGTTTATGAGGGGAAAAGCTCTAATAATGCATAAAGAATAATCCTGCATCTAACATGCTCATTGCTATAAAATATACTCCAAGAAATACAGGTGATCCTTGTTTAGTGACTACAACTGGGATCAGCAACTCAATAATTAAGCAAAGTTCTTATGATCTTACTTCAGTTTTCCTGTTTTACCGACCTGCGAAGGTTGTAAATGCAAGTTTACTTTTTTCATCACTGTCATAACTTGTAAATATTATGTTATGTAAAGTATTGGTGTAGTATATGTGTAGATCCAAGCATTGTGACCTTTTGTCCTTTTGTAAATGACAGATGGAAATTTCATCAATGGATATATTTTCTAAGAATTAGCCAAGTTTTTTTAGCATGGTACCCAATGTGCTGATAACCATTGGGACAACATTATTACATGTGGATAATCTACTACTCGATTTGTAGTCTAAGACTTGTGGAAACTAAATCGTTCAAGAATTACTAACATAACATTTAAGAAGATAGGCAGCTCCTAGCAAGGTAGGATTTTTTTTTTTTTTTTGGTAAAATTAGATGTCCAAGCCTGATAGATTCAATGTTTCCAGATATCCAGGAAGTCCTTTAGGTACTGTTCCAAGAGCTCCAATTACAATAGGTACAACAGCAGATTTCTTTTTTTCATAAGAGTTCAACTTTGATCTGCAAATCCTGTATTTAATACTTTTTTCTAATTGTTTTTTTCCTCAATTCAAGCATTACCCAGAATAACAACATCAATGAACCAGATTTTCTTCGTTTCAGTAACTGTTATATCAAGTGTGTCATGAATAAGATGCCTGCCTGGATCTTAAAACTCATAAGATCTTAACTCAGTCATTTTCCAAAATCTTCTCAACCCTCAGTAATTTTTGCTACATTTAAATCCAAACCTCTGGCAATAATTTTAATGAGTAATTCTGGCAACTCGGCAACACAGTTTTTGGCAGGTTAGGAAATTTTGCTGCAGCCATTGATCAAATGGTTAATTGTTTCATTCTTTTCACTACAATGGCAACATTTACTGTTGTAGAAGAGAAGAGAAGAGAAGAGAAGAGAAGAGAAGAGAAGAGAAGAGAAGAGAAGAGAAGAGAAGAGAAGAGAAGAGAAGAGAAGAGAATACTTTATTGGCCAAGTGTGATTCGACACACAAGGAATTTGTCTTGGTGTAAATAGTCTCAGTATACATAAAGAAAAGATACATTCATCAAGAATCATAACGTACAACACTTAATGACAGTCATAGGGTACAATCAACAATCAAATCACACTAGGAAATAGTCAATATAAATTGGAAGGATACAAACAACAAAGTTACAGTCCTACAATCACAAGTGGGAGGGGATGGGTGATAAGGAGTGATGAGAAGATTAACAGTAATAGTAGTGCAGATTTTGTAATAGTTGAACAGTGTTGAGGGAATTATTTGTTTAGCAGAGTGATGGCTTTTGGGAAAAAAGTGTTCTTGTGTCTAGTTTGTGTCTTGTTTGCTACCTGTTGAATTTTTGCCTTCATGCAATTACTTGGCAAAGCTTGTTCTTGAGCTGCTAAAATAAAGCCTTCAGTTTCTTTCTTTTTCTAACACTCCTGATTTAAAAACTCTGTGTGAACTTATCAGTATTAATATTAGTTTCTAAAAAAATCTCAGTATGGTTCGGTGATGCACAACTGAGGAAAAGAATAATTGTATCGGGAGACAGGACTATACAATCTCAAAATTAAGAGAGATCATAAGCCTTTGAAATGCAAACGGTACTTTTATGTAAGACAGCACTCAGCTCACTCACAGGCTTCCCAGATCTATCCAGCTATTCCATCTTGACTGTCACACAACACAGCTAGAATAACAGCCGATACTCAGCAGGCCTCCTTTAGTTTGTAATGACCCACCACAAAAGATTATTCCTTCCTTCCCCAAAAGAAGTAAATTATAGGAACCTGCAGCCTGCATGTGCATCTTTCTACACGACATAATTCCCATCATTCAAACAAATGAATTATTTTCTTATTCAAAGAGATCTTGAATAAGCTACCAGAACTTAATCTTGATGTTATTAGCACAAATTCTGCTAGCTGTCCTTAGCTACTTAATAACAGGTATCAGTGGATTTTCAACCAGGTTCTGAAAAACAGACAGCTTTCAATGGCAAGATACTCAATAGCCTATGAATGCTTAATTTGCATATTTTTGCCTTGTATGAAAATATTTAATCTATTTTTTAAATGAATTTGGAATATTTGCATGAATCCTATTTTTAGATAGAAAACTTGGTGGGTGAATTATTGAGCTTCCCCCTGCCTTCTTTCCAGCCATCAAATATATAACATATAATAAAATTGTAATAAAACATGAGCACAATAAAATATAACTTATTCACAATTTAATCAGGGGTCAAAGATTGGGGGCTTGTCAACTCAGAAAAAAGTTCCATTTATTATGCCAAAGGATTGGAAAACCTAACTCAGCATGTTCATTTATTATTTGTCAAATTTCAAAACCATCTGACTCTGACAATTCTGGCTTACAAAACATGTGTGAATAACATTATGTAGCTCCTTTCCCCCAAAGTATTGGTTCTATTGCCAATTTTTAACATTCTACATACTCATGTAGGAATTTAAATATTTAAATATAAGTACTTATGAACGAAGGCGAATATACGTATCCCAGGATAATTCTGCTGGATCCAACACCGTGGATCAGAGGTTTTGTCTTCCAAGCTTTCAGACTCTTGCTGGGCTAGAGAGAAGTTCAGGGGTGGGATGTTACAGATGTTCTGCCCAGCTCTATAGAACCGGTAGCTCTGATGAGCAGCAGACACCGAACTGGTTGTGTGTCTGCTGCTGTTTGGCCCACCTGCCTGCCCGGGCTCTTACCTGTCCTTTATTTCTTGCTTTTTCAACCTCAGCTGCTTTGCATGGCAAAGCTGAAGTTGAAAAAGCAGCAAAAAAATACCTTTTCAAATGCTGTGCACCTGTGCACAGCGCCTATCAGCTGTCCGGGCAGTACAGCTTACGCCATTTTATGCATGAGGGCATAAAACGTAATCATCAAACCGGAAGTTACACTGATTGAATCCCACCCCTGGAGAAGTTCCCTGAAGATGGCCTTCAGCATGAGTCTGAAAGCCCGGAAGACAAAACCTCTGGGTCCCGGTGACCAATCCAATTTGGCTCTTGCATAAATACTTATTCCTAATATAATCCCTAAAATATTATCCTACGCTAATTTGGGAGCAAATATCACTGTTGTCAACTTTGATGATGTCATCTTTGTTGATGCAATCTATTTGGCGTGACTAAAATTTCATATGGAAAACACACTCACTTGGTGAAATCTGATACTCGCTCTCCCCATGTCAGGCATCATTTAAGGACCACAGAATTTCAGCGTGGAAGTTAAATTATGGTATATGGAAGCCACTATGATGGATATACAGGCCTTCAGATCTAGTCTGGCAGTGGTACTTTGGAAGAACTTTGTAACATCTCATCCCTGACACCCTGATGATACTACTATCACCTTAATTTCAAACAGGAAGTCAGATTTCAATTCTGATTCCAGAACCAGGTACTGATGATCTTGATGAAGATGGCTGTCATGATCACCCTCACTTTGGTTATTTAAGACAAGTTGAAAAATGTATGAAGCCTGTAGATCTTTTAGGCAAGGCACGCTTGTCGCCAGGATAACTGGCTACATGCATTATGAATACCTAGAATTGATGGGCATTATTAACACCTAGAATTGATGGGTATTGTTAATACCTATCAGTCTTAAAAAGGTCAGAAGGTGTTGAATCCATGAATGCAACCCTGCTAATATCCCGCTATTGGCCTGATAAGACCTCCTCAATCTGAAAGATAAGAGAAATATAATGTATTTATCTATGATATTTTATCTTGAACAAGTTTATCTATATCTAATCTGGTATCTCTCCTACTTGTAACTATTTCAAACATTTATCTAAGTCTATTCAACCCTGCTCACCAGAGAACCTGTTCTCAGTACACTGGATATTTTCTCTTGATTCCTGATCCTATTCTGAATTTTAATGATATCTGGTTTCATTCTTTTTACTGATTTATTAGCTGCAACTAATGTTCCTTAAGCTTCACATGCAAAGACGGAAGACATTCTTCTTAAAAGGAAAAAGAAAATATACAACAGTTCAACTGATTGATCTCCCCGTGAAGAAAGACCAGAAGTTTCGCATATTCTTTAATGCAATAAGTAAACATTGATTTGGTTAATTTAATGACCAGATTTCCAATGTGCACACTAGAAGACGAAATGAGTTGAACCTAAGGACAATTGTGAAGTCATACTGGCTACTGAAGAAATCCTCCTCTACCTCCTCTAAACTTTTAAAAAGGGGGGTATTGCTAAAATTCCCTTTGCTACACAATTGTAAATGATGTTGGAGCTCTATTTCTTTTTCACTTCGCTATCCTAACAAAATTACAGACCAGGCATTGCTTGCTTTCATTCAGATTGATCAAACTCAGAGTTTCAACATTTTGTTTTTGTTGTTATTCATAACTATTCCATAGACCACCTACTGTACTTGAAAAACTGGTCTCTATCTTTCACTGCTCTTGCAAAAAAAAAAAGGGGGGGGCACGAGGGAGAAGGAAGCCTGCCCTGTTTAATTTTCAATTGTTCTTTACGTATTATGTAATACTTTGCGTATTATGTAATACTACATGTATTATGTAATAATTCTCTTGTTGTTCAGAAAGTCACCACTTGAAATACCAGGAGGAATTAAGCAGAGAAAATGAATCTCTTCAGCCTTTCTGCTACAGCTCATCTCTACAGGGAAAGGAAGAATAAATGTTGAATGCAGAACTGTTCTGGATGGGCTTGAGGCCTCAAATATTTCCTCATGAAAATATAAGAAATCTCAGAGACAGTAAAAGTAAATATTCATATCTACAAGAACAGAAAGTTCGGAAGCACACCTAGGAAAACTTTTTGAGAAGGGTGTAGTTAATTATGCAGACATACAAGTAAATCATATTTAATTAAGAGTTAAAGTTTAACTAGGTTTTATGGGTAAGTCTGTGCTTTGAAAGTTCAAGCAAGTGACTTGGATTAGTCCACCTCAACCATACAAGCTCACGAGGGGATTTTGGCACATTCATTGTCAGGCCAATCTATCCTACAGAATTGTAGTTGTGGGGATGAACTGCAAAAAAAGAATGCATGCATGCTGTCTTGAGCTCCTGGATGAAACCAAGATAGCATATAAATAAATCTGAGTCAAATTTATTGTATTTGATAACAAATTGCTATGGGATTTTCCATTATAAAACAATTTAAAGACCAAGCTGACAAAGTCATGTACTTTTCACAGCTAGCCATCTTTGCAACACATCATTTTGACCAACTGTCAGCCTTACCAAGTAGAACAGACAGGAAACATGACCAGATGAGCTAATTCTAGTTTATTGTGAAGTTACAAAACCAAATTTTGCAAATCTGAAAGTAGCAGTATCCCTTAGACTTATATGCCACTTCACAGTACTTTACAGCCTGCTTTAAGCAATTTACAGAGTCAGCATATTGCCCCAACAATTCTCAATTTACCAACCTCAGAAGGATGGAAGGTTGAGTCAACCTTGAGCCTCATTAGGATCGAACTCCTGGAGTGAGCAGTGAGTTAGCTTGCAGTACTGCATTCTAACCACTGTACCAACATGGTTCTTTCAAATCTCCCACCATCTCCTTTACAACCTAAGAAACTAGGGAAGTCTTTTCTGAGCCTCTTGCTCTGTCTACTATCCCTTTTTACAGGAGAGAAGCAAAGAAGAGATTAGGGACTGTTAAGGGCCAATGTCCAGGAGACTCATTTAACGATACAGGATGAATCTCTATTAATAAAGAAGTAGGTAGGATAGGCTTACTTCATAGATACTTCATTGAAAGCTATTGGGGTGGCCATTTTGGTTCAAAAAGAATTCCCGTTGATTTATATCGGTTTATTACTGATATAAATGAATGTTATTTCATGTTTTGTGCTAAAATAGTACTTTTGCAGGAACTGCAATAGCTATGGTTAATGTTTATGGACCTGATTAAACAATTCTAGCAAGCTCTAGGGAATTTTGGCTAAGCAATTTATTGTGCGGTTGCAGATTGTGACAAATTCTGCCCCAGTCGTTGCATAAGTTGCATCATGGCATTCTGCAAATGGATCATCTGTGCATCCACTTGCTGTTGGGGTTACAGCAACACCAGGTGCTCAGCAGGCAGCAGAATTCCTTGAGGATCAGAGGCCATTCCTGAAATTCCTCTCCTTGGAAGAGAGGATGAGACTTGCTAGATTGATATCAGCCTTACCAGGTAGACCAGACAGGAAACACAACTACTTTACTGTGAAGTTACATTAAGAGTACAATGACAATAAATTGAGTACAATGACAATAAATTTATCTTATCTTATTAACAGCATGTTGCAAATTTGAAAGTACAATTCTCCTCTCCATCTCCTTTGCAGCCTAAGAAACTAGGAAGGGTCCATTCATGGCGTCTTGCCTGGCCACTATTCAGTTGCAGGCTATGCTCTCTCTCTTACAATATCTGACCATTCCCTAGTCCAGTGGTCCCCAACCACTGGGCCCTGGACGGGTACCAGTCCGTGGATCATTTTGTACCGGGCCACCGGTTTGCTTGGGCGCCGCCATCTTGTTTCAATGGCGCTTGAGAAAGTGCTTCCAGGTGAGCTTGTCGGTCGTCGGTTGTTGGAAAGCGGCGTTTGGGTGCTGAAGAAATCCTCACGCCTTAGTTTCATCGGGGGGGGGGGCGGCTTCGAACGAAGAGCCGTCCCGATGGCAGTGGAGTCTTGCGTTACTCAGAAGGAGATTAAGAAAGAGCCCAAAAAGCACAAAAAAAGTACAAAGGAAGAGTTGAAGGTGGCGGGGAGAGGTGGGAGACGGCTGGCTGGACGCTTGGCTCACCTTGCCTTGGTCGTGCGTGCTGATGCCGGTACCGGTTCGTGGATCATTTTGTGATGCCGGTACCAGGCTGTGGTACAAAAAAGGTTAGGGGCCACTGCCCTAGTCAGCATCTCTTCACTTCAACTCCTAAGGTCTTCCTCAATACCATTACATTAACAGACAGAAAACTGAACTCTGAGATAATCAATGCCCAGACTCATAGTGAATTCCCTTAACCTACTGTCTACATTTCTTTGTTGCCATCATTATGTTTGGCCGGATTTTTGTTGGTAGCCCTAATAACTATGGTGAAATTGGTACTCTTTTTTTTCTACATGCACAGCTTTTTTTAAAAACCTCTTTCCTACTTCCACAAAAGCCACATTCCCTTTTGAATTCCCTTCTCTAAAGTTCAACATTTGATCTGGAACCTAAACCTGAATAGCAAAACATTGTGTGTTGCCTTTTGCAACTGTGCATATATTACTAACGCGTTTCGTTCTGAGCAACTACATTGGGCTTTTGAAGCAAGCGTTAAAGGGGCATTGTACTATTATTCAGAAAAACGGTTTTTGAGGCATTTAAAATATATTTACTTCCCCTATACTCCTGAGTGATTGAGACTGTAATTCTAAGCACAATTATTTAAGGGAAAGTTCCATTGAATTAAATAGAATTTGTTTCTGAGTAGATCCGCACAAAAATTGTGTGTGGGTGCAAGTGTTAATCTTACTTGGTGCTGTGCTGCCAAATTATATGCTGTTTTTCTAAGTCCTTTCTTTGGGAGGTGCCGAAGCAATATTAAATTCAACAACTGCTCAATTTTTCTAATGTCAGGAAAATTACCATCCCTATTCAATTCCCTTAACCTAAACTATTAAAACATATTTTTATTCTTTGTGTTTGCTAACTCAGAATAAAATAATTACAATCTTTGTGGAGTCAAATAGTACACAGAGATATGTTTTTGATCTTTTCTTCATTCAAAGCATAACAAACTAAGAAAGCTAATGCAAAACACCCTGACTCTTACACTAAAGTACACACAAATGTTAAAAAGGAGAATTGCCATTAATTAGTAGCATAATTATAATCATATAAGGCATGAGTTCAAGCATATCTCCTGTTTCCACCCCCACCCCACCCGCTGAAAAGTAAAAGTAATAATATGCATTAAAAAGAAGAAGCATTATCTCCAGGTATGGAATAGCACATTTTAAAAGCTTTTAAAACTCACATTGCTGGGTTCTCGTCAGTCTAAGCCAGCAAACAGCCACACGCGTCTGTTTTACATTTTTTATCCATACTGCATTCTTCTTAGCAATGTGACCATTCAGGCACATGGTCAAGTTGTACTCAGCTTCTCCTTAGTGATGTAGGAAAGAGGCAAGCTCTACTGATTTATCTGTGCTTTTTGCAGATGTATAGGACTAATGTTTCTGCCTCTGCATCCTAACCGAATTGCCTCTGCCTTATCGCTGGCAATCCAAATTAACAGCAAAAGCAGGACCAATATTTTTTCCACCTGCACGCAGGCATAGAAACACACAAATAAAACAACTGCTAGGCAGCTTGCTTCCCCGTACGTGAAATAACATTATTTACATATATCGACTCTCTCTAATTTCTTTGCTGGGAAGAATAGCTCAGATAAGTAGCTGTCTGCAAAATAAAACTGCTGTTCAAAGGTCTATTTGCCATTCATTCTCTTGAAATTTATTTTGCCAGGACAAACAACCGACACACTGAAAATCAGGAATTTTTTGCTACCTGTAGCCCACAATAAGCATGTGTATGTTAATTTACTATTGTATTTCCTCGGCATAATAATGTTTTGAGAAACCAAATGCGAAGCAAGCAGGCTGCAATGCATTTAAGATCCATTAGCGACCATAAACCTCTTCTCGTAAATAAGCTTTATTTAATTACATTCTCACATGCACAGAGGTTACACCTAGTTCCCTTATTCATTTATCCTTTTTGGCTTTGCTAGGAATGCTTTACATCTGGGAACATTTGTCAATCGCTCCTCTTAAAGAGTTGTTTTAAAATTAACATTTTGCACTTTGAAAACATCAAAAAAACTTCGTTCTATCCATTTGGAAAGATTAAAAACTGAAGGTCCTTCAATCTATTATTTCAGGCTTTTCGATAATCAAGTGGTATCTTACTAATAAGAAACCATATTTTATTCATTATGCTTTCAGGCCAAGATGAGATCTCTATGAGATCTCTAAAAAATAAATCTTTAAATTTTCATAAGCACTCAAGAAAATGGAATATGCCCTAGAGTATTAATTCATTAAAAATGAGAAGAGTCTGACAAGTTTTCCCAGTGTCTAACTCATTTCATGTCATGCATCTACCAATGTGATGCCCTCAAACCCCCCCACCCCCCCGCCTGCAACCGACTGACAACTGTTATTAGCTTTAATCCTAGGAAATAAACCTCTTCGTCGAATACAGTAAATGTCCGGCTGACATAATATTTAAGCTCTCATAAGTATTGGAAACAGATTCATACATGTTGTACAACTGACAATATTTTTTTTTTACAAATAGAAAGTAATATAAAATAACTACTATGTGCAGATTTACTAATTGGAAGCATCTGCAGTCTTATTTATATTTTCTTATATTCGATTGTGTCCAATTCTCAGAGACTGCCAGAACAAGTCCCTGAAGTTTTCTTGGCTAGGTTTTTCAGAAGTTGTCTGCAATTGCCTCCTTCCTAGGGCTGAGAAAGAATGACTGACCCAAGATCACCCGGCCAGCTTTGTGTCTTAGCAATAGTAATTAGACTTATATACCATTTCACAGTACTTTACAGACCTCTCTAAGCAGTTTGCAGTGTCAGCTTATTTCCCCCAACAATCTGGGTCCTCATTTTACTGACCTCAGAAGGATGGAAGGCTGAGTCAACCCTGAGCCGGTCAGGATCAAACTGCCGAACTGCTGGCAGCCAGCAGTCAGCAGAATTAGCTGCAGTACTGGATTCTATTTAACCACTGTACCACCATGGCTCTGGTGCAATGATTAGTTAAAATGCTGTACTTAGAAGGGACTAGAACTCACAGTTTCTAGCTTAATACCAACTGCTTCTCAAATATAATTTACTTTGGAAAAATTACTTAACTCCTCCAAATTAGAGTCATAAAAAATTTAGAATCTTTTATCTTAGAACTGGAAGCACTTAGTAAATATAGAGAACGAATTCTTTGTCTTCCTTAAATTGTAGCATCTTTGTCTGTAGAGATTTTCAGTCATCCAGGTCATGGTTGTCCCAAAGGTGCTTTTTCAGGAGGCAACTGGACTTTCTTGTTTTTTCTTTTAAAGACGTTTTGCTTCTCACTCAAGAAGTTTCCTCAGCTCTGACAGGATAATGGGGTATGGAAGGATCTAACATCTTTATTTAATCACTGTTTGGGACAAACAACAGCATACAATCCTATTGCAAAATAATGTAACCAGCTGAAACTGCAGGAGCCATATTAGGTGAGGAACAGTTGTCCAGCACAAGCAACCACATCCAGATGTGACTACTTTACTGCATCCAGCCTATAATACAGGAATCTCCCCAGATTTGTTGCCTTCTCTTAGAAACAAATAGATCAGGCTCCATGGAACTTAAGGTGGAGAGGATCATTTGTGGCTGTGCAACAACTGGAGACTAATTCCCCACTTCATCCCTCTTCCTTGCCTGGCTGATAATTTCCCAACGGTCCTGTTATCAAAGTTAATGAGAAATGGAGGGGGACAGTCATTTCTACTCTTGCACCTGAAGTGTCAAAGGACCTGAATGCCTGTAAGTGAATAAGAAGATATTATTATATCACATTCCATCCGAAGACCAGTTTTAGTATGAGAAGTTTGGTATAGCATATATCCAATAACGCACTTTCCTGTGTTTTGTTGTTCAGATACTTGGCTTCCTTGTTAAAGGTGCAAAAGTTCAGTTTTCCTAGTTCAGTAATTGATATATCTGCCCATCAATATTGAGATAAAGCAAGGCATACATCTTAACTCTCTAAATTAGGCTGAACATTAGTGATACCGGGTAGAGACAAACATTTTAGCCAGCAGAAATAAAACAATAAATCATCACTACTTAGGAAGAGATAATTATATTGTCAAGTGAGAAACCTAGGACAGCTCAGCTTTGTCCATGAATACAGTATAAATGGATCTGGCTAAATTATTTTCAATACGCAATAATGGCATTATTACTTCTGAGAGAAAGAAAAATATGCTTCAACTTCCATTACTTGAATATCAAATACTATCACATGTAGCCATATCTAAAGTGGGTACAAAGGTTTTTGAGGATTGGAGGTGATGGTTAAAAAAAAAAATGAAGATGGTGGTGGAAGAGCCATGAAGACTTGGCATGGTAGACTGAGATACTTCATTTTATTGCACCTGCCATCTTTACCTTGATTTTTAATGTTATTTGTTTTATTGTAATTTCTTTATTTGCTTGCTATGAGTCGCCCCTCCAGGGTAACTGAGAATCAGGCAGCATGCAAGTGTAATAAATTATTGTCAGAACCTCACCATTTTATGTATAGCTATGATTTTGATGCGTGTACAAAAGGAATGGCGGCTTCAAATACACGACTGAAATCACCATCTTAATTTTTTTTACTGTTCTTACAGATGTCCCTGAATCAGTTACCAAGTTGACTCACATCAAAGACTCACATAGTTACACTTCTGGGAACTCTATGTTTGCGGACTTCTCTTATTATAGTATCGATGTTTGAAAACACACTAATACTGGACAGCAGTAGCTAGTAGAATTCTGTCTATATATGTGACCTAAGTGTAACTATGGATCAACTGGGGAAAAGGGTTTCTGTTATCCCCAAATGTGCACTAAATTGTAAATTGTACTATTCATGGCAATCTCTATCACAAAATGATATTATTATGAACACTGCCATGAATTATATTAAATCAAAGTAAATTTAACTATCTCACATATAATAGGCTTGTCCAATGTTTTGTGGGGCTGTCTGGATAGAGCTGTTGCTGAATTATCTGATTTTACAAAACATCGTCGTATTAAATCAAGGAGTGTGTGTGTTACCTATGGAGTCTGCCCAACTCTCTGTCACAAAACAACTTTGAAAATGATATTAAAATTTTAAAGTATCCACAAACTTTTTAAGCAGCACTGTATAGTGTGCCTACTCTTCCCACAATATGGTACTATTAAATATCCTATCATTTCAGGTGTCAGGGTTCCGGCAGTTACTCCAATTAAATCATGAGCCTCGAGCCACACTCCCAAAACTAAAGAGGATTTATTTGAAGCTACCATTCTACATCCAGCACTAACCTGGGCGTAGCCAACTCTGAGATACATAATTCACTGTCACTCTGGATCCTGCTTTCCCCCTCGACCCCTCTGGGTGTATCATCCAATGAAAAACATCCATAGCCAAGAGTCATCAATCATGCTCTCCAATTAAATTTTTTTCTCGGCAGAAGCTTCAGCCATCTAATCAGTCTTTGAAGAAAATATGAATGGAATGTACTTTCTATTCCACACTGTTGCCTGCTCTTTGAAACTCCCCCCCTTCTTTCTGTTGTCAACTATAAAACTTGTATACAAAATGTTTTATGAGTTGATATCAGGCCTCATAGAGCACCTCTGGTTTCAACTGCCCAAGGTCCTTCTCAGTATTGCCAATGTCAATACTACATAAAATTGTGAGGTGATTTTTTCCCCTAAATAGTGACAACATAAGCCCAGATCCAGAATACAGGTAGTCCTCGATTTGCAACAGTTCATTTAGTGACTATTCAAAGTGATGACACTGAAAAAAAATGACTTACAAGTTTTTCACACTTATGACCCATTGCAGTCATGTAATCAAAATTCAGATAACAGATAATCAGAGTTGGAAGGGACCTTATAGGTCATCTAATCCAACCCCCTGCACAAGCAGGAGACCCTACACCATTTCTGACAAATGGCAGTCCAATCTCTTCTTGAAGGTCTCTTCAGATGTTTGACCAACTGACTCATTTATGATGGCTGCATTGTCCTAGGTCATGTGATCACCTTTTGGGAACTTCTGACAAGCAAAGTCAATGGGGATGCCATATTCACTTAACAACTGTATTAATAACTGACTTAACAACCGCAGTGATTCACTTAACAACTGTGGAAAGAAAAGTCATTAAATGAGGCAAAACTCACTTAACGAATGTTTCACTCTACAACATAAGTTTTTGGGCTCAATTGTGGTCCTAAGTCAAGGATCACCTGCAGTCTTTGAACACTATTTATTCTAATCTAGGACAACGATACTGAAGCAGGAATTTGTTTTTATCATCTTGTTGGGTGTCCTGGGCATTTAACCAACACATGCACTAATTTAATTATCCTCTTCTGCAGCACTCTCCGAGGAGACTAGCAACTTAATGTGTGGAGCAAGGGAACAAGCATATTAGCAGGATTTACTGGCTGAGCAAATCCCACCCAGGCACTGTTGCCATTAACTGGAGTTATACAAACTTCTAAACAATGTGGGAAATTGTCAATCTTTACTGTGCGATGATAATGTCCTTCTGCCATGGATCAACTTGTTCAACTTTTTAGAAACACAGAATTGTAGTCTGTAGAATCATCAATAGGTTTCATTTTTTTTTTGTAATTTTGAAAGCAGTTGTATATTTTAACAAAACACTGAATGAATGTCCAATAGCAAGGTGAATAATAACTCAACCAACCACTGAGGTCCATGAGTATAAACTTTATTTTTTAACATCCACTTCCAGCCTTGAATCAGTATATTGTTTTAGTCACTCTCCTAATATTTCAAACTTAAGTCACTTAGGTAAGATGGGTTGTGCAGATAAAATAAATAAAACTAATATTCATTTTTTATTTATTTATTTGTCAAGTGATTATAAGATAACATGTATAAGTATAAACATAGTTATGAATACATGAAATGGATACATATAAGAGAAATAAAAAGAAACAATAGGACAGGGACGGTAGGCACATTGGTACGCTTATGCACGCCCCCTACAGCCCCCTCTTATGAAAGGGGTGAGGTCAATAGTAGACAGTCTAAGGTTAAAGTTTTTGGGGTTTGGGGAAGAAACCACAGAGTCAGGTAGACTATTCCAGACATTGACCACTCTGTTGCTGAAGTTGTATTTCCTGCAATCAATTTGGTTGCTCTCAAAATGTTAAGCAGACCCAGGCCAGGGTGGTACCTTGAATAGGAGACCATCTGTAGCTGTAGGCTAGACTGGGAAATTGAAAGGGGAAAAATCCCAGAAATTGAAAGAAATCACTGTCAAACTACTTCCACTCTGTTGTTCAGAAAACATCTCGCCAAAGAATTATCACTGACAAGTCAATTCAGCCACCCAGAATGAGCTCAAATGAAAGGGGATTTTTGATATTTATAATATAGAAACAGTCACCAATTTTCTTTTTAGTTGACATGTTTGTCACATTCTAATTTTTAGTTCTCACTCAGTCACGAAGTTTACTGGGTGATTGTGTGCCTTCTGCTCTCTTCCATCCCAGGCTCACAGTTTCAGTTCTGTGGTGATTAAAAAGAGAGGCAGCCTCCATGTACATCACCTTGAGATATAAGGCAGGTAATTGAAAAGGTAGGGCAGGGTTAGTGTACACAAGGACACCTGAAGCACAGGTAAATTTATTGGACCACACATGGCAAAGAAAGAGAATAACCTACTATAAAAATTATTATCTTGTTTGAGAACAATAAGGATGTAAATAATTTTACTTCCAGATAAGAGAGAGAGAGAGAGAGGGAGAGGGAGAGGGAGAGGGAGAGGGAAGAAAAGACAATAGCAAATACCATAGTCACATTATATCCTCTTGTACCATGTTTTGTATTATGCATTTGAAACAGATGTAAAAAATAGCTAAGAAAGTAATTGGATCTGGATCGAATTATTTATTAAGTTGAATTAACCTTCCAAATGCCATGAATATATTACTGGACTGCAAACCATAAAAAACAACAATCTATTTTTAAAAATGGCATTTTCACATAGTTCCCAATAAAGGGCTTATGGAGTTATGTCATGATAAATAAAGACTTTGCATTCTGTGAATAATTTATTAGAGGCAACCCTTTTCTCACTAGTTTTCAAAAGTTCAAAACAACAAGGTTTCTTCAAGAAGAGAGGCAGCTTGCTCTTTCCTCGTAAAAGAGAACTGAGCACAAGAGTAAAACCAATATACTTTTAATAAAGAAGGACAAAGAATGATTTTGAAGGCCAAGTTGATGTTAGCGCAACACTAAAATGTATGAATGTGCTGAGCTGCTCAGGTGGAATGAGAAGATACTGCAATGGGACCTGAAGTCAGTTGATCTGGAAACAAAAAGCACATCGTGTTACACAGTTTCAACACACTACTCGGATGAGGCGTAAGAAAGAAATCATTCACATGATCTCTTGGAATGAAATGAAAGCTCAAAGAACTTTCTGGTTACTTTGTGTAGAGTTAAAACTGATTTCCTGGAAATTAAACAACTATGGAAATGCAAAGCACAAGCTATCACAAGGATTGTCTATATATAATCTGCGAAACTGATCTGTCTTGGAAGGAGAAACACTTCAGATCAGAACAATTTTTTCACCCAGACTCTGAGCTTGCTCAATATGATGCCTCCCTTGAGTTAGATGAATAGATAATCATTCAAGACAGAATCTGCATTATCAAGGCTTCCCAACAAGCAAGCTCCTTTAGCAATGGGGTCCATTTTATTTAATTTTTATTTAATCAATGAAGCACATAATTAGACGCTGACCCTAATTCTTCAGGGTATTGTTTTTGTTAGCAGTCTGCAAAATAAAATGAATTACCGACTCAAGTCAAAAGACAAATACAATGCCCAGAACCTGAGCATATTTTTGCTCCTACACTACAGATAGTCCTCACTTAGCAACCACAATTGTAACCAGCAACTCTGTTGCTAATTGCTGCAGTCGCTAAATGGAAAATCATGTGATTGTGATGGATTTACAGCATCTCTTTCTACTTGGTCATTAAGTAAGTCACTATGGGTGGTTAAGCAAAACCTTACATGACTGCGACTTGTGATTTCACTTCCATGCAGTCCATTAACTCTGCTTGTTACAATCCAGTTAGGAACATGGAAAAGGTGATGATGTGACTGCAACAGTTGCAAATCTCAGGATTGGTTGCAAAGCTTTTTCTTTCATCATATCTTTGAACTGTCATTCAATGAGACGGTCAAATAAGCAAGGGATAACTGCACAAAAGAGGGTATGTACCATATAAATATTTAGTTTCTTGCTATAGTTTAAAGGACCTGATAGTATCTTTAAAAATTAACACTTCAGTCATTTACGATGCTCTACCTGAACCAGTCAACACACCAGGTCATGAATATTTGAAGGGGTTAATGTTTTGTGATGAGGCATTATTGGAAGAATGTCTGTGCAACTCAATTCTATTTTCCTTTCTCTCCTGTACTCTACACTGCAGTCTTGGCTCATGCTGGCTATGCTAAAGAATAAGACAATAAAAGATGTATACATCAACACTGCTAATGGAATGAAAAGAGATGAGGAAAGCAACAATAAGGAAAGAGAAGGTTCCTGCCTCGATTTGAAGTGCACAATTTCAGAAATGTCTTAGCTAGAAAATGCACACACGTACACTCCAAGGACACTGTCTTTGGTTTATTTTAGGGCCTGCAGCTGTTGCTTATAGTTCCCCAATAATGGTCTTCACGTGTACCCAAGTGCCATTATCGCTGTTGTGAATTATTATGATCAGCTGTCAAGAATATCACACAGCGTACAACATTTTTGCAAATTCCAGTATTGAGCACGTGTACCATACCAGATCACTCCTACTTGCTCTTCTATCAAGTGGAACAGCTAACAAACCAGAGAACCTGAGCCTGCGTTTCACTTAATGTCACATCTCAGGTAAGATCCTTTGGCTTATAGCTGTCTAAGAAGTCAAAATCAGACACTAAGGATAAACACTAGCTTCTGATTCTAACTTGCCAGGAGGGTTATGAGGGACTCTGACTCAGATCTAATGCTAGATAATCCCACTTTTTATTTTAAAATAAAAAAAAAACTTCGCCACCTTTCGTCTGAAGAGATTCTCAGTCATCTGAGACATGGTTGTCCCAAAGGTGCTTTTTCAGGAGGCAACTGGACTTTCTGGTTTTTTCTATTGAAGACGTTTCGCTTCTCATCCAAGAAGCTTCTTCAGCTCTGACAGGATAGTGGGGAATGGAAGGATTTATATTCCTTGCAGACTGCTGATAATCTGCATCCTTTTAATGACCCTTTAAAACAGGGGTGTCAACTCGCTGCCCACAGGCCAGGTGTGTCATGCACTGGCCACGTCCACCCCCAGTTTCGCGAAGGGGGAAAAAATGAGGATACATTACATGATGACAACATGACACCGTAAGTTTGACCCCCCTGCTCTAAAAGGATTCAAATGACCAGCTGTCTGCAAGGAATATAAATCCTTCCATTCCCCAGTGTCCTGTCAGAGCTGAAGAAGCTTCTTGGAAGAGAAGCCAAATGTCTTCAAAAGAAAAAACAAAAAAGTCCAGTTGCCTCCTGAAAAATCATCTTTGGGGCTTTATTAAAATAAACACACACATAACTTTTATTTTTAGGAATGGGATGCAGGGTGTGAGGAATCAGGCCGCAGTGGTATACCTGGTTAAAAGGTTTGGGCAATGAATAGATTTTAGACAACACAATGGTAGGACAAGGAACTTTTAGTAAGATTTATTAGGGTTTTGAATTATTTTAACATAAAATTCTAACTTGTTTTCTAGCCTTGGTCACTTTGAAAATAATTAATCTTTATTCTATACGCAGTGGGATTATCTGAGCTCTTCCCCTCCCCCAAAAAAGTTTTAACATGCTATAGCCTGACAGACAGCAACTCTGTCATTAGTTGCTTGAACAATCTTGTATATCATGATCTATTTATTTAAAAGACTTTTAAAAGAGGCCTGGGCTATTTGACTTAATTCTATTTCACCTTAGGTTCACTGCACTGAGACTCTTCTAGACAGAAAAGTGAGGCACTGATTAGTGAGTAACAATTGCAAAAAATGGACTCTCCAAAGAAGTAGAAAACCTGGTGAAGTTTATTTTTCTCAGTCCCTTGAGTATTCAGAGAGAGAAAGAGAGGCTGACAATAAGAACAGATTACTTCGGGCCTCAACAATCCAAACCAGGAAATTAAATTAACTCTCAAAATATCTAATTGAGGGAAGAAATGGATCTGGAAGCGGCAACTGAGGCTTGTTCTCTTGCTGTCACAGTCTCTATATACTTGGCTGCGAGCATATAGAACAGTGATGGCAAACTTTTTTGTGTGGTGTGCTGAAATTGCTTGTGCCTATGTGATAGTGAGCGCTTGCACATGCCAGCACCCATAATGCAATGCACCCTGCCCTCCCTGCACATGCACGTGCAACACCCCCAACCCGCTCCCTTACCTGCACTGCACATGCACGCACCTCCCAGCTGATTTTTGGCCCATTTGAGGCCATTTTCACCCTCCCGGAAGCTTGAGGAAAGCCTCTGCAGCCTCAGGAGGCTGAAAATGGGGCCATTTCGGCACTTCCGGTATTTCCAGAAGGTCCAATTTTCAGTCTCCCAAGACTGCAGAGGCTTCCCTTGGGGCGAAAACGGCCTCAAACGGGCTGAAAATCAGCTGGGCGGTGAGCATATGCTCAGCGCAGGTAAGTTTGGCTGGGGGTTCACATCAGAGGTGGTATTCAGCAGGTTCCAACCAGTTCTGGAGAACCGGTAGTGGAAATTTGGAGTAGTTTGGAATCCCACCTCTGACTGGCCCTGCCCCCATCTATTCTCTGCCTCCCGAGCCCCAACTGATTGGCTGGGTCTTCTTTGGTTGCCCTGCACAGGAGAACAGAGCTGGAAAGCAGGTTAGTGGGGTGGGGAGAGAATGGAGATTTTGCAGTATATTTCCCCTGGAGTGGGGTGGGAATGGAGATTTTACAGTATCTTTCCCCTGCCATGCCCACCAAGCCCCGCCCACCAAGCCACACCTTGCCCACCAAGCCCCGCCCACAGAACTGGTAGTAAAAAAAAATTGAATCCCACCACTGGTTCACGTGCCCGGACAAATGGCTCTGCGTGCCACCTGTGGCACACGTACCATAGGTTCGCCATCACAGATGTAGAATCTCCTTACCTTTCTTCTTAGTAAAGCCTTCCAATGTGAGGAGCCACTTTTGTTTTCTCTGTCTGGGCAATGAGCTGAGCCAAGCGGCAGAGAAGGGTGTGGGAGGTTGTTTACATAGGCCTGATAAAAGTAATCCAGCAGATGCTTTCTCTGCAGGGTTCTCTTTGTTGTCCTCTACCTTTCTTCTCCAACCCCCCTGCCCCCCCCCCACTCATCGTCCTCTTTCTTCAAAGCAGTCTTTATGCTTAGCAACCAGAGTCTGCAGGTACTCATAGTCTGGAGCAGTGTTTCTCATCCTTAGGCACTTTAAGATGTGCAAAATTCTGGGAGCTGGTCCATTCATCTTGGCCAAGGTTGAGAAACTCTGGTCTGGAACCATGATTGTCACGTGACATATCACAACTTTTCTCCCCTTCGCTAAAATGGGGATGGGCGTGGCCAGCGCCTGATGCATCCAGCCCACGAGTTTGACACCACTGCATTAAGACTATAAATAATAGGTTTTCATTTTTCATTCATATTACTTATTCATTGTTTAAAATATAGGCTGGGCCAACAGCAAAGTTCATAAAGGCTACTGTTTTACCCTTATGAAATACATCCTGACATATATTTCATGTAGCTTGACTTGAGAAAGAAGAATCACTTAAGAATGATGAACATCAGTGGTGGGATTCAATTTGTTTTTACTAACAGTCCTGTGGGCGTGGCTTGGTGGGCAGGGGAAGGGTACTGTAAAACCTCCAGTCAGAGGTGTTATTTGCTGGTTCTCCGAACTACTCAAAATTTCCACTACTGGTTCTCCAGAATTGGTCAGAACCTGCTGAATACCCACCTCTGATGAACATGATCTATTTTCAGACCCAGAACTTACATAAGGCTGATCAAGCTCACCTTTCAGGGAAGTAAATTCTTCCGCTAGAGCACAAAATACCTTCTTTTATATGTGTGCATATGTATGTATGTGCATAAAATATTAATTTATTGTAAACATATTATATAAACATAAAGAAAATAGAATAGAAAGGGGGGAAGTGCAAAAGAAAAAAGAGAGAACATAATAAAGAGAAAAGGTATATGTGAAGAAGTGATTTCCAACCTTCCTTACAAGAAGTATAAACAAATTTAGTAACACCTCACTCCCTTTAAGGTTACAAAACATTTATCTTTTTATCCTGTATTAAAGCTACACATTAAATCCATGAATCATCTTTTCAGTCTTGGTCTCAGTAGAATGTCCATAAAGGGTCGCCAGAGGTAACATACATCCCTTGTTTTATTTTTGGTCAAATAAACCAATTTCTGCTTCTAACAATCTTAATCTTTAGTTCATCTGAAACTTAATCATTTCTAAATCATATGAACAGCAATCCATCATTAATCACCCTCATGAAACGTTTTTATATCTATTTCTTTTAAGGTCGAATAACCATAAATGACACTTGGTATTACTTCTCAAAGGCTTCTTTATTGTTGTTCATTTACAGATGGATCTTGACAAATTAAAGCAACTATTTGCATAACTATAGCTACACACTGGGAACTACTAGGGAGGGCGTGTCCTTGTTCTCTTCCTGCCTACCAGACATTCCAAGATTTGCTTTCCCTTTGCCTTCTGGGAAGGGGCCCTTCCCTCCTGTGAGTGATTCCACCCCAACTTCACTACAAATCAGTGTAAATGCCTAATGATCTAATATTCTTACAATGTAACACTTTGATTAACATTAGAAATTATATGTGTGTGTGTGTGTGTGTGTGTAAGTATTTACCCATCTTATGCTTGTGTGAAAGTATGTGCTTTCATCAGTGCAAAATTGTCATTAGCAATACTTTCTCACAACTGTTGAATGGGCTAAACATACAAATTTGAATTAGGTCTTTTAAATTTAGTTTTGTTTTGTTTTTTAAATCATTTTGATCCTTTCAAATAATTCATGTGAAAGTTATGCAACATTACCATGTGCTTGGAAAATATGAGACAAGATCTTATTGCTTATTGAATCACTACTCGCAATTTCTGCTCAAATTAAGCAAAATCTTTAGGCATCTTATATAGAAAAGACTGTACTTCTATGTTATTCTTGCCTTCTTGTCGTGTGATTATTTTATTCCTCAATACTTATTTCTTTAGTACTCAAGAATGAAAATATTTGTTTTTCTCTTGTCACCCCAGACAGTTCAAGCTACATATCACGGTAGGATAATGCTCCAAAAATAAGTGAAATTCCCCCCAAAATTCATTTTCTTCCTATCTGAATCTCAGCAGACAAACTGGAGATTAACACCTGAAAATGTAATAAGTACTGCATTTTATAATATCTATAAGTAAATTAATTTGCTCATTAACCCTTGACATACACACTGAAGGATATTGGCAAAAGGAAAAAAAAAAAGAACTGTAATATTCCATACTATATGCTCCTGAGGTTTCTCGTGCACAGAAATCAATATCAAAACTCATCGATTAGCCCACGAGAGCAATTTGAGGATTTGGAGTTTTCCTATTTCAAAAATGAAATCTTAAAAGCCCAAGGGAAGTTATTGCTTTTTACAGATAAGAGATCAGACATCTTAATCCTCCAGGAGAACTTTTATCTCATGCAAGCTGCTAGCACAGCTATCTGTGTAAAACTAGATGTCTCTATGGATGAACATGATATATAGCAGAGCAGATGTTCATGGACAAGATGTTATTTAAACAGTAACCATCAGAGGGAAAGGAAATAGCCGATTTTGGAAGGGTTGGCAGAAGAAAGGTAATATTTGTTTTTTTCACTGAACAATTACTGAGATAGTGAGGGTGGTTTGGAAAAAACTATAGTTTCCATCTCTAGGCTTGTCAAAAGAACTATTCTATGGAAAGGAGGAGGAAAAGGAGGACCGGGGTCTAATTAAAATCCAAACTCAGCCCAAACCATATTCCTATCTCACATAAAGCCACAGTCTGACCTCCCCATCCACATATATAAACTAATCATATGGCAATTGAATCTTTCTATGAATCTGGCAACAGGACAAAGGTTTGAATTATAAAGGTACTTTAGAGATGCAGGGCAACTGTCACCCATAATTTCATTCATTAACTTCTCATTGTCCTGCAACATCAATAATCTGAAACATTGCCTTACTCTGTGTTATGTTTGCCTGCCATCTGATAATATTTCTGCATACAGTTTTTATGAAATAAAATGCACAAGTGGCAAAGGGAAAGATTGTACCATATAGTCAAATTCTTTAATGATTTTTTTTCTGGAATGGTCCTTATATTGTTGAAGGCAATCTCCCTGTCCATGATCTAGTCCAAAAAATTGCCAAGGGATTATTATTAATACTAATATTGTATGTAAAGAATATCTCCAGCTCCATACATGCTAAATTACTATCCAAAAGCTTTGCAACCATGGGGAAATATTCTCCAAATCAGGAAAACATAATATTTTTATAGTCTGATAATTAAAGTCCTTGTACCACAGAATATCAGTTCTGTAGATTAAAATAAGTAAATTCCTGAGGCTAACATCCCAAATGCCCTAAAGAACATCTAGCTCATGAGACATCAGTTTACTTTATTGGTATGAGTTAAGACATCCTAAGTCATGTTTTCGAGTTTTAAAATATTACTCTCCAAAATCTAGCAGATTAGTATGTTAAGTATGAACTATGCTTTAGTATGCATGAAGACATAACTAATTAAGAAGTGAGAGCTTCCATCTCCCATTCGCCAATTAATGAGGTTATTTTTCAAAGTTAACCTCATTTTACTACTAATTCTAAAATTCCTCAAACTATTTACAACTCTTTGCCCAACACATCACAAATCTCCAACAGCATCTAACTTTTCACACTGTGCAGCTGAATAAATAGTTAAAAGATTATCAAATAAAAGTCAAATCATTTCAATATAATAAATATTTAACAGAGTATTTAATAGAAGAAATGATAAAACAAAAAGTATGTCAGATTACAGATGCATACCTAAATGAATTTTAAAAGGAAAGAGGGAATGGGGAGCCTTTTATTAAAACGAAAGTATTTATGTGCACCTTAAAAACCACAATCTGCCAATTGGTTGAAAATGTTTTTGCTTCTCTTCGCCACCATTCTGAAAAATACTTCACAGAAGCAAGATACTGCCACAGAGATACTGTAGCTGATGAACTGCAACCTGCCCCACTGAATGTACATATAACGTATCCATGCAATCTACTGTATGATTTAGACAGCTTGACCTTTGTTCCGTCTCCCTAGGTTACCTTGGATCAACCAGTCTTTTGAGCTTACCTCCCAAAGTGCCTTGAAATCTTTCTGTTCAATGCGCAGGAGTTCACTGTTTTCTCTTGTAACGATAGTAGCATGACGAGGGGTGTTATCCAAGACCGACTCTCCAAACGCTGTCCCTATTCCCAAGGTACATATTGTCACAGCATCCTGTAAAGCAGAGTTAAAGAGACAGGCACTCAGCCTTTCGATGTCAAAGGATATAGAAACCACTGTCTTGCCAAAGACACACTATCTTCAGTTGGGAACAATGCTTAGGAAATGACAACTCATTTCCTACAAATAGTGTTCTTCTCCTTTAGGAAAGCCTTGTCCTAGTTCAAACTAATGCGTATGCTCTGAATGTTTGACACCATCACAGGTGTCAAACTTGAAGTGTCACATTACCGTCACATGATGTTTCGTGACTTTTTTTCCCTTCGCAGAGCTGGGGTGGCCCTGGGCCATTTGTGACGCATCTGGCCCGTGGGCTGCCAGTTTGACACCCCTGGTCTACATCAAGTAATGATTTTTTTAAAAAACCGGCATCTATTCTCTAAAAAGTAGCTTTCTATTATCAAAGTTTGGTGCTCACATTTACGTAGAGTTACCATATTTCTGCTGTAACAAATCGGGACATCTACTACACTGCAGCAAATAGAGAAAAGTCTATTTGCTGTCATCTAATGGTTAACTGAAGTTTTGCAAGAAAGGTGCAGGCAACCTTGTTAGGATGATGGGCAAACCAATTTTCAATCTTTGATACAAATTGAATTCTCCAAGGCACAAATACTTCTTCCCATTGCTAGGAGTTCAATGCCTTCAATCCTGAGATTCGATCAAGATCGATCCTTCCAAGGTCAATAAAATGAGGACCCAGATTGTTGGGGGCAATATGCTGACGCTGTAAACTGCTTAGAGAGGGCTGTAAAGCACTATAAAGTGGTATATAAGTCTAAGTGCTATTGCTATTAAGTGGTCTTTTCACTGCAGTTACTTCAAACTGAAGAAAGCCAATCCACTGTGTTTGGGAACCTGCCTGAATGTTGTACCTCATGATACCTCCACAACTTTTTCAACATCCTGCTTTGCTGCAATTATTTGTTTCGTTTAATTTCTGGACAAAAGCAGCAAATGTATATATATATGTTTGTATGTATGTATGTATGCATGTATATACCATGCAATGTTTGTTTGTTTGGAAGGATGAGATATTAAAAATAGGATTCAATGAATGAACAATCAGACCAAGAATTAGGCATCTTGTTTAGTCCTAGTAGTTTCCAATAATCAGAACATTTAAAATGTTCTTTCTGTTCTAATTTTAATATTATTTGTATGTTACAGGACATCATCTAATTATTTCATCTTTGATTCATACTTTTTCTTTCATTCTATTAAAAATACCGTGATGAGTCATTATCTTTAACATTTTAGAAATGTAGAAAACAGCTTAATACCAAGTCTATTGTCTTCCCAGCACAATATCCCCAATATTGAAAGACTATTGATTCTACCTTTTTTTTTTTTTGGAAAGAAGCCCTATCTACTGATGCCAATGATTTTTGTTTTTTTTAAAAAAACTTTGCTCTATCCATTGAGCAAAAAAAAAAAAGCAGTTCATAGCAAACCATACTGAGGTTAAAATGACACATGCATCATAACGTCATCATGCAAATATCACACAATTATGTAATGATGGTATGATTTTGGATGCTTCTACATACACTGTATAATTCAAGTGATGGTTGCATGAGGTGTTCAAGGAGAAACCTGAGTATTAAATAGGTAATGGGACATTGTGTCCCATTGTGTATGGGAAGTTTTTCTTTTTCTCTCATGTATCTGAATCTAAATATTCTGAATCTTTCTCTCACATCTTCAAGTTCTCCACTGAACCTAACTATGGAGCATGTTTCTTTATATAACACATACCTAAACTAATAACATTAGTAATGACTACTGATTGAGATGATTTTAAAAGGGAACCAGACAAATACATGGAATATTAATAGTTAACAGATTTGTCAGATAATTTCTATCTTCTAGCAACACCTAAAATACCATCTTGTGGGAGGATTGATGGAGGAGGCTGTCATCCTCATATCATGGTTTAAATGTCTTTAGATTTATTGCCAAATGTAATAGACCTTAGTTCTGATCCAAAATAATTCTTCTGAATTTTCTCCTAAGCAAATTATTTGTTGCAGCAGGAAAATGAGGTTATGTATTATTATATTCATAAAATTCATTTTCCATTGCCCATGATATTTGTTTGAGTCATCAGAATTAACACAACCATTATATTATGTAGGCATACGTGATAAATATCTTTTTAAAAATTTTTTATTGGTTTTTAAGATGAGCATAGACAAACAAATCATAAAAACATCAAGCCATCTTCCATATATATACATACAGTGTGCCGGTTGGTTTACAAATTGTTTTGTGCTTCCATTTCATAGTCTTCAATGGAGGGTGGAGCTGGCGTCGCGACGATACGGCATGCGATCTTGGAGGTCTGAGATCGCTGCCGATATCTTTGCTCCTGGACGGTCCAATCGGATCTAAACCGTCCCGAAGAGACGGTGAATGTAAACAGCGCATCCTGTAGATCCCAGGGATACCGCAAAGTCCCTGGTAGATCCAGGAGAAGCTCTTTTTGCCAGTGGCAAAGAGGTAGCCATTAAAGCTGTTGAAGTTGGGAAAGGAAAGAGAACAAAAAGAGAAAGTGTGCCGGTTTGGTGAGAACTTTTTCTTTATTTTAAGATTTGAAAGGACACCCTAAGGAAAAGAAAGAATCTGTAAAAGTTTTGACAGAAGTGATTAAGCGGCGATTTTAAACAGGGATGTCAAAGTATTTTTTTTTCTCATTGCTGGATTTTTTATACATGATTTTATATTTTGAAACTGGACTGGTCTTTTCTTCTTCCACCTATTCTTTCTCTCCTTTTTGACTTTATAATATTTTAGGCTAGAGACTCCCTTTTAGTCATCTTTTTAAGTATCTTTTTCCCTTTTTAATTAATTTTCATTATATTTTGTTTGGAAAAGGAGGGGGGAAGTGAAAGCAAAAGAAACTTTGTAACACTGCCAACTAGAGGCTTGGAAAAAAAAATTTTCTTGACCAGACAAAGCTGAGAAAGAACTGAGACTTCTTTTCAAGGACTTTGAGCCTGTTTGATAAGATAGAGGGAAGAGCATGGGAGAGTATTATTGCAGGTGCTCTTCTGGGTTTCTATCAACAGCTGGAGTCTGGTGTTGAAGCTTATAGGAAAAAAAGGGTGATGAGACTCTGGAGAAGAGAGTTATAAATTTTAACAAAAGTCTTGAACAATCAAACAAGATGCAGTGTGCTCTTTTTATTTTTTTTAAGCTGCGCTATTTCCTACTTTAACAAACCACCTCCTTACTAGTTTACTTTTCATAATAGCTATTTGGATTTTTGGCCTTTTGGAACTTGATTTTTGTCTTTCTTTTTGTCTTTTGAAGTCAAAATTTTATGTTTGCATTTTATTTTAAAGGAAAAGCTTTAATATTAATGATTTATTTCCTTTTTTTTTAAGGGAGTAGTCTCTTTTCTTTTTTCTCTCTCCCTCCCCTGTATTTTTTTTCTCTATTTACCTTACATATTGGGGGATTTTGTTGGTGGCTTTCTTTTTTTTCTTATGCATCCTTTTATACCTGAGACCTCTTAATTGGATTAAGGTGTTGAAGAACCTGAAGAACTTTTTTTCCTCCTTTTTAGTTTTTTACCTTTTACTTTTCTGCCTTTTTCAGGATTTAACAATTTTTTCTTTTTTGTGTGAGTTTATGCTTTTTTCTTCCATTTTTGAGTTTTTACTGCTATCTAGCCAATCGATTGGATTAAGGTATACAAGAACCTGAAGAATTTATTATTATTATTATTATTGTTATTGTTATTACTACTACTACTACTACTACTACTACTACTACTATTTGGTTTCTTTTTTCCTACTATTTTTATTTGGAATTGCAATTGGTTATTTCACAAATGGATTAAGGTCAAGAAGAACCTGAAGATTTTGAATTGTTTGAAATGAGTAGCCCCTGGTTCCTCAACTTCTACTTCTTCCTCTTCAACATCTGGAGGACAACGTTCAATACAGACAATGTTACAGCAAGAAAAGGAACAGGAAAAAATGACCCTGCAGATGATTATGCAAGGAATTCAAAATATTCAAATAAGAACAGAGAATATTGAAAAGAGAACAGAGAACATTGAACAAAGAACAGGGAAAACTGATGAAAAGGTGGAGAACATTCATCAAATGATGATGAAGTATGATGAGAGATTCCCAAAAATTGAAGAAGAAGATAAACAAAGAGATAAGAAGATTGGAGATATTGATAGCAGATTAACTGTGGTTGAACAAGATAAAAGTGGGATGCTGAGATGGGAGATGGACAGATCAGAATTTTATCTCAGATTCCAAAACATAGAGGAAGAAAAGGGACAAAACCTAGCTGAGATAATGATAGAAATTTTGGCTGAAGCTTTGGAAATAACTAAAGAGAAGATGATGGATGGAATAGATGAGGTTTATTGAGTCTTCACAAGATATGCAATGAGAAATAGCTTACCAAGAGAAGTTCACATCAGATTTACAAACAAAGCCATTAAAACGCAAATATTGCAAGTGGCAAGAGAGATAACATTGAAATATAAAGACAAAGAGATTGTGGTCCTGAAACAAGTACCCAGAAGAGTGAGAGAGATGAGAAGAGAATACCGATTTCTGACCAAAATGCTACTTAAAAAAGAGGTAAATTATAGATGGCTGATTCCAGAAGGTTTAATGTTCACATGGCAAGAACAGAGACATAGAATTGACTCAGTTGAGAAAGCTGAATCATTTTACCCAGAATTTTTTGGAGGGAAAGAGGAAGAGGTAGAAAAAGAAATCTCACTAATTGAATTCCAAGAGGATTGCCAAATGGCGACTGAAAAAGAAGAAGGTGCAGTAGGTGGAAAGATGGAAGCCAAAGAACAACGTGAACCAAGATCCATGAGAGCTGCTAAACCTAACTACAAAATATAATCATGGAAGAGAAAAAACTGATCACAATTAATATAAATGGACTTAACTCAGCCGTTAAAAGAAGGAAATCTTTCCATAAATTAGAGAAATTAAAAGTTGATATAATCTGCCTACAAGAAGTACATATCAAAAAGCAACATGAACAACTGTTGATACAGGCAAAATTAAGGAAAATATTTACTTCTTTGACACAATGCAAGAAAAGAGGACTCGTTTTATACATTAAAGATATTATCCCAGCGAAATTGATATATACTGACGACGATGGAAGAACACTAATGGTGGAAATAATGGACAATAATACAAAAACACTCCTGATTGCAATTTATGCCCCGAATGATAATCAAGAATTTTATAAAAAATTACACATGAAAATAATTGAATTGGACTATGCTAATATAACTATATTAGCATAGTCCAATTCAATTATTTTCATGTGTAAGGATGGGAGATTTTAATGGAATTGTAGATAATAAACTGGACTATACAGCACAGAAAACAACAAAGCAAAACAGAAAGACTCTCCCTAAATCTTTTTTTAAAATGGTAGATGAAATAAATTTAAAAGATACATGGAGAGAAAGAAATCCTAAAACTAAACAATACACCTACTCAAATAGACATTTATCATGGTCCAGAATAGATATGATATGGATGTCAACAGAATTGTAAGCTAATATTCAAGAAATAAATATTGAAACAAGTACTTGGGCAGATCACAATCCAATGGCAATTAAATGGAAGGGACAAAGAAGAAGATCTAGATGGACGTTAAATAATACTATATTAAAGGAAAAAGACTTCACACAGCAGATGGAGAAAGAACTGGCTTTCTTCTTTAGAGAAAACAAAAAAAAAGATACTTCAATTCAGAATGTATGGGATACAATGAAGGCATATGCCCGAGGCTTGATAATAGACTATACAAGGAAAAGAAATACCATGAAAAGACTAGCCTCTAAGGCATTAGAGGATGAGTATAAAGGACTTGAAAAAGAGCTATAGAAAATGCCACAGAAAAAGGACATTAAGTTAAAAATGGATATAATTAAATATAAAATGGGTCTAATAGAAAAAGAAGAATTAGCACAGAAAATCAGAGGTGCTAAACAGAACTATTTTGAAGATGCAAATAAACCAGATAGATGGTTAGCATATAAATTGAGAAAGGAGAAAGAATCAAGGAAAATATTGCAATTAATAGATGACCAAGGCCAAGTTTGCTATGGTAGTAAAGAGAAGAAGGAAATCATACGAGACTATTATGGAAACTATACACACAAGAGAATATTGATGAGGAAAGAGTTAAACAGTATTTGCAGAATGCTAATTTACCCCAGATACCTAAAGAGATTGAAACAATGTTAGAAAGCAATATAACGATGATGGAGTTAACTGAAGCACTCAAGAAGCAAAAATAATGGAAAGGCACCAGGCCCAGATGGACTTCCGGCAGAATTTTATAAAACACTACAAGAATAGTTGAACCTTCCATTGCTAGAAGTTATGAATGAAGTTATGTTAAAGAAGAAGATACCTAAATCATGGTCAGAAGCTTATATTACACTTGTCCAAAAAGAGGAGGCCGATCCATTACAAATCAAGAACTATAGACCAATTTCCTTACTAAACGCAGATTATAAAATACCATCACAGGAGGAAATCATTAAGAAAATATTGGAATGTGCTGAAATGAGTAGATTGACATTTGAAATCAGAGAACAAGATGATAAACAATTTTATAAAATCTGGGATCTATTCTATCAATGGTTAGAAAATAAAACATGGTAATGAAATATGATTATTTCGTAAAACATGAATGAATAAAAGTATAGTCAAATGATTAACAATGATATTAATGTATTTAATACTTGATTGAAAATATGAGAATATATACGATAAATATGATCTTATAGCACAATATAATGTGATATGTATTAATTAATAAAAGAAGAACATGTTTGGTATAGTTAAAGAATCAGGATAAGCTTAGGACAAAGCCAGCTGAGTGACTTGGGCCAGTCCCTCCATCTCAATCTTAGGAAGAAAACAAGGGCAACCCCCTACTGAAATATTTTCAAGAAAACCACACACATCAGTACAGAAGTCTGATTCAAAGGTACAAAAAGAAAAATAATAATAAAAGGATCTATGGAATTGTATTATATCTGCATTCTGCACCTATTTGTGATTGGTCTTGGACAGTAAATAAATTTTGAGTTGAGCTGAATTGAGAATGTGGCCTATTTCCAGTTTATCTAACTCAGGTTAAATTAAACATAGGTGCCTTTAAGCCTATAAGAATTTAAACTTTCCAATTTTACAATAAATGTTTGTCAAGAGAGAGTTGACAAGTTGCTCTGGGCTTTCCATAACATGCCAAAATACATTCAGAAGTGAGGTGGTATTTTACTGGTATTTATTTTTAATTATTTTCTATTTTAGTGTATTTTGTATTTGTATGTTTTCTTTTATTTCATTTATCTGTTATTATATTTTATTAGTTCATATCTATGTATTTATTTTACCTTATTTTATTTATATTTTATTTTCTTGTGGGAATTTGGTTAGCCAACCTATTCCTACTCCTCAAAGGTGATAGGTCTCATCAGGCACATATGATGAAATGAGCTGAAATTTGTGAAAGCTTATGCCTTTTATGTTAATAAAATTTGTTTGTCGAAAAAGGTGACACAAGACTTCCAATTTTTTTACTACCATAAAGCTCTCCTCCTACAAAGGTTGTCTAAGTAGGAGGTGCAACATCATTAAGAATTTTTTCCTCAGTATTGCAGAGCCCTCTACTGATTGATAAAACTTTGCAGTCTGTTATATTTTTTTAGCCTGAAAATCAAACAGAAAAGGGAATTTCAGCAATGCAAGTGAGCTTGGGGAGTTCACTGGGAGAGGGATAAAAGGGAAAATATATTTTTTATTCTTTAAAATGCAAAAACAAGTTAATACAAATCAATCTTTTTGATGAGGACTGAGTTGTTTCTTACTTAGTCTATGCTTTAAATCTCTGTAAAGTTCAGGAAACATTTCTGCGACTTAATCCTCTAAACCCTTAATCCTTTAAACTCACTAAGATAAAAAAAAGAAGTTCCAAAATGATAGTCCAGCTCAATTTAGTGGGCTCTGGAGATTACAAAATTATGAGGTGTACTTTTTCACACCTGGTCTATTGTCACTATGCATTTAATAACAGTTAGTAGCATTATCACAAAAAAGTATTGCTCACCTATATTTGCCTGGTATGGAACACACAAGTCTAAAAGTGACCAATTTTCTTTTCATCAATCATCAGCTAACAATCTTACTTTATGAATTGTCCAATGACATCAGTATACTTTGTTGGCCTTGCCAATATATTCAATTATTCTCACACAGAAATTAGCCATGACAAATTTTCACAGAAACTACTATGGTTAAAAAAATAAGCTCAAAGAAAGCCAGTCTTCCCTAACTTGGCATCAACATTTTCAAAATATCCTCTTTCAAGACATTTCCAATCATTGACATTAATAGTCTTTCTCCCAAAAATAATGTTTTCAGGTTGAAGTTTTCTTCAAAGCTACTTAAATATTAAAATGAATTCACAGGATTGTCACTGTAGATGTTGAGGTGTTCTGCTTCTATTTATTTTATTTTTTCCCTCATGAGCAAATGCAGGATCCATCACTGTCTCCTGAGAAAGGCATATCCCATCCTGGTTACTTTAAATCTTGGCTGCCTGCTAGCTGTCATCCATATTTTATAGCCCAGTTATGATACCAGTAATATAAATCATGGAAAAATCAGAAATGCTGTAAAATAGTCCTTTTGTGATTCCTTATTTCTTTTTTTGCTTTTAAAATTGCTCAAATAAAGGCCACTGAAGTCAGAGTTAGGCTTTCACATATAGACAAACTACTCTCATTGTAACACCCATAAAATAGTACCTAAAAACAGTGAATTACCGTATTCAATTGCATTAATTACTCTCAAACTCACAGATATTCCAAGAATCTAGGTTTCTATTTCTATTTTTGTTAAGTGGTTTCAGTAGCCAAATCAACCCATCCAATGAAGAAAAAAATAATACTTAATACTGCAAGGGCTCTAAGTCTGCTTAGTTTAATGTAGGAAAGAAGAATAAAAGTATATTCATTCAACCACTGCCCTCTTGTGGTACAGAATTCTGCAGATATTAACACAATCCAGCATAAAACAGCAAATTAATTTAATTTTCTAATTTTCCCATTTTTATTATACACATGAAATACAAGTTATACAGTAATACAGTAATGCCTGGATTGATCAGTTACTTCAACAGTTGCTGCTTCTATACAAATAAATCAAATAACTTTGAAGAGATAACAAAATGAAATCTGGGTTTTCACATTTTAAATTTGAATAGTTTGTCTCTTTTATTGTTTGATTGGTTGTTTAGCAATATTAATGAAGACCATTTTTATGGAATTATAAAATATAGACATATTTAATTTAATTTAACTTTAATTAATTGTATTGAACCGATTTAGACACTACCAAATTTGGGAGGCATGCAACAGAACAAACAGACAACTATCCCTGGATGGGCCATAGATCTTATATTCTAGATTTTTCACAGAGTGGAAAAAGCAAAAGGGAAAGAAAAACAATATACATAACCCAGAGGAGATTTACAAGTAACAGAAGCGAACCTGGGTAATATAGCTTTTGTTTGGTCTAATTCAAGGGATTCAGACTAAGCATTTTACAGCAGGCTTCACTGAAAATGGAATCTTTATAAATGTTAGTGTTCAAAGCATAACATATAGGAAGTGGAGAAGAACAAAGTAGTTTTGGAAAACGTAGGACTTTTGAGAAGCTCAGAGACTATAATACTAAAGCAAAAAAAAAGCACCCTATTTTGATGGGAGGGTGGAAGGGCCTTCTGTGCCTTCTTTCCTAGAAAGTTTGATACATCCTTGACATTCCCTTCAAATGTTCCATAAGTTTTCTCATACTTAAGAGGTGTCTGGACAGTCTCCACAGCTATCCACAATTCCTTGGTCAGGGAAGGGACAGGTAGGTACTATAAGGAGCAATAGTTTGCTATTATATGTGGTATAAATATAAATGTAAACGTGGGATCCAGTTCCTTAACTTTCTGAGACTGCCCACAGAAGGTTAGTCATATTCAAGACAGAGCAGTCTATTTGGAAATTACTCACCAAGAGCAGTGGAAATCCTAATAACAAGGATAGGATTATGCAAAGTCCTTATTAACTAGTTGCAAATGAAAAGGCCCAGCTGAAGAAAAAGACCTAACTCCTTTCCAGAAAAAGGGCTTCCATCCAGTGACTTTATAGTTGTGTGTATTATTGTACAGCTACTATAGGCCCATGTCTTTGCCACACGCTAAATAAATAAAGAAATAAATAGTTGTGTATACACACACAAACTCAAATGACCCAGAAAGTCCTTTGAAGGGACCATACACATGTGCTTCAAGCAATGGATTCACTTTTCAAAGTTGACTAGACGTCTGACCAAGTGCTCCTTTGTAGGTGTCACAGAGCCCTCATGACACTAAAATTCCAAAGAGGTAAAGGCAAAAAAATAGAAAAGAAAACCCACTGAAGTAGAGTTGCATCCGAAAAGCATGTCTCTTTCAGAATCAACTATACAGTATCCAATTGAGTATGGGATGAAGCACTGTGATGAAGACTTGGCCTCTTTCCTACATGTATCCAATATCACAACACATGTTCTAAAGGAGCAGGCTTTACATAATACCACTTCTGGTTCCTTGTTAGCAATTATGGAATAAAAACCATGCTACACAAGAGACTTTTGGGAGTCAGGCCTAGAAAAGGAAGACCCTAGTATTGTTCAGTTCTCCAGTTCAGTAAAACTGTTTGTTTTCCTATGATGTACCATATTGCCAAAATAAAGGTTACAGGGACAAAATGTTTAGTAGTCTATAGATAGGAAATATTTTCCTGGGAAATTTGTACTGCCTTAGAGATGCAATTTTACCTGATGGTTGCTCGTATCAGAAACTTTAACATCCAAGGATCCTGTCAATACAGCATACCAATTTGTTCCAATATCACCTTGACGAAATACTGCCAAAAGAGAGAAGGAGATAATCAAATACAAAGATAAATTACATTTATAGTAAGCATATGGTTAACATAACTTAATTATAACTTTTGATTAAATAAGCATATTTGCATCAGCGGTTATTATATTTTCAACAAGAATTTTGACATCTGTAGTTTTTAGTAGAATTCCTCAGACTGAGAATTCCTAATAGTCTTTGGAATTTGCTAATTACATTGGTTAAAATGGGCTGGTTTATCTTTGTGTTTATCTCCCATCCATGTTCAGTAAGAAACATGATGATGTCATGATGTCATGTGTGTCGATTTGTATGATGTGAATCATATAAATTATGATAGCTACATGCAGTCCTTGACTTACGAGCATAATTTAGTCCAAAATTTCCATTGCCAAGCAATGCAGTTGTTTACTGAATTTTGCCCCTTTTTGCCACCCAGAAGCCAGCTGGGAAGGCTACGAATGGTGATCACATGATCCTGGGTTATTTCAGCTGTCTAAATACATGCTGGTTGCCAAGCACCCAAACTTTGATCACATGACCATGGGGATGCTACAATGGACATAACTGTGAAAACTGGTCATAAGTCACATTTTTCAGTGCCATTATAACTTTAACAGTCACTAAATTAATGGTTGTAAGTCGAGGACTACCTGTATGATGAAATTATGAAATATGTGGTAGTTACACCAAAGACATAAAATAAATAATTCCAACATTTGTGCAATGACATCACAACATGCTTGACATCGCTGCCCATGGCTCTGCCTTTACTGCTTTCTAACCACATCATATCATAATTAATTCCCTCATCTTGACACCTTAAACTCTAATATTATTATGCTGCAAAGTTTTAACATAAATAAACTCTCAGAAATGTTCCTTAGCACATCATATATGATCGAAATATGGAAGGACAAAACATGTGGTGAAAACTTTTATATATATATATAAGTCTATCTTTCATAATTGCTTTGTTTCTTCGATTCTAAAATTCATTCTGTTTCCCCCAAAGCCAATCAGTCCTTTGTGGACACTACTGAGTACTCTCAGGGGATTTTTTAAAAAACTTTTTTTCCATTTGGGTAGCAGTCTCTCTCACTCTCTCTGCATTGCTGAAATGCGTTACCCATTTCTACGACAAAAATAGATCTTTCACATGAGGGCAAGAAAAGCAAAGTACAGTTTATGCCTGTCATTGCTATGGTGATTATCAGAAGTTAAGTGAAAACTCACACAAGCAGATTGGCAAATTGTCTTTTGTTTGTGCAGAGGCAGCTATAAAATATGAAGTTGTGCTTGGGTGGATGGAAAACGTACAAGTTAATTGTGTACATCATTACTGAGTACAACTTGGTAAATAGGACTTCGTAAGGCTGCTTTTTTTAAAAAAAAAAAATTATTAAAAGATTTTACATATATAATATGAAACACACTCAAAGAAAAAGATGCATTAAATGTGAAAGAGAAAAAGCAAGCAAAGAAAAAAGACAAGGAAAAATGAAATAGAAAAAAATGAAGAAATAAAAAATATAAAAAGAAATATAAATAGCTTTAATCTTCCTCTCAGCACTTATACAATCAAAACTCTCTCTCTGTAATTGCTTTATTTCTATAGCCTATTCTTTCCAATCATCAAAACCATAAGTTACAAAATATTTGTATGCAAAAAGTCCATAAGGAGTTCCCAGTCATGGATGAATCTCAATAATGTCTTTAATCAAATAAGTCAGTTTGGCCATTTCAGAAAGTTCTACCAATTTTGTCAATCATTCCTCTATGGTGGGTAGTACCGAATGTACCCATTTTTAGGTAGTAGTGCTGTACTGACCTCTTTCCAGCTGTCAGGAATCTTCCATTTATGTAAAATAATATAACATCACTTGTAAAAATTATAAACGTTCGTTCTCAAAACATTTATAGCAAGGGGCCAGCAGACTATCTGGATCTGTTTTAGATTTTTTAAGAACTTCACAAACTTCCACTATTATTTTTGGTATATTCATCATTTATCTCTGATTCTCTGTAATGTTTAGTAATCTTGATCTTTATGTAAAGTAGAATAATACTAATGAAACGCTTTTTGCATGTTTTCTATAGATTCTTCAATCTTTTAAATTTCTTCTTTCATATGTTTTTTATCTGCAAATCCTTCTTCCATTACTTTTTGTTTTAAAGCAGCCAAACTATTGGCAACTGTTTCAGATATTATCTTGCTAAGTTCCTCAAAGATTTTCTGCAAGAAACCTGATGTGGTGCCATTGTCTTCAAGTTGCTCTTGTCTTCAAGGTGAATCTCTTTCCTCTTATTTTTGCTGTTTTTCTTGTTGATGCCATTGTATTATGGCTCCAAAGTGAAAGTATACCACTTAACCAGGATGAAAGTAAGAAGTCAAGCTTCTCCTTTTTTCCCGTTTTGCTTTTCTCTTTCCTTAACACTTTAGTCCCAATTAGCTCTCCATAGATAAGTCATCAATCCAGGTCATTCATTTCTTTTATTTATTTGTATCCCATCTTTATTATTTTTATAAATAACTCAAGGCGACAAACATATCCAATACATCTTCCTGCTACTACTGTCTCCACAATAACTCTGTGAGGTGAATTGGGCTGAAAGAGAGTGACTGGCGCAAGGACACCGAAATGGCTTTCATGGGTAAGGCAGCACTAGAACACACCGTCTCCCACTTTCTAGCCTGATCCCTCAACCACCAGACCAAAACACCAGACCAAATTCTTAAGTTACCCTTAAGTTATTTTGTAAAATCCACCAATTATGTACTTTCCTTAATAAAAAGTAATCAACATTCTTACAAAGATCCTGCTTGTCTACTTAATTTTATTATCTTCAAAGGAATTTTCATCAAGGTAATATTCTTTTCTTAAAATTACTGTTCCCCTTATCTATTTAAAACTTTCTTAAATCACAATCTATTAAATTAAGATAGAACACTTTTCCCCTTCTCTTCTTAATTCTAAAAAGAAGGCAACTCACCAAGAGTCTTATTCTTTCCTGCCAGTTGGAAGAAATAAGTTGTACATTTATATAAATTAACTATACCCAGAAGTGTTTTAAAAAGTGAACCTTGTACCAGTCAAGTGTCCATTAAAGGCTGCGTAGCAGTTTTGAGCAAAATGATAATCCCTCAGCTCTCAAGATACTCATCCTACCTGGCTGGAAGAAACTTAATGTTTGCAGTCCCCTCATGAGGAGCAGCTATCCAGAGCATAAGTGGGTGATCTGTCAAACTCTCCTTCTCCAGAACGAATTTTGTTGGCCAGTATTCACTACCTGGTCACCAGTCTTTGCAATGGTGCTGTCCTCCTCACAGATATGCTCATAGGGACTTCTAACCTACCATAGTTACTCATCCAGAAGACAAAGACTTTGTAAGTCTATTAAGATCAAAATCTAATTTTACTTAGCTTTTCATTCCTTTCCAGAAATATCTCCTGACACACTTTACAAATTTAAATCTTGTGTTTAAAACAACAAGGGTTTTAGTTTCTATGCCCCATTTTATTATGGTGCCTCCTTCTTCATATATACATGAAGTTTTTTAAGAAGATTACAAAAACAATGCCCCCTAAATATCGGTAAACTACAACTTCCAATAGGCCCAGATACAATTGGTAAAGCTAGAAGAAGAAGTTTTGTAACTCCTGGAGAATCACAGATTGCTCACATCTCATAGCTTTTGCAACAATAAATTATTTCAAATAATGGGAGGAAATAAGTAAATAGTATAACATTAAATAGACCTGATCCCTGAATTTATAAAACTCAATTCTGCTTGAGATCCACTAGATCTTGGTCCACTTAAATTAGTAATTTTCTTTTTTACATATATTTATTCTTAGTTTGTGCATATCATACCTATGCTTTCAAAGCCATATTGTCATTTAAATTATATCTTTTCTGGGTGCTTTAATATTTACTTTGCTTGTTAATAGTATTTTTTTCCCAAGAAGTCAGATTATATATCTTTGAATAGAAACTAATTCTGTCTGCCAATAAACCATAGCTTTTCTGCAGTCATTCTGACCTTCTTACTGTTGTGATTTAAAAGTATGCCATAAAGGTAATAAATGGGGAGAGGAGGGGAATGGATTGGCCACAAAACTTTACAAAGAGAAAATCGTAAGCACAGAAGTCTTTCCCCAATAATGAATTTCATAAAGCCAAAATGTTTCTCCATACAAATCATTGGTTACCAGAAAATCCTGAAGAAGGCAGCCTATCCTGTCTCATTAGTAACTCCCAAATTGTCAGTTTTTCGGTTTTGTAGAAATTGTAGTCATGACATTTCCCATCTGTCTTTTCTCCCTTCACTTACTCTCTGTTCTTTTTAACACAGTAAAAATATAAAAATAAAAGGCTTGTTCTACCTGGCAAGAAGAAAAAGGGGCAAATTGGAGGAGAAATAGAGACCAGAGACCCAATGACAACAATAAGAGTCAGCTTATCTGTTTAATGATAAGACAGGTTGCTAACTTCCATCCTAGAACTTCGTATGAAAATTCATCTCGGATAGCTAATTAAACATCTGTTATTTGATCCATTTAAATAATGCCAGTAACATTTAAGTTTTTTTCAATTCGGCAATGTTGTTATAACTTTTTTTGTTTCAGATTAATTTAATTATCATAGCAAATAATTATTTAAAATATTTATACATACTATAAATCTATAATTAATAGAAATAATTTATGACTAATGGATTACACATAGAAATGAATACATGTACTAATTTCATAAGAAAGATAATTTTATTCCTGCTCTTAAGAACATTTCTCATTAAAACATTAAAATTCAAAAAGAACATTTGATATTAAATATATCAATATTCAAAAGTTAAACATTAAAGTATAAAAAAACATTTCACATTAAAAACACTGAACATTGGAAAAGAATGAAATTTTGACCTGATTCCTGGTTTATTCTACATTATTTTTCTCTTTAAAAAAACTTACATGTAATACCCTTTTCCAAGTTTTCATAATAGCCGCAGAGACATATTTGCTGGAGAAGATTGGGATGAAATTTCTCAAAAGCTTTTACTTCTTTTAGGCGAGTAAATATAATATCCACATCTTCACTCGAACGCTCCAAAGGTCTGGAAAAATAGGAATGACATTCGTTTATCATCTTTCGCTTTTTGAGTCACAATATTCAAAGATGATAATACTATACTGTAGGATTAAAACCAAACTGTCATCCAAATAGAGCTAAAATACAGAAGGCAAAATTGCATGCAGCTAAAGCCGGCCACAATTCTAAAATATAATCAACCAGCAGCAACAATAACCATAGCAAACAACCTAATCTTGATTGTAGATCTCTCCCTTTGAAAATTAGGATCACCTTTAAGAAATTATTTTGTCTCATTAGAATTAGAACATTAGAATTCTGTAATAGCTGAGTGACTCCCAAAAGCATATTTTTATTAGGTGTCTCTTGTGAAAAGATGATAAATGATACAGGAGTAACTCGCAGTGTTACATATAGGTAGTCCTCGACTTCCAGCCACAATTAAGCCCAAAATTTTTGTTGCTAAGTGAGAAATTTGTTAAATGAGTTTTGCCCCATTTTATGACTTTTCTTGCCACATTTGTCAAGTGAACCCCTGCAGCTTTAAAGTAGTAACACAATTGTTAAGTGAATCAAGCTTCCCATTGACTTTACTTGAGTTGCAAAAGGGGAATCACTGCAACCGTCATAAATTGTGAAATTGTCGAGCATCCGAATGTAAACCAAATGACCATGATGATGCTGCCATGGTAATAAGTGTGAAAAATAGTAATAAGTCACATTTTTCAGTGCCATTGTAACTTTGAACATTTACTAAATGAACTGGATAAAATATAAGGACTTCTTGTATTTTAATATATATTGCTGTGAACAGAGGTGGCATTCAACAGGTTCTGACCAGTTCTGGAGAACCAGTAGCGGAAATTTTGAGTAGTTCAGAGAACCAGCAAATACCACCTCTGACTGGAGATTTTACAATATCCTTCCCCTGCTACACCCACCAAGCCACACCCACAGAACCGGTACTAAAAAAAATTGAATCCCACCACTGGCTGTGAGACAGCCTGTATGATCTCATGATTGGAAGGGATTAGGATTGTCAATTAGGATTTCAAATCAAACTCATAGAAGCTAATTGGATAATTTTGTGTCAGTCTTCTTGTCTCATCTCAATCTAATTAACCGAAATAGTGTGGACACAGAACTGGAGGAAGAACGCACTATGCAGAGGTGGTATTCAGCAGGTTCTGGAGAACTGGTAGCGGAAATTTTGAGTAGTTCGGAGAACTGGCAAATTCCACCTCTGACTGGAGATTTCACAGTATCCTTCTCCTGCCACGGCCACCAAGCCACGGCCACAGAACTAGTAGTAAAAAAATTTGAATCCCACATCTGGTACTGTTGTATATTGCCTTGAGCCCACAGAGGAAACAACTAACAAATAAACTGTGGAGATTAAATGAAATGAAGCAATAAGTATTCAGTGACTGAGCCCTTGAGCTTCTTTTTTAAAATCAGGTTTATATTACTGTAATATTTTTCTATTCAGATAGAAGAAAAATACTACTTAGTACAATAAGGATGAGGAAACCAAGTCAACCATGAAACAAGTATCATAAAGGTGCCTGACATAAGAGCTGATAAGAGGGGGAACATATTTTCATACACTAAACTGTTCTGTTTCTTTGATTTACAAAAAAATATATTGAGGTCAAATCACGGCTAGAGCGTAAAGGAACAGTTCTTACTTTTTATCTGCAGGATAATAAAGAGCAGCAATGTAGAAAAAAATGTATCATCAAGCTACCCTCTTCTGAAAACATTGGCCTAAACTATGCATTATATTCAGAAACATAGCTTTCTGATTGAAAAAAAAAGTTAACAATATACCTCTATGTTCCTGTCTTGATTGAAAGAGAACTGTGTTTTGACAGATAGTTGATACTGCCTAGGCCTAATGCTGACCTTGGCTGATCAAGTTAAATAGGGTTGGATTGAATTAGTACAGAGGTGGTATTCAGCCGGTTCACACCTACTTGGGTGAACCGGTAGCAAGAAATTGGCGTGGGTTGCCGAACTGGTAGCAACATCTAGCTGGCCACGCCCCCAACCCGGTCGCCTGGTTTCTGCTCACTCGCTTGCCCCGCCCGCCCAATGCTCGCTCGCCCCAGTTTAAAGGAGGGCTGCTCCCCTGCACTAGCCATGCATTTTCAAGCAGCCACTTGAAAACACATGACTGTGGGTGGAGCAGCGGTTCGTTAACCTGCAAAACTGTTCCAAGGCTGGATTCTTCATGGACACTTTACCTTGTGAGTAAAGTGGAGCGAGAGGGAAAGAACGCTGGGGAAGGCGGGGGGGGAATTCAGCCATGGGGAAGTTTGCAAATGCAAGTCTGTTAACCTGTAGAACTTCTACAATGCTGGATTCACTTCCCCTTGTGAGTAAGGTGCCTGGAGTGAGAGGGAATGAAGGCTGACGTGTGTGTGTGTGTGTGTGTGTTAGAGAGAGAGAGAGAGAGAGAGAGAGAGAGAGAGAGAGAGAGAGAGAGAGAGAAAGAAAGAAAGAAAGAAAGAAAGAAAGAAAGAAAGAAAGAAAGAAAGAAAGAAAGAAAGAAAGAAAGAAAGAACAAGGAAGGGAGAGAAAGAAAGAGGAAGAAAGAAAGAAAGAAAAAGAAATAGGGAGAGTGAGAGAGAGTGGTGTGTGTGTGAGAGAGAGAGAGAAAAAGGAAGGGAGAGAAAGACAGAAAGAGACAAAGAAAGAGAAAGAAAGAAAAAGAAATAGGAAGGTAGAGAGACAGAGAAAACTGCTATTATTTTTAATTGTTCCATTATTTATCATGTGTTAATATTTTACACTGTCCCTACACCTAGAGTGATTCTACTGCTTTTGCCCAAGGTTACCATATATTTTTCAGGGTTTACATGCATTCAATGTCTATAGTCCAGAGCATAAATACATGTGTGTTAAACAGAGTTGAAAGGGAGTTTGGAGGTCTTCTAGTCCAAGCCCCTGCTCAGGCAGGAAAACTAAGGATGCCAAACTCCTTTCTGCAACAAGTCAGTGCAAATACAATGGCTTATATTATATATGTTGCAGTAAAAATGCAGAATGGAATCTGGGATCTAAGAAAAGCCATTTGACAATGAAAGCATGAAAGCAAGCCAGCATATTCAAAGAAGCGCAAAAAAAAATAAGACAGAACTGTATTCTGTTACTGCGCTTCATTTGCTCACAAGTATCTATCTGTTCCTGAACTTGATTCCAATAAAATATTCCCAAAATATCTTTTCTATATATACTATTCTGATTAACTTCTACTTGTTTTGACAGTAATCATTGGTATTTTTTTTTATAAATTTTATTAAGTTTCAAAATTTTAAAAACATAAAATAAAACTTTATACATTGTTATCAACATCAAGACATCTTTTGCACCGCCTCACATTTTTCAGTATATGTATTTACTTATTCTTTTACCGTTACATCTTACTCTTACTGTAAATCAATATCTTTTATCCTTACATCTCAATCTTCTCCATGGTATATTTACATATGTACATATTCCCTCATTCTTTTCCTAATTGCCATTTTATTTTATTTTTATTTCTAAACCACTCATGCTAGGCATCCCAGGCCCTATAATAAATTGAATCTTCTCTGTCTTTTATTTTCATTGTTAGCCTGTCCATCTCTATATAATCTACGATATTATTTTTTTTATAACCATGCCTTCTGGTGGAACCCTTTTTTCCTTCCAGAGTTGTGCGTACAAAATCTTTGCAGCTGTTAATATATGTAACATAATATATCTATCTGTTTTATTGCATTTTTGTGTTGTTATACCTAATAAAAAGTTTCCAGATTAAATTCAATGATGGCCACAATATAGACCTGGAAAATTGTGAGAGAATGTGGGGATCAATTTACAAACTAATTACATCCACAGCATACAAGGAAAATCAATACAAAATGTTCTACAGATGGCACCTTCCTCCTGCTAGATTGGCAAAAATGTTCAACTCAGACCCAAATTATTGGAAATGTGGAAAAGGCACTTATTTTCATATCTGGTGGACATGCCAGGAAGTGAAAAAATATTGGAATACAATTAGACACTGGATAGAAGAAATCACAAATCAGAAAATTGAATCATTGGTATTTTTTTTTAATAATCTTCACTAAAATATGATTATAGGAAATAATCAAAAGCACTTCATTTTTAAAAATTTGAGATTCAAAAAGCTAAATGTATTTTCCTTTAGATCAAGTAAAATCTAGAAAAGCAAGTCCTGCCTAATTTGGAGAAGATTCTGGTATATTTATTTATATTTATTTCTATATCAAACATTTTCACCACCCATCTGCCTCACAGAGGAGCTCTTATTCCCAATCTCTGATGATGGTGGTGATAGTGAAGCCTCCTAGCCTGATTTAAAAGCCCCGGAGAACTCAAATGAACTCAAGAACTCAAACTCAAAACAGCCCTAGTGGCATAGTGGTTAGAGTGCAGTACTGCAGGGTATTTCTGCTGCCTGCCAGCTGCCTGCAATTTGGCAGTTCGAATCTCACCAGGCTCAGGGTTGACTCAGCCTTCCATCCTTCCGAGGTCAGTAAAATGAGGACCCAGATTGTTGGGGATAATATGCTGACTCTGCAAAACCATTTAGAGAGGGCTGTGAAGCACTGTGAAGCAGCGTATATGTCTAAGGCAGAGGTGGGATTCAGCAGGTTCTGACCAGTTCTGGAGAACCAGTAGCAGAAATTTTGAGTAGTTTGGAGAACCAGCAAATACCACCTCTGACTGGAGATTTTACAGTATCCTTCCCCTGCCACGCCCACCAAGCCATACCCACAGAACCGGTAGTAAACAAATTTGAATCCCACCACTGGTCTAAGTGCTGAGTGCTGATGATGGCATATACTTTTGAATGGTCCTAATAAAAACATTTTTGTATTGTATGGACAATCTTGTCATAAATCAATCTAGCCATTTATATTTTGTCAGCCTCTAAAATTCAATTATAAGATAACTATCTATACATAGAGAACTAACAGAATCAGAGGAGAAGAGATAGTAGAAGTAGTCCTGAACTGATGACTGATTTGTTTAATGACTGTTCAAAATTAACAATGGTGCTGAAAAAAATGACTTATGACTGTTCCTAGCACTTAAGATTATTGCAGCATGTCCTTAGTCACAATGATCAAAGTTTTGTTGCATGGCAACCATCGTATATTTACAACGCAGCATCTCAGGGGTATAGTAATTACGACCTTTGTGATCTTCCCAGTTTCCAAACAGCAAACGTTACTGGATAAAGCCAGATTCACTTAACAACTGTATGCTGACCTTAACATCTGCAGCAATTCATTTAACAACCATGGCAAAAACATCACAAAATCGACATGACTTACTTAACAATAGCTTTTGCTTAGTTAGCAATAGAAAATCTGATTCTTGGGGTCATAAGTTGAGGAATACCTGTAAGTCAAATCTATGTGCGATCAGAAAGATAAGGAGAACTTCTGGCCTTAAAATTATATCCCTCCCCTTGAAGTTTATTCTAATATAACGTTATGGATATCACCTGATCATCATTTCTGTGTTCTATGTCAAAGCCTTGATGTTTGCAAAAAAAAACCCCAACCCTATTTCTTTCATCAGTTTGAGGCTCCGTACCAGGAGTTCTGAGCAATTCTTGGTACTCATCAATCATGATTGGTAACTCATCAGTGCCAGCTGCATGGGAACTTTTTAAAAAAGTTATTCACAAAAAGTACTATTTGGCAGATGAGTTTCCCTCATCCCCCACCTTTGCAGTAATTATGCAGGAATTTGTATCCTTTGTATCCAGCCTTGGGAAGATTCTCACCGCAAGAATTGCAGGAGGGAAATTCTTTTCCTTTTCAAATTAAATGTGCAAAAAGCAGTAGAGCAAGCCATAAAGAAATCTATCAACCTGTCTCTGCACCCCAGTTTTAGCTGAAGTATACACATCAACAGGTTTCTACAAACAGAAATGAACAATAGCATCTGCAAAAGAAGAGGTTGAACTGTGTTAATTCCACCCATTCAAACACTGGATACAAAAAGCATGCAGCTCAAATTTTGTGGCCTGCAAATATCTTGAGTGTGCACTAGAGATAGTCCTCGACTTGCAACAGTTCATTTAATCACCATCCACAGTTACAACAGCACTGATAAAAGTGACCATTCTACCATTTTTCCACTGAAGACCACTGCAGCATCCCTTTAAATGATCAAACTTCCAATGCATGGCAACTAGCTCATATTAATGATGATTGCAGTATCCCATGATCTTTTGCGACTTTCTGACCAGCAAAGCTGGATTCTCTTAACAGCCATGTTATTGACTGAACAACTGCAATGATTCACTTAATAAGAAATGTCGTAAAATGGGGTAAAACTCACTTAACAAACTTATTACTGAGCAACATAAATTTTGGGCTCAATTGTGTCATAAGTCAAGGACCACCTGTACTGAGGTTGAGATTGGTCCCAAAAGGAACCAGTGAGCTACACGAGAAAGTAGGTATATGAACTTAAGTCTCCCTGATCGCAGTCCAATATTTTACCTGTTATATTATGCTCCCAATTTTTTTCCCAGTAGTACCTGTTTCTTCTCATCTTCATAGCTCAATGGAATGAATAGAAAGGAATGATGATGTTCCTAAACTATATTAGATGATAAGCTTGAGAAGAATAGTTTTTTAGGGAATTATTTCCCTATACTAAAATGTATAAATGTTTCTCTTTTTTGCAGTATCCCCCTCCTAAACAATGCATAACAGGGAACCCTAAAGACTGTCTTTTTGTGATGTAGAAATCTCTTCTGTAAGTACAGTAAAATGACATGTAACTGTTTGATTTGCTTACATCACTTTGATTCTGCTAACTGTCAACTCATAAAACATTCCTATGCCTATTTTAGTAGTTGCCATAAAAAAGGGGTGGGGGGGGGGAGGAAATCTGCAGTGCAGCAGTTTAAAAGCGAAAGTACATTCCAACTCTTATCTTTAAAAGATTGTAACTAAAATACCAGAGCGTTTGCCCACAAATATATTTAATTGGAGAACGTGAATGATGACACCCGGCCTGGTGAACGTGCTCAATTGGAGAATCTGATTTATGAGACACCCAGGGGGAGGGGGGAAATAGGGTCACAGGTGACTGTAAATTACCTATGCCAGAGTTGGCATCATACAGGGCAATGCCAGTCTGTTGCCTCTAATAAATCCTTTGAAGCTTTTTGAAGTTTGGCTCTAGAATCATGATTTAATTAGAGTGATTGCTGGAATCCTGAGACTAACAGGGAATAAGAAAAGATGTCTTTGTTGCATTAAAACACCACTTCTAGTAACTAGAAACTCACTTCAGCCCCCACATAGGATGCTGCTCATAAACCACTGGCTCATCTGAATGGTTATTGTCCATAATGATAAGCAATAATCTATAGAGATTTTTTTAAAAAAAATCCTAAAAAAACCTGAGGCTGCCTGGAGCTCCAAAAGCAGATCAGGTGCCTGGGTTAGGCAGCCTCGGTGAGTCAGCCAAGTTGAGCCAGGCATGCTCATCCCACTCTGCCTCTATTCTCACAGCTCTGTTTTTGGAACACTGGAAGCAGGCAAAGAAACTGTGGCCGAGAGGCTGGAGAGATCAGTAAGTCTCCATAGGCCCACTGCCCATGGAGTCCCGGTGGGGCAAGATAGGGGAGGGGGAAGCATGAGATACCTCAGTGGGTCAGGAGGAGCCTTGGACGGTCAGAAACACTAAGTCCCCCATGGTTTTCTCCACCTGAGATACCTCATGTGCGCTTTAGGGACCTGTGCGTTTGATTAGCGAATGCATTGGGTAGAGCAGGGATGGGATCACGCTCATTTAACGTGACCCAATTAACAAATCCTCAGGTTACAAATGTAATTTGCAGGCTCTATTACATTTGCAACCCAAGAGTTACTTGTGCTTGATTCTTTAATAGACTTAACTGTGATGGAATGTGCACCTGGAGGAGCAGCGGGAAGAGTTTTGGCAAAATACAGTAGAGCTTTCCCAAAGACAGACCCAGAATAAGAGACTGCATAACCCAAGCTGGATAGGGGAGAGGAGAAGAGATTTAGAGTATCCGCATCCTAGAACCTCTCAAGATATACCTTGTAGGTTAGAAGATTATAGCTTTAGTTTTGCAAAATTCTTTTAGTTAGGCATAAGCAATTAAAGGATTGAACTCAATTGAATTTGGCTGTGTAATCTCTGGGACTTGGCCCTGATATTAACTGATGAAGCTCTTTTTGCTTAATTGTTTTTGAATTGCAACTCTTGAATTAATCGTAAAAGGAACAGCTAGGAGCTATAATGCTTATTTAACAGCTTATTTAACAATTAATTATTTCTTCAAAGACCAGAAATGCAGGTTTCATCATATTTGGCCAACTCATATTCTAAATATTATCCCTCAATGGATTCTAGGTAACTATAACTCATTTAAATTTTAGATATTATTTTCTTGTAATTTTAAATGTTATCATATTTAATACAATTCTAGTGTTTACATTACACTTTAATATAGGCTGAATGGATATATAAATATACAAATGTATATTCATTCACCAAGCACTCTGCTTGTACCGTTCTATGACCGCAATAAACTGAATTCAAAAGATCATCCTTGTGCAGATAATTATAACAATCTAGTGGTAATGCTATACAGTGTTATATTCTGAGAATGCACTTTGCCACAGCATAGATTAAAAAATCAATCCTTTCTTCCATCATGAGCATAGACATGTGACTTTTCATTTATCAATATTCATACATATTATCCAATAGTTCTATCAGTCCCTAATACAAAAACACAACCAAGGAAGCCAGAGTCAAGACAGCTATTAGAGAAGATAACTCTTCTTTCATATTATAGAAATCTTGCCCGAATAAGAACACGAAAAGGAAACAAAATGGATGAATTCAGGAAACGAAAGCAGGTAATTTAAGATTCACAGGCTAGAACTTAAGTACAAACTCTGATTCAAATAAGCTGCAGTAATATAGCAGTCATGCGGGTGTGGGGGAATCTATAACATTCAAAAAATATAAACAATAAAACCAATATTGCAAAGGCAAGACAGAGGGGAAAAATCAAATTCAATATTCACATTAAATAAAAGGACTCCACATAACAAAAAAGATAAGCCCATTTGTAACATATCTCAAACCAGATTATGTATGAATCCAGCGATGAATCAGTAAGTACCTTTCTGAAATCATGGTTTATATTAAAACAACAGTAACCTAAGCGCCAAAGCTCACTGCAACAGTATTGCCAAAAAAGCTTTAAGAATTGTAAATCTAATTTTATGAAGCTTCTCCTCTGGTAATACTAGTTTGCAAACTAGGGCATTCAAAACCTTTGCTAGACCAATACTTGAATACAACTCTGCTGTCTGGAATCTGCACTGTATATCAGACATAAATACAATTGAGCGAGTCCAGGAGTATTTTACCAGAAGAGTACTACATTCCTCTATTTGCAACAGAATACCCTACACCACCAGACTTGAGATTCTAGGCTTAGACAACCTTGAACTACACCAGCTAAGATTGGACTTAAGCATAGTATATAAAATCATACATTACAACATCTTACCAGTTAATGAATATTCCAGTTTTAACCACAACAACACAAGATCACACAACAGATATAAACTTAATGTAAACCACTCCAAACTTGATTGCAGGAAGTACGATTTTAGCAACCGAGTGGTCAATGTCTAGAACTCACTACCTGATTCTGTTGTCACCTGCTCAAACTCCCATTCCTTTACCCTCAAACTAACCTCTATTGACCTCACCCCATTCCTAAGAGGTCTGTAAGGGGTGTGCATAAGCGCACAATTGTGCCTACCATACCATCCCTGTCCTATTGTCCCCAATTATTAGTTCCTATTTCTTATATTTAAATTTATGTTTGTTCTTATTTCTATTATACTGTAAGCATTTGATAAAATAAATAAATAAAATAAATAAACTGGTACATTGCATTATGGATTGGAAATCTTGCTTGAGAGAAAGTATACTTTTATCCTGTTATCCATACTTTTCATGGAAAGCAGAGTAGTTTTAGTTCTCCCTTTGCTCTTGGAAATGTGCAAGGATAATGGAGATTGTTGCTCAATCTGTATTATATGTCAAAGTGCATAAATTAACCCCTTCCTCCCAAACACAATGTTGGTTCTTAAACTCAAAGTCCTCAACAATTCAGCATAAAGCAAGCAGAGAGCTTCCTTCTTAGTTCCAGACAAGCAAGCTCAAGTTTCCCTTTTTAGCATCAAGCTGCTCATAACCATTGAGAGAAACTTAGCCCCATTGTCAGAACAAAAGATAGGCTTTCTTTCCAGCAGGAAGATAAAGAAGATTTTCCTCTCAATTTTGCTGGGCTGCCAGATCCACCTGGCGCTTTTGAATGCCAGAACTATTTTAGGAGTAATGTACTTTATTTTCTTCACCTCCAAGCTTGAAACCACTGAAGGAAAGCAGGACACAATATCTCCTCTTGCATATAGGAACAACGTGAAGTTAGCAAATAAAATTATTCCTGGGCTAAATTTTTGAAAAATTAAATGCTCTAGTTATCTAGCACAGCAGTCCCCAACATTTTGGCACCGTGGACCGATTTCGTGGAAGACAATTTTTCCACAAAATGGGGGAGGGGAGGATGTTTTGGGTTTACGCACTTGCTCGCCATCTACTTCCAGCTCTGCAAGCCGGTTCCTAACAGGTCACAGACCTGTATGGATCCATGGTCTGGTGGTTGAAGACCCTTGATCTAGCAGATATTAAACACTAGCTATAATTCAGATCAATATTCGATATACATAAATCCACTGAAATCAATGGGCTTTAAGATGTTTAAACATACCTAGTTCTGTATTGTATTATAGCTACTAGAGCCCTAGTGGCACAGTGGTTTAGAATGCAGTACTGCAGGTTACTTCTGCTGACTGCCATCTGCCTGCAATTTGGCAGTTCAAATCCCACCAGGCTCAAGGTTGACTCAGCCTTCCATCCTTCCGAGATCAGTAAAATGAGGACCCAGATTATTGGGAGGCAATATGCTGACTCTTTAAATCCACTTAGAGAGGGCTGGAAAGCATTGCAAAGTGGTATGTAAGTCTAAGTGCCATTGCTACTAACATGAACATATTCCATTATAAGATTACTCAATTTTTAAATAATTGAATGAGACTTAGTGTCTGGACTATATTCAGAATTTTAAAAGGAGTCTGACTACTGGCATAAAATATCAAAAAGGTACCCAAGAAACCTTTGAATTAACTCCTGGGGGAAAGCCAACAGGTGCTGGAGAGCATCCCATTCTGAAGAGAACTGATGTTCCAAAAATAATTATATGGGATAAGGCCAACTTTGGAAAAGCAGCATTGCATAGACGTAATGAGGAGGTGAAACAGGAAACAAAACTCATGTAAACAGTTCATTTCATGGCACCAGTATAGATACGGCTACCCCAATATTAGAAGCCTCTGAACCAAGGTAGGAAAAAGTATGAGCTTGATTGCAAACAAAACATAAATACAGGAGGTTAACGGTAATCTATGAAAAGAGAGATAATGGGATATGATTATTTCTTATTACAAATACAGATCAGATTTAGGTATATGCGTTCTCTTCCTGATCAAAAACCAGAAGATGATCTTGAGATGGTGAAAGAAATCATGGAAGCATACCAAAGAGAAGTGGTAATGAATTAACTGCCCTTATATAAACTGAGCACATTCATGCTCAGGCTGCAACAAACTAAATTTCTAGGTATTGTAGACAAGTGTGCCTTACCACAATCAGTCCTGCCTCAGAGAAAATACAACTCTATATTTAATTGTAACAGGTGGAAATAATCTATTATAAATTTAGAGGAAATAGTGAAATGTAAGAATTAGTTAATAGACCTTGAAAGGGAAATCAAATTGTTTCATAAAGCTAATTGAAAGTCCATTGGAATGTATTCTACAGTGTAAAAAAAACACATCTTTTGTAGCATCTGGGAAGCTGTACAAAGTTTAGAAGATTCAGAAAACATCTTTTGGAAAATGGGATTCCTGTCTTAATAGGAAAACAAAAAAGAGCACAAATTCTATCAGAAAAAAATGGAAAGAGATATGGGCTACAAAGGAAAGGGAAAGGAAAGGACTGTTCTAAATGCACTTGAAGTAGAAAATCAGCTAGAAAATAGTTGGGCTAGTATGCAACGAAAAATTACATGGGATGCTCAAAGAAGAAGTAGAGCCGGGGTCCCTAACCTCTGGACTGGAACCAGTCTGCAGCATGCCAGAAATCAGTCCACGCAAACAAGGGAAGCCCCATCTACAGGATGCAGGCAGCACTTAAAACCACACCCTCTCCGCTCCACGGAAAAACCTTTCTCCACGGAAAGATGCGCAAAAGATTGGGCGTCCCTGATCTAGAATGTGAACAGAAACTGAATTAATTCTTTACATTGCTCTCTACTGTAAGGGAAACAGATAAACAGACAGATGTATTGACTTTCTCAAGAGAAAACTCAAGGAGATTGTGGTAACAAGAAATATTTAGTAGACCCTGGGAGATGACATTGTGAGAAATCACTGGTTCTAATGGCAGTCTTTCAACACTTCTTAAATAATTGTTTAACTGTCTTCCTTGCAAAAAATATGCAATTAATTCCTCAAATCTGGCTCAATGCCTGAACATTGGGAGACATTATATTTCCTGGCTCTATTTGTTTTTTTACTTTTGTGTGTATGTGTATGTGTGTGTGTGTGTGTGTGTGTGTGTATGTGTGTGTGTGTTGAAGATTATAGAGGATGCTGTGTTATTTTTATATTGTCACTGATAGCTGTCCAGAGCATTAGTAATGAACAATATTAAGTTCAGGTTAAGCAGTAATTTATATATTTTTTATTTTAAAATATATACATATTAAAAAGACAGATATATGATCCAAGTTAGTGTGATGTTTATTCTGGGTTAAAAACATTTATCTGTCTATTCTGGGCTAAAAACTTTTTGATAAAAACAGTTACCAAACAAAAAAATACCACAGAACATAGAGAAATAAGACTTACTGAAAGAAATCTGCAATTTTGCAAAGGTAAAATTTGTCTTCTGGAGATTTTTGAGATTAACAACCATATGGATAAAGATGATATTACCAACACTGTATCCTTAGATTTTAAAATGAAGCCGAATAATAGAAGATTTAGAGTGAAGAATATATTTATTCCCATAGCACGTACTTAATTTCTGGCATCCAGTAATATAAGACATGGTGTAGTAATTAACCTGGGTGGCTTTCAAAGAGAAATGAGTAAATTCATAAACGACAGGTCTACTGAGTGCTATAGTCTTGAAGACTTTCTGATATCTCCATATCAGGGACATTCTTTTTCAAATACCGGTTGAGGAGAAACAACAGTTGAAACTTATAAACATTTGAAATCTGTGCAGACACTGTGAACAACAAAATGGTAAACAAAGTTAGGTGTTGACGTGATATAGCAGGACTATTCCTACATTCTTTTTACAATCCAATAGACAATAAACTAAGAGATCGTTGTATTTATCAAAATTCCTATATAAACCATTACAAAGTTTATTTGAATGACTATAATATATATTGCTTTCATCGTAGCTTTGTTTCATTATTAATTCATATATTGATATTTTAAAATATACGGTCATATGATTAGTTCTTATATGTATCTATTTCATGTATTCATAATTATGTCTATACTTATACCTATTATCTTGTAAGGGATTGACAAATCAAATAAATAAATAAATAAATTGGTGCAGATCAAGCTGCAAAAGAACAGCAGAAAAAAGATGCAAAAGAACTATGAATTCAAAACAATCCTTCATTTTTAAATAATTCATCAAAACCTCATTGGAGATCATAACACTACTAAACATCAGGACAAATGACATGACATGGTTTGTTCTGTAATTGACTCCTGCAGTCAAGGACAACCGTCTAGTAAAGACACCATGGGCTCTGTCTTATGTAAAAATTAATGTACACTTCATGCATAAAATTCTAATCCTTAGGCTCTCAATTTGGTTGCAGAACTTGGACATAATTATTGACATATGTGACAATCCCTTTAATGACAAATGAAGCAATAGGGCCACTTTGGAAATGGCCCAACAAGCTAGAAAGAAATACTAATGTTTTCATCCCTCTCTTTAATTTTTATCATCTCCTATGCATAGCTGCAAGCTCAGTGGGAGATACATTCCATGGGAACAAATAGAAAATAAAATTTGCCATCTGGTAGTTAATTATTTATTTATCAAATTTCAAAATCACCCATCTCCCTCACAGAGGGACTCTGGGCAGTGTACAGCTAAAATAGTAAACATAAAAACTGAATATAAACATTTAAATAAGAGACAAGGGTAGCTAAAATTGAACATTAGAAATTAATCAAAAGACTGGGGGGAGGGGGGGACTTCCGGTTTGACAGACCGAAACCTTGTTTCTCCGAGGCTTTGATCTGTGCTCGCCACTGGAATGCCCTGAGCCGACTGGTTTCGGGGCTAAGCCAACCCGTAGAGGTGGTGAAGAGAGGGAGACTGCCTGCAGGGTTGAGGAGAGCTGCATCTCTCCTCCCTTTCCCAAAGGCGGTTGTAGCAGTGGTCAGAAATGGCCACCACAAAGAAGAACTCGACCGGAAAAGAATGTGCAGGAGGAAGATAAGAAGAGAAAGTTTTGGTTGACCGGGTCAAACAGCAAAAGTAACAAATAAGGTACCCTGGAATTTAAACTTAACAACATTGTTCCCAAAGAAGATTTTGAAGCTGCGAAGGAGAGAGAGAAGGGAAAGGATTGGGCTTTTTTTCTTCCCTTCCTTATACTGACAGCTAAGAGACTTAAGCAAGAAACTGAAAAAAAAAAATCCACTTTGACATTAATAGGCATCTAAGCTGAAAATAAAAGTCAAAGGGATAATAAAGATTTCTGGACATTTAAAAGTTTTTAAAAGCTGGAAAGGAGAAAAAAAAAGAATAGAAGGGCAGGATCTGGAAAAATGGAGGAGACTGCCTGGAATTAAGGAATGGAACTGTAATTAAAAGGAACTTACAGTGAAATTTTAACAAGATTCCTCAAAGATAAATTTTAATGGAAACTTGGTAACAAAATAATAGAACCCCAGGAAGAGAAAGTGAAAAAAAGAAGCAAGTAGAAACAGCCTTGGATTATTTGGATTACTTGGTGATTTTTGGTTTTTGCATCTAGAAGACTAAAATTAACTGGGTGGTTGTTTAAAAGTTTTTAAAATGGTATCACTCTTAGAAGAACTGAAAATGGAACTTTAAAAATGGAAAGAAGACTCACAAGAAGGGAGAAGTTCTTTTGGCTTCCTGTTTCAATTCTTAGAAATGGAGATCTGGAACTATGAGAAGCAACAAGAAACGCTTGCAGAACAAGAAGTTTGGGAGAAAGAAGAAGCCATCTTTAATGATCAAATAATTTTAAGTGGGGGGAAAAAAGAAAAGGGGGGAAAGAGAGTGAAAGATTTAAGACTAGAAAAACAACCAAAAAGAAGAACAATTTGAAAGATAAGTATAATATTAGAAAGCAACAGAAGAGGGGATTACAGATGAGAGAGTTAGAAGTAGAGAGATGAGGGGGTAAAAAGGGGAGGGAGAAGAAGAGGGGGGAAGAAGGCAAGGAAAAGAAGTTGTAAAAAAACAGAAACAAGAAATGGAGAAACAGAGAAAAGATATAAGGATTGTAACCATAAGTTTGTTTAGAGATAATGGGTGAAAATTTAATTGTAAAAAGGATTCTGCAAAGGTAGATAAGATAGCCTTGTTATATTACAAATAAAAATAACTTTAGAAAATATGATGATGGATAAAATATTTATTGTAATGCAGTGGGATGTTTGTTAATAAATAAATGAATTAAAATGATTGAGAGAATTAAAAGGGAACATTTTTAATTATTAATAATGATTTATAAAAATATAAGTGAGAAATATGGAGAAAAAAAGAATTAACTATGGAAAGTTTATAAGTGTTTCCAAGGAAGTATGATATTCAATTGAAAAGAAATGTTAAAGATGTTAAGATTTTAATGCATATTAATGATAGAATTGAATTGGAATGGAATGTGTTTTATTTACATACATACATACATACATACATACATACATACATATATATGGATCTTTGGTTGTTCGGGTTTTCTCCCGCGTAAGATTCGAAGTATCTAGGCAACGTTTCGATGAAGTCTCATTCATCATCTTCAGGCTTCTGTCTTCGGCTCTTGCTTCTCAGAGTGATGTGAGATTGCAGCTGCTTCTTCCTTTTAACTGCTAGTGGGGGTGGGACTTGATTGGGTGGGGGTTTGGCTGTGTTCTGATTGGTTGGGGGGTTGGCCGTGTTCTGATTGGCTGGAGGCGTGTTCTGTTCATGTGGGGGCTTGGTTGTGCTCAGGTTAGTCTTAGTTGCTGGGGGATTTGAGTTGGTGAGCTGTGATCTTGCTGTTTGGCTTCGAGTTCATGGTCGTGCTGCATCTTCATAGTGGGTGTCGGTTTGCTTCATGTATGGCTCGGAGGGGTTTGAAGTGGGTAGTGATGCAGCTGCAGTGCAGCTTCTGTTCCATGGTCGTGTCTCATCTTCTGAGTGGGTGTGAGTCTGTTTTCTACATGGAAGTGTGGTGGTGGCATCTTGTGTGGCTCTCATGGGTGTGGGTCTGGTGTCATTCTTCATGTTAGGTACTCGTCTGTTCATGAGGGCGGGTTTCCAAATGGCTGGAAGGCGGGAGGTGTCATCTCGTTTGTTCATGCTGTGTGGGCGTTTTCTATCTCTATGGCTTCTCTGATTATTCTGCTGTTGAAGTGTTCGGTTTTGGCGATAGTTCTGGTATTTTTAAAGTCAATTTCATGTCCTGTGGCTTTGAGGTGTTTGAGCTGTTGGACCAGGGAAGAGGTCATTTCTTCTTTTTTGATTGAGTTCTTATGTTCTTCAATGCGTGCACTTATTCTTCTGTTAGTTTGTCCAATGTATGTGGTAGGGCAGGCAGTGCAGGGGATTTCATATACTCCTTGGTTTTCTAATTCGATTTTGTCTTTGGGGTTTCTTAGGATGGTGGATATTTTTCTGTTTGTGCAGAATGCTGTTTTAATGTTGTGTTTTTGGAGGATCTTGCTGATTTTGTCTGTAGTGCCTTTTATATATGGGAGGAGGACTTTGCCGTTTTCTTGTTCTCTGTCTTGGATTTTGGTTGGGGTTTCTTTTTGGATTAGGTGGGTAATCTTCTTTCTTTGGAATCCATTGGCTGTAAGTACATTGGTGAGAGTGTGTAGTTCGGTTTTTTGGTGTTGTTCATCGGCTAAGCATTTTGTTCTGGAGATGAGTGTCTTGGCTAAGGAATTGATCTGTGCTGGGTGGTGGTGTGAGAGTGCATGTAGATAGCGGTTTGTATGTGTTTTCTTCTGGTAGATGGTGTGTCCTAGGGAGCCATTGGATCTTTTGTATACCAAGACATCTAGGAAGGGAAGTTGATTGTTGGCTTCAGTTTCCATGGTGAATTGTATTTTGGGGTGTAGGCTGTTGAGGTGTGTGAGGAAGTTGTTCAGTTTTTCTTTCCCGTGTGGCCAGATTATGAAGGTGTCATCTACGTATCTGAGCCAGAGTTTGGGTTTGTGGTCGTATTTTTCTAGAGCTTGTGTTTCAAAGTGTTCCATGTAGAGGTTTGCGATGACAGGTGAGAGGGGTGATCCCATGGGTGCTCCTTCTATTTGTTTGTATTTTTGTCCATTGTAGGTGAAGTATGTATTGGATAGGCAGTGGTTGGTCAGATCTAGGATGTGCTTGGGGGGGTTGTATTTGTTTTGGATGGCTGTCAAGGCTTCTTTTATTGGCATTTGGGTGAAGAGGGATATGACATCGAAGCTTACTAGTAGGTCGCTGGGTTGTAGGTTTTGTTTCTTTATGATCTCGATGAACTGGAATGAGTTTCTTACGTGTGAGTTGATGGATTCTGCATAGGGTTGTAGTTGTTTGGCGAGAAATTTGGCCAGGTTTTGTAGAGGTGAGCCTATGGAGCTGACTATTGGTCTGAGTGGGGTTCCTTCTTTGTGTATCTTGGGGAGACCATAAAGCTTAGGGCATCTGGATGATTTCTCTCTGGGTATGATTCTTTGCTGGATTTCTTCACTGATGGGGGAGGCTTTTATTTTGGATTTGGTAGTTTTTTCTAGGTAGGTGGCACCCCCACCCAATCAGAACACAGCCAAGCCCCCACCCAATCAAGTCCCACCCCCACTAGCAGTTAAAAGGAAGAAGCAGCTGCAATCTCACATCACTCTGAGAAGCAAGAGCCGAAGACAGAAGCCTGAAGATGATGAATGAGACTTCATCGAAACGTTGCCTAGATACTTCGAATCTTACGCGGGAGAAAACCCGAACAACCAAAGATCCACATACAAATACCCGCGAGAACCTCAGAAAACATATATATATATATTCTTTTTAAGAACATAGTGTCCATATTAAGAATGTACCAAGCAGAATTCGATTGGAAGTTATGTATTGAATGCTATAATCTTAAAGTTATACATTGAAGCTTAAATAAGAGCTTGAATGGATACAATTAAAGGATATAAAGGTGTCATATTCTAATTGGTAACTACAGGGAAAAATTTGCTTAATAAGAAAAGATAATGTGAAATTGTAACAGGACAGACAAAAGTATAAATATAATGATTTGAATTGAGATATTTAAAACAAAGTTGAGAAAATTAGAAGAGGGGAAAAACTATGTAGAAAATATAAAATGGTAATAAGATATGGAATAGAATATAAAAATGAGCATGAAATTGAGCTTTGTGTCTGTATGAAGAAGTGATAACCGGGACCATGCTATTTTCAAAAAAGACGTTTTATTTGTATTTTGTTTTTGTGAAAACCCAAATAAAATTTTCCAAAAAAAAAAAGACTGTGGGGGAAGACTTTCAGATAATGCTAGATGGACCATGGTGATATTTACTTCAGGTAGTCACATTATATTAATTTCTTGATATTATAATGGCATAAGCTTCATACAGCCAGTTTCAAAATGAAGTTTAAATAATGAGAAAGAGAACCACTATTATTTAAATCTTTAAAAATGAAGGACAGTAGAAGCTGGACAGCGGTCTTAGAAATGAAGGACATTTCAATAGAAAGAGTAAAATAAGACACAACAGCAATTATGCAAACCACACCAGCAAAACTCATTGCGGATTTTTTTTCCAGATTGCTGTTTATCCCCTGTCCCATTTCATTAAGCCATCCTTTCTCAGGTAGATATGGCAGTACTCTTGTGACATATATACATCCCAGGTCTTTTTCCCAGCAGGCCAATGGATGAGGTTTAAATCTTATTCTAAAGAAAGCAAACTGAAAACAGCTTTGTTGCCCTCTCAACTGAATGTTAACTGCTACATGGACGTAGCCAATGAGAGTTGAGAAATGATAACATAGCTGGCATCACTTCGAATTACCAGTATATGCATTCATTTATTCATTTTTAAGAATTAGATCCAGACTAATTCATCCTATTGCTAATTTGCCCCACTGGGAACAGGAATTGTTCAACCAACAATATAATCATATACATTGTTCCTCAGATACAGGGTCCCCAAGTTACCATTTGTGCATTCACCCATTTATTTCTCAATGAATAATGTGCAAACCATTTATTTAAATGCTACATCTCAATCTAAAAGACTTTCAGGGAAGCAAATAAACTATAATCTATAATATAATCTCACAATTATGAATTTTTAAAAAATTAATACAATGCCAACCATTGAAACCAGTTAAAGCAAACCAGGTCAATAACAAGAAAAGCAGCTATAAAAAGCATGCTGAAGTCCAAGATCTCACCTAGCACTTAACAACATGTGATTTAGCATTGATTGGGTTTCTTGGAAAAGGTAATTCCAAAAAGATCTTCGTTCAGCAAGGCCAGACTGAGGTGTTCTTTAGATATAAAGATAAACGTTTCCCATTTAAAACACTCCAGTGAGAATGAAGAGTGATACAATACCAGAAAATCACTGAGAATTTTCTGCTGATCATTGTTCCACTGTAATTGCGCTCTACAATAGCAAGTTTTTTTTAACTGTTATCTGACACATACAATCAATTCCACTCAGAGGTGGTATTCAGCAGGTTCTGACCAATCCTGGAGAACTGGTAGCAGAAATTTTGAGTAGTTCAGAAAACCGGTAAATACCACCTCTGACTGGCTCCATCCCCACCTATTCTCTGCCTCCCAAACCCCAGCTGATGGGCTGGGTCTTCTTTTGTTGCCCTGCACCAGAGAACAGAGCTAGAAAGTAAGTTAGTAGGGTGGCGAGGGAATGGAGGTTTTGCAGTATCCTTCCCCTGCCATGCCCACCAAGCCATGCCCACCAAGCCACGCCCACAGAACCGGTAGTAAAAAAAAATTGAGTCCCACTCTATCATTGCAAAACTCTACTTCCTAGTTTATACTTTATTCTGATGTATGTTCATAGGATGCGTATGCATAGCACCAGCCTGGTTTTCCCATGTGACAGGAACAACATCTAGGCTTTTTATCATGTGGTACTTTGGCTTTTTATATCCAACGACGATATGAATGCCTCACATTTTTAATAGCAATCTGTAGTGCCTAGTTTCTCCTGTATATCCTACATACATAATCCACATAGCAATACTATTGTTTTACTGTACTCATATTGAACACCTCAGTCTCCAAGTGCAGGTGGATAGTGTTTGTTCTTAGCAAGGACTATGGCAATCGCAGGAATAGATTAGTTTTACACTCTCCTCTCTTTCAATGGGGACACGCCTCAATTGGAAAACATAAAAATAAAATTGCTCAAATTATACCAAATTACCAAATGCTCAAGGTATTAAATCCAAGTAATTCTCACAAAGCATAGGTAACACTAGGTATACATATCAGTGCCCTGACATGGTGAATATGTTACAAGTTTGAACTTAATGACTATATAGCTTTGCTATCTGGAGAATTCTGGGAGTTGAAGTCCACAAGTCTTAAAGTTGCCAAGTTTGGAGACCTCTCATATAGACCCATAAAAGGAAGTGAAAAGAAGAAAAATAATACAAATGAATATTCTCAGGCAAACCTTTATATATGCAACATGATGTAACAAATGTTACACATTAAATAAATTGAAAGACTAATGATGATAAAGAGGGCTTATTTGGCACCATTAGTTGCATTTAGAAGCTCACCTTCAAAATTGAACTATTGCTTTCTCATCTGCAGTCCTATAAGCCACTTCCATAGTAAAGATGCCCTCTAGTTAAACTTGACTCTTGTGGGTTGCATCCATGTAAATATCTTGTAATGTTCTGGGTAATACCAAAGAAGCCATTCTCCACTGTCTTCTCGTGGTATGCTTTATCAATTTCACATTTTAGATCATAGCCTGAGAATTCCCAGATAGTTCCTATTCCAAGTACTAACTAGAGTTGGTTTTATTAACTTCTAATACCAAGCAAGGTCATCCTTGCTATTGGGATTTCTACCTATGGATGCTACTAACAACATTCAAAGTTAGGGGGGAAAGTTAAGGGATTTTTGCTGACATTAAGGAGCCTCTGTGGCACAGTGGTTAGAGTGCAGTACCGCAAGCTACCTCTGCAGCTAGCTGCCTACAAGTTGGCAGTTCAAATCCCACCAGGCTCAAGGTTGACTCAGCCTTCCATCCTTCCCAGGTTGCTAAAATGAGGAGCCAAATTGTTGGGGGCAATAGGCTGACTCTGTAAACCGCTTAGAGGGGGCTATAAAGCACTATAAAGTGGTATATAAGTCTAAGTGTTATTGCTATTAACCACAAAAAACAATGACAGCATATATGTAATAAGCCTAACAAGTGATGATTGCTGGTGACTGACTGAATCCATAGCTGTCCCAAGTCTCATTTGCAGCTTAAAAAATAATTGCTCATTTTTTTAAAAAAAGTGTCTTTTTTACTACTGTTTTTACTTTTCAATATTCAGGGACAAAAATGACTAACAGCTGGTGAACAAAAATGACTAATACCCATACTTGGAGGCTGTTCGTTAGTAAGTTTATAAACTGATTCATGAATTTACCGTCAGCATCCAAAGGCAACTACAAGTATGATGCATGGTTGTAAAAATATCATTAAACAGCCTTTAGGCTAAGGAAGAGTATAGAAATTATTTTGCCATATTACAGTGGTACTTCAGTACTCATTGTTAATTGGTTCCGAGAGGCGCAATGAGTACCAACAATAATGAGTACTAAACATTTCCACCCCCAAGGACTAATGTAGTGAGTACAAGGCAGACGACACCAATAAGTTCTGTTATAGGATGAGTACTGGGACAAAATTTTCTCATCAAAATGCACTGAGTATTAAATTCGATGAGTTTCAAAGCAGTTGAGAACCAAGATACCACTACAGTTTATATATAGTTATCAATTTCAAAAATTTTAGCTTATACCACCCCTTCCCTTCTTGATGCCTTCTATATACCATAACACACCCTAATTCCCATAATTATGTCATCTGGAAATTAGCAGAGGTAAAATTCAATGGAAGAAACTTAATTGGGGAAGGTTTCTTTATACTGCCATATCTTTGTACATGCATTTGTAAGATGCAAAATACAGGATCTCGAACCCAAAAGAGGATTTAGAAGGCAGGTTATTCACATATGGTACATCTTTCTAATATACAGTGAAGAGCCTGTAGCCTTCCTTATATGGTTAGATTCCAATTCTGAGATTCTGAGATTCATAGTCCAACCACATTTCAAAGGCCGCAGCTCATCCACACCTCCTGGGTATTTCCAAAACAAATGTACTGTTACTGTCTGTTTCCATGTAAGACTTTCCCCCAAAATGTAGCTTCTCCAGAACCTCAAGCCATAAATCTAGATAATGGGAGAAGAAGGTACCTGAGATCTTGGGAGATTTACTGCCAATTAGTGCTGACTAGGCAAGTGTATAGCCTGATCTGATCGTTTCTGATGCTGGCTTTGGTCAACCCTCTTTTCCTGCCCTTTAAATATGAATCTGAAAATATTACTCAGGTTTATCACATTTACTCCCTATCAGTGTAATAAAGCAGGCTGTGCCATCACCACCCCATAACAAGACATTCAAGAAGCCGACTTCATGGCTTTATATCAATGTCTGGATGAAGCTGTAAGGTACTTCAAATCTCTTAGGGAATAGCATGATGCCAAAACCTTGAGGAATGTTCCAGTTTCTTAGCCTAATATGTATTTAACTTTCCTGGTCTCAATTCCCGGCCTAACCTTCCTCTCGTTAACATCCAGAGGGCAAGTACCTATTGCTGTGGCCTTTTGGGGAAGTGTTCGGCCTTGGGGAGATCTTAAATGACCCGCCCGTTTCTTCTACCATTGGTGCATGAGGCCTCCCAGCCGCAGCCCTGGAGGATACCTGCAGCAGGCAAGGGCGGGCCTGTGCAGAACCAGGGAGGACTCCTTCGACTGGCTTTAAAGGTGCATTATTGGATAGTCACCATACTTCCGTGGGGTTTTTTATTATGCTCGAGAGGGCAGTAAAGCAACTCTCCTCTGGACACCCAAAGAAAAAGCCCCCGAGCCCTTGTCCTCGCCGTCGTCTTCTCCCACGCCGAGCGCTCCACCCCATCTCTCTCACACTCTCTCTCTCTCACACACACACACGCACACACACAACACACGCACACACGCGGCGCGTGATAAATGAAATAATTGTCGTGGCAATTTCATTTTATGGGTGATGTGTGTATGCGTGGAGTGGGGATGCAAGCACATGCTGCTGTACTGCCAGCCCCTCCCCTTCAGTTTCTCCCCCCTCCCAATACACTCACACACACGCGCGCCACCCTGCTGCATCGCAGAGGTGCCGGTACCTTTTATCCAAGCAAGCGATCCACTCGGTGGAGGAGGAAGAATGAGAAGTGTGAACAGCCACCATATTTGCCCAGATTCCCCGGACGGCTACCGATGCTGTTTAGCTGCTGCCGCTTGCTGCAATGAGTGGCGGGTCTCTTCTCCCTTTCTTCCCCTGCCTGCCTTCTTCTCTCCCCGCGATGCCCGCCGTCGCCTCTTCTGAACTCGCGATCGCCTGCCTGCTTGCCTGCCCTAAAAGAGGATGGGTAGGTTCTTCTGCCAGGCTGGCTGCGGGCTCTTGCTGCGGCCTCCCACCCGTCCCGTGGCAGTGCGGTAGGCAGAGC